>NC_051863.1:147186625-147786625 GCF_015732765.1 Culex quinquefasciatus | reverse complement strand
GCATCCGAAACGGTCCACGATTCACAAGTCAACCTATGTGGAATCGGAAAGGCATAAAATTTCCGATCTTTGATACCCAAACATCTAGGTTTTCTTTAAAACCTACGTTTTTAAATACCTAAGCAAAAACGTTGTTATGGTTTCGTTTGAGCAACCTGCCAAAAATGTATGGAATTTCGTAATTTTTGTTCTCGTGGATCAAACTTACTTTTTGCCCAGGTATTCAAAACGTAGGTTTTAAAGAAAACCTAGATGTTTGGGTATCAAAAGATCGGAAATTTTATGCCCTTTCCGATTCCACATAGGTTGACTTGTGAATCGTGGACCGGTTCGGATGCCGGCGGATTTTCCTACGACGTAATTCCGGGTTGGTACGAAATTCCAACGAAAAATCTATTGTATCGATACAAATACCCCCAAAACGGTGTTATACCCACTCCAAAATGTTTATTTAGCAATTATATGGTAATATATTGACATTTAGTTGAATTAAAAGTTTGCAAAATTAAGTTTAGATAAGTTTTATATAGAATTTCCAGAGTTATATAAACTTTTATACTAAGTAGTTAGTAAACTTTATATTCAATCCAAATTCTTTTTTAATCAGTCAAGGATGCCTATTTGGAGTTGGGAGACTGGATTTATGGTGATTTGTCAACAAATAACATTATTTATGTTAATTTTTCGAAAGGTGTACATACTTTTTGCACCTTTATTTTCGTAATAGTATTTGTTATATAACTTTTATAGAAATCATCTTTTCATGAGCTTTTTGTAGCAAAATGTTTGGCATGAGTTTCTGAACAAAACGTAGTACTAGGTTCCTGTCAAACTTTAAATTTTTTACATGTTTCATCACAAAATGTGCATAGTGCCCAAGGGGTGTAAATACTTTTTTTACATACTGTAGGAAACTCATGGCGCATTGGTTGTTTTCCCAAGTAACATTTTTTTCCAGGAGTTTTACAAGAGCTCTTCAAGATAGCTGACCGAGCCACGTAGCCCAGTGGTAACGCTTCCGCCTCGTAAGCGGTAGATCGGGGTTCAAATCCCGGCTCGGACCAACACAACTGGTGATCTTTTCCCTTCTGGAATCGATTGCTTAGTAAAGGGAAGGTAGTGTATCGTCACAAACTGGACCTTATCACGACACCTTAGGGAGGCGACCTATGGAATGTTAACATTAACCTTAACATGTTAACATTAAGTTGAGAATGAAACTGCCACTGAATCCGCTTTGTAAATGCCGGCCCCGATACTCTTCAAGGGTGTTCCCCTCAGGAACTGGGAAAGATTTACTTTACTTCAAGATAGCTACAGCATAGCAGTTTGGACCGCGGTAGGATAAAACTCTCTTCAAGTACTCTTCCAAACTCCTGAAGAAGCTTTGAAGAGAATTTTATCCTACCGCGGTCCAAACTGCTATGCTGTAGCTATCTTGAAGAGCTCTTGTAGAACTCCTGGAAAAAATGTTACTTGGGTTGAAAAAGTTATCTAGCAATCATGTAAAATTGTTTAATTGATTAATTTGCCTAAAGTAAATAACTGCAAAAACAGTAAAAATAGAAAAAAAATCTACATTAATTTACAAGTTATAACGCATACATTTTTTGAACCTCAAACTTATTTTGCACTAAGAAACCTACCACCTTCGAACTAATGACGAGTCTGAGTGAATGACCAAAATTTTTGGAAATTTAATTTAAATTGGAGCATTTTTTATTGAAATATTTTTCACAGAGATTATGCATTAGATAAACTTGTCTTAAAAATAAAATTATGCCGTTTTTTTTTCAATTCGAGCAATATGCTTTGCAATGCATTGTTAATTAGAAGAATACATTTAAAAATTAAGCTTTAAATTCAATTATTTGTTTCATTTTAATTTTTTTTGTTTAACCCTCTACTGCTCTATTTTTTCTATTTTTTTATTTTTCCCGTGTTCAGGAGTTCATTTTGAGCAACTTTTGATCTACGAAAAACTTTACTTCTCTTGTTTTATGTTTTTCCTGTAATTTTTAGTATTTTAATTTGAATTTATTTTGTTTAGTTTATGTTTGTTTCTGGTGGTGTTTTGCATATTTACCACCTCCTATCATTATGCCTTTCTAATTTTTATCATGTTTTACAGTCACTTTTTCAATGTATGACTTGTTTTTCACATTTCTGCTATGGAATGGCACCATTGTCATTTAAATTGTAATAAATGCTTAGAAGCAGAGCAGTTCTCTACGGAATCGGTCTTTTTTTTTAATTTTAATTTTTGTATTTTTTAATCCCGCTGAAACTTTTTTGGTGCCTTCGGTATGCCCAAAGAAGCCATTTTGCATCATTAGTTTGTCCACATAATTTTCCATACAAATTTGGAATGATATGTGAAAATTCAAAAATCTGTATCTTTTGAAGGAATTTTTTGATCGATTTGGTGTCTTCGGCAAAGTTGTAGGTATGGATATGGACTACACTGAAAAAAAGTGATACACGGTAAAAAATATTTTGGTGATTTTTTTATATAACTTTTTGTCACTATAACTTGATTTGCAAAAAAACACTATTTTTATTTTTTTTATTTTTTGATATGTTTTAGAGGACATCAAATGCCAACTTTTCAGAAATTCCCAGAATGGTCAAAACATCTTTGACCGAGTTATGATTTTTTGAATCGATACATTTTTTTCAAAAAATCGAAATATTGGTCGCAAGAATTTTTCAACTTCATTTTTCGATGTAAAATCGAATTTGCAATCAAAAAGTGCTTCAGTGAATTTTTGATAAAGTGCACCGTTTTCAAGTAATAACCATTTTTAGGTAACTTTTTTGAAAATAGTCGCAGTTTTTCATTTTTTAAAATTAGTGCCCATGTTTGCCCACCTTTGAAAAAAATATTTTTGAAAAGCGGAGAAAATTTTCTATATTTTGCTTTTTCGGACTTTGTTGATACGACCCTTAGTTGCTGAGATATTGCCATGCAAAGGTTTAAAAACAAGAAAATTGATGTTTTCCAAGTCGCACCCAAACAATCCACCAGTTTCTAATGTCGATATCTCAGCAACTAATGGTCCGATTTACAATGTTAAAATATGAAACATTCGTGAAATTTTCCGATCTTTTCGAAAAAAAAAAATTCAGAAATTTTAAATCATGGCTAACATTTTAAAAACACCAAAAAATCAATATTACGCCCTTTTGATGTGTTAGTCTTGATTTAAAATTTTTGAAAATATTTTTTTTCGAAAAGATTTCACGAATGTTTTATATTTTAACATTGTAAATCAGACCATTAGTTGCTGAGATATCGACATTAGAAACTGGTGGGTTGTTTGGGTGAGACTTAGAAAACATCAATTTTCTTGGTTTTAAACCTTTGCATGGCAATATCTCAGCAACTAAGGGTCGTATCAACAAAGTCCGAAAAAGCAAAATATAGAGAATTTTCTCTGCTTTTCAAATTTTTTTTTTTTCAAAAGTGGGCAAACATGGCACTATTTTTAAAATATCAATAACTGCGACTATTTTGAAAAAAGTTACATAAAAATGACTATAACTTGAAAACGGTGCCTTTTATCAAAATTTCACTAAAGTACTTTTTGATTGGAAATTCAATTTTACATCAAAAAATGAAATTGAAAATTTTTTGCGATCAATATTTCGATTTTTTGAAAAAAATGTATTGATTAAAAAAATCATAACTCGGTCAAAGATTTTTTGCTCATTCTGGAAATTTCTGAAAAGTTGGCATTTGATGTCCTCTAAAACATATATAAAAAAAAAAAATAGTGTTTTTTTGCAAATCAAGTTTTAGTGACAAAAAGTTAAATTAAAAATCACCAAATTTTTTTTACCGTGTATCATTTTTTTTCAGTGTAGTCCATATCCATACCTACAACTTTGCCAAAGACACCAAATCGATCAAAGAATTCCTTCAAAAGATACAGATTTTTGAATTTTCACATATCATTTTTGTATGTACAGCTGCCAAATTTGTATGGAAAATTATATGGACAAACTAATGATGCAAAATGGCTTCTTTGGGAATACCGAAGGCACCAAAAAAGTTTCAGCCGGATTAAAAAATACAGAAAAAATTGATTGACCGAAATCTCAGAGAATTGCTCAGCATAGTCTGGGACACTACATAAATTCCGTAGTAGCAGTTCAACAGGGCGAATCAGTGATTGTAAACAAGCAGTCTATTCCCCTCTTATTTGACTGACGTGAACTGTCACTTGAGCAAAAGGGATTGACTGCTTGTTTACAATCGCAGATTTGCCCTATTGAACTGTTTCTACGTAATTACTGCATATTTCTTTTTACTTAAAATATAGGAAACACAGCGAAAGTAGACCCCTTAAAATCACATAACATATCCCTAAAATTTTCTAAAATTTGAAGAGTTTTTCTTTCCAATGCTTTTTATAGATCATAAATGGGTTGAAAAATGGATTTTTGGCGATTTTTTTAGATCGAAGCCCGTCTAGAGGCGGGGTAGGGTTGTGACCAATGAACATCCAATCCTAAAATGAGGCAAATCGGAGTACTTGTTTTAAATCTTCTCGTTTGACGTGGAATTGCTGAAAAACAATATAAAATATTGCTTAGACATTTTGTAAAATATATTGTGTTCTTATAGTTAACACCTCGTCGCTTGTGTGCTATCTTGTAACATATCCTATCTTTTAACAGCTGACGTGTCACAAGATAACATACAAGCGACGATCTGTTAACACTGACAAAATTGTGTTGTCAAAAAAGTTATGCAAAATTACTGTTTTGGTCATATTACTCAACAAAGTATTGACGAAATAAAAAAATATATCTAAATAAATTTCAAGAAAACGGCTGATTCCATGGATAATGCTATATTGCCTGAAGTTCCTTCTCATAATGTTGGCACCATCATTGAATAGTTGGACTAGAAAATTCCGTTCCTTAATACCGCTATTAAAATAGTGGTCCACCACAAAGCCACTCACCCGATGAGGCATTACGTAGCTCTGCTTTCGACAGGTCGTTAAGTTTAGAAGAACACATACTGGCAGGAGAAAAAGAAGGATTGGCCTCCTTTGTAAGCTCTTGTTTTTGCGTGTGGTTGAACAAGTTCCGAAGGGGATTTGGTTTGGCAAAAAGCTTGCCTCGTGGATGTGGAAGGATGCTGAATGCAATTCAAAAGAACAATCAGCTAGTCATCAATTTCCGTATGAGTCGATTGACAGATAAATCCCAGAAAGTTACGGTTGATAAATGGAGTTCTGTAGAGATGCAATACGTTGTTGCAACATGTGACCTGGCTGAAAGCTATTGGCTAATATACCTGAACATAACATTGACGATACAAGAACGACGTGGGTAGAACGTTTCGTATCGTGGTTCGTTATTAGATGACCTCAGACACGTATCATTTCAAGAGTGCCCATTCTCTGTAATACATCATAATTAGGCTTATATAAGACATTAAATCCTTTACGTCTCCCCAGCGACAGCCTAGTCTCATAACTGCCAAGAAACATATCAGTTCTCGGCGAAAACATGACACCTTATAGATATAAGGTTAGGGTGGATCCAAAACAGAGACAGTTTCGAATAAACTTGTGTCCCCCCAATCTTACTTAATCCCACTCCAGACCACTAATATGTGGTAAACCCCAAAATTGCCCCGGATTTGGTGCCATATTTATCCAGACCTTGCCACCATTCGATCAAATGAAAACCAAGCTAGCGTGAAACTCAGTGCCTCTCAAGGCTCATTACTCACGACGTGTGGGCAGCCTCCCCTTTGCGATACATAAATGTGGCGTCAGCAGCATCATAATCATCGCACTATAGGGATGTCCCACAAGGACTGGTCGGTAAAATCCTTTGCGGACACCACTACTTTGTATGATTGTTTCTCACTTTGTTGCCCTCTAAAAGAACGTTTTGCTGTTGAAAAACACACATAAGCATTATTAAATGAGTTTTACACAAACATAATGTTTAAAAGTTTTCAAATCTAGAATTGGTTAATAATTTCAATGCTACACAAACGTGTTGTCCACTGTGTAGCGAGAGTGTAGGAAGGCTTCAACGCGCCACACGTTCGTGTTTGCTGCTATGGCAAGCATAGTCCAATGTATCTGTATTACCGGTTCTAATTATCTTGCCTGCCCGCTGGCGCCATCTTGCAGCATAAATATGAGCGGCACCACTATCATTTATGAGCGTGGCATGAATCTATGATGCTGTGCAGGGTGACGAGCCTACCAGTAGAGTGGTCTCTACTGAAAAAAGATATAAACAATTGTAAGACTTGAATGAAAATATAAAAAAATATGAATATAAGTTGAATTTAGAAAAAGTATTTCCTGCAAAACGTCACCCTGAACTTTGCTTCTATGTACTCCACACGGTGATAGCAGTAGCTGACGGTGTAGATCTACTGCGAGAACAAGTCTATCGTTGAAGTGAGTTCCTTCCTAGTGGGTAGGTACTTTATCACTTTGGTCGTGCAGCCTCTCACACACATCGGCATCCTGAAGTGTTGGGAAACCTTAGCAGGCATATGACAGCCATTCTGACAGCAAAATGCGCGTGACATGCGTCTTCTATGTGCTATGAATCAAACGAGTCAATCATTCATTTTGAGATCTGCAGTTTGACAAGGTGGGCGCCGTTATTGATCAGTGTTATATTTCTGCCTACAAATCGATCTCAACTTGCTCTTTTTGAACCTCAGCTATTGTAATCTCAGCTTGTGCAGGATCCAGAACACCAACAGAACATCGCAGGTTCAATCACAAGCGCGAAGCCTCCAACAACGGTGGCAGCATGTTTACACACTGTTGTTATGGTTTTATCATACAACATCATCATTATTGTGATTTAAGTGCTTGTTGAGTGGTAACGTGGTTCAAGTGGGTGTGGGTGGGAGTACGAGTACACACCCACGTGTCGATCGCTTGGATGGAAAACCCATCAGCCCAACCTCTGTACTATCAGTATATATACAGACTTACGCTCCACTAGAGGAAGGTACACAGGAGGAGGGCAACACCCATATGTGGCTAACGTACCGTCGACAGATAACATTTTACCAGCCATCAGGAGAGCTTTCTTCCCGCCAAGTGGGTGGGCTGAAAAAGTTCAATTGAGCAGTTTGAACTTTCAGCACTCAGACTAGATATGACGCGGCGTAAGGACCCTCGATGGGTGAACGGCTTGGCTGGAACTGAGCAAAAAAAGACGGAAATAAACCACCTATGAGAGTGGAGTAATAAATCATCATTACAGGGAGAATGCTTGCAGGAGGAAAGAAATGGCTCGGGAGTTTACGTACGTAATCAAGTGATGCACGGGAAATAATATATGTTTTTTTCTTGGTTGGCGAAGAAATCCTCAATTTGTGGTTTACGCAACGTGAACAGTTCAAGAATGATGATTTATTCACTAATGGTGCCATAAATTGCTCAAATGATCTCAGCAAGTTGCAGAAAGAGCAATGTGTGGGAAAAGAGATTGACAGCGTCTTAAGGTGAAGCCGTTGATCATTTTCGAAGAAAATTGATCATCACTATAAAATATTCTGTATAAAATTCATTTTAACGAATTTCAGCACCAAAAGGAATCAGCATAGGCCGGTTGTTGCCATCTTGAAGCCACTGAAAGAAGTTTTGATCTAAATTAAATGTGCTTCAAAATTTATATGATTTTGTGGCACAGTCATTGACGTCCTAGTTGGCAATCATTGATTAATGACGATTTCCATAACTTTACAAGGAATGGGATAATCGTTACCAAAAGGAATCAGCATGTGTAAGGCACTATTCTAAACAACTTGTTTAAGGAATTTTGTCAAAATATTGAATGCTACGCAAAATTTATATCTTTGAACGAAAAATCATGACAATGATGGAAGTCTTCACGTTAATGGAAAAATAAATTGGGAGTTGTAGGCTTATACAGTCACCATGATTTTTTGTCCATCTGTCATTGTTTATTACAAAAATAATAAATACTTGATGATATGTGATAATAAAAATCTGCTGGATTATCAACAAAGTCAACAATTTCAATGCGTAAGTAAAAAAACCATAGTATGATGGGGAATTTCTGGAGTTTTTTTTTGAAAAGGTCCAATAAACCAAATTTTTGCCTTTTGGATGTTTTTCAATTCTCCTGACTAAAGGTGGTTTCAAAAACTCAAAAACCAAAAAGCAAAAACTGGAAATTTGGTCAAAAAAAAAAAAAAAAACTTCAGATTTGTTTGCAAACTTGTCAAAACAAGCAACATTATTTTTGAAAACTTTTCCAACAAATGTTCACTCTTTGAGAAACATCAATGTAACTTGTGCAATTTTCCAAATCTCTAAATATGTATTGTGTTATGTACTGGACCACCGCATTGTCACACGAAATCAGCAGGAAAATCTGTTAGATGATTTTGGAAACCTGCAGCTATTTTTGATTCAGCGAAAAAATCGCTGATTCTAGCAAAGCTGATCCTCCAAACAGCAAAAATCTTGACAAAACCAGTAATTTTTTAACTGGAATGTTGACAGATTTTGCGTGAAAAAAATTGTATTACTATATCAGGAACTGGTGATTTCCATCAGTTTCTGGTGAATTTTTATCAGGTTCACATTTTTTTTAGTTAAATTTATCAAAAAGAGGTAATATTAAACAATCCAAATTCCAACCTTCCAAAATTAAACATATTTTGATAAAACGCTAAAACCACTTTAACTTTCCCTGAAATACAGTGTTGCCCAGACGTAAATCGCATTATCGTCACTTCCTGGTTGACGTAACTTCAAAACAAAAATCCGCAATCCTCTCCCATGGAAAACCATTCAACGTGGTCTAAAGCCTGCTGAGAACATTAGCTGTAATGGAATCAAAATCAAATTAAGCCGACATCGCATTGCTGAAATACCTTTCGTGCCATTATCTTTTCCCCTTTTTTGATCTATTTTTCCCAGCTCAACCGGTTTGGGTCAGCACGCTTTGGAAAGCGGTCCAGCTTGAATCACGAAATAAAATAAAAATAACATAATAGGAGATTTGATCCTGAAACAATTCACAATTTCAGTAAAGATTTAACTTGTTCGTTACTCGGTATGGATTTTTTTTCTCACAAGAGCAAAACTGCGGACGGAATGTGTACACAGTAAAAGGTACATCAAAAGAGTTGCCTGCCTCAATTACACGCACAGAGAATGTTCCCTCTTCCTTAAGTAACTGCCGGCAGGCTCAAAGTACCGTTTTTATGTTGTCGAGTCGAGTCAGAAAAGAGAAAGAAAAGTTGTTGGAGTGGGGCAAACATGCTTTCACCGACAATGCCCCCAACCCACCCCAAAACAAAGTCACGTGGGATGGTTAACATTGCTGGGAAGATACCGGCCAGGACCACAAATCGATGTTATGTTGAGGTGGTTTCACTTACAAGACGAGAATCTCGTTTTGTACCCTTTTTGCAGTATTGATTTACCGCAAATTTGATTGGCTTATTGAATTGGGTTGTTCTACAAAAGCCACAAATCCTGATTTGAGAATGTTATCTCGGAAGCCATAAGCATTGATGGTGATGGAGCACGTCCGTCAGCATGTTGGGATTTACGATTGTTTGGTCAGGAATTAAGAGCTCTACCAAGAAACTGAAATGAAAACATCGAATCAAACAATCAAACTGTTCGGTTTACAGCCTTGGCGGTCTACATGGCAAGATTCTTAATCGATAAGGTTTGCGAGGGCTTGAAACGGTAAGGCAATCCAAACCTGTATTTACTACTAAGCTCCCATCCATCCTGGGGTTCGAACTGACGACCTTTGGATTGTGAATCTAAATGCCAATCAGCGAATCTATCAAAGCAGGTTTGCAACTTTTCCATGGAGACGACATCGTTTAATTGTTTGAAGCCATCCATTTTTAATTTAAACTGTAAAAATTGTTCTTGAACGTGGGTTTTGACTACAACATTCACCTTTACCTTGAGCTTTTAACTGGACTATTTAGCGGATTAATAATTTTCCAACAAATCAGAGAATTTGCTCTACAAACTGTCACCTGAAATAAATTTTAATTTTATCAACCATAAAATCTTACTTTTCCTGTTGATTCTGCTGTCTTTTAAGTGTTGTTAACATGTTATTCTGTAGAAAGTGTTTGTTTGCCAAAGACAGTGCCACTGAAACTTCAAGTTGATGAATTCGATCCAATAAGCGCAACGTTTCCCCACTCCAATAAGATAATTTATCTCCTAATAAATTGTTGAGCCGCTAAAATTAACAGGAAATTCGAAACAAAGAACATGTATTCCAGTATGCTTCTTGCGTTGTTTGCCTCACAAAAGATCAAGGAAACGCGAATGAATTAGAAATGAATTCATGACTTGCACAAGGCTTACCAGAACTTTAACCCTCACACCTGAGCATGCAATTACGTTTGGATCTTTCTGCTTTATTTATATCAGTTGAAATGCTGTTTTATTTTGGAATAAATTTTCATTGTAGCTGTTTACGGGATATGCCTTTTAGAAAAAAAAAGTAACTGTCATGAATCTTCGCGAGGAAGGAATACTATGAAGCAATTAAAAATTGTGTTGATGTAGACTGAACAAAAAATCATAACCCATTTTAATAATAGCGACATCTGAAATATGCATCCTGCAACGAAACAAAACCAAATGCGGTCTACTTTTGGAGGAAAACTTCACAAGTAGGATTAAATTGGGTTCGCTTTAGTCAACTTTTAAGCACTGGATTATGGCTTCGGGAGAAAACGAAAACGAAAGGAAGTGGTTCGCAACTGGCCAAAAGATAAAATAAAAACTTTAGAGCCGCTTATATTTATAACGTTTTAATAGCTTTATGAGCTTACAGCAGTTTGGCCTTCAACTGAAACTTGGAGTTGATAATTGGCGTAAGCTTTCTTGGAATTGCTGTTTAGACTTATTCTGTGTCGTATTTTTCAACAGCACAGAAAACGATTTGATTGAAATATTAAAATAGAACCTTTTATTCCTCCAACAAATATCTCTTTACATTTTTATCAGTGATCCCCGTGCACCGCGTTCAACCGCGTTCTCTGTTTTCTGTACTCGATCAAACACCAGCACCGCGTGTGCACGCGTACAAGCAAACCTAAACTCTGCCGTGTACAGTCTGTACGCGCACACGAACCTCGAGTTTAAACCGAACCTTGCACCCCGGGTACAAACCCCGTGCAAGCCGACAACGCAGAAAAGAGACAAAAATAGTTCCCTCAGGCTCCCTCTGCTGTAAAGCGGTGTTTCATTCTCCTCTGCAGTCACACTACAGTGTTTGCCACAGAGAGAGTGAGAAGCAGTCATTTTTTCGTCTCTTTACACGCTCTTCGCTCGCACGGCGTTGTACCCGAGGTGTGCACCCCGTGTTTACACCGCGTGTAAACTTGAGTGCGCCGTGCGGGGAGAACTCGAACATGGCAGCCTGGTGTGTTTGAGGTTCATCTGCACTGAAAACTTGTACGGCGTGTACGGCGTGCGCGCGTTTCGGGAAGACTGATTTTTATTGCAAGCTGAAACGAATCCTTTGTGCTTTTTCGTCCAATCTATTCCTGGGCTGTTGAAAGTGCACCCGGCATTCCTGCGGGGGAATGCAGATGTGGTCGATTTGCCTTTTACTGCCAGCACCCGCCTAAAAGGTAACGTTGCCATTGTGGTGCACAAAGAATACACAGCATTTTCCTTCTGCAAAAGAAAATCCCATTCTCTGCACGCTGCAAAAGTAGGTGAGAGATGACCGTTTCCGATAAATTTTATTCATCTGTCCGTAAGCTTTTTACCGCTTTCTTCGCTGCATTTTAGCTCCCTGAATGGGGTTGATTGTAGGTGGAGTTGTTATTGTTGTTGCTGTAAGCAGAAGAGAAGAATGCTGCTGTAAGCAGGATGATTGCTCCTTTTGTTGGTGCACTCGGGAATCAAGATTCGTTTTAGTGGGGGCAATTCCGACGGAATGGGTTTCGACATTTCGGGTTCTATTACAGGTCTACATCTAGGTGAGGCGATTCGAATCTTTCATCAGAAAAGTTTAACGAAAGAAGGACATTGACATAATTTGAATTTGAAAATAGAAAAATAACAACTATTTTTTCAAAATTGCTTCTGTTTGATACTATGGGAACAACAGGGCGACGAACGGGAATTCCCTGGACAAATTTCTCGGAAAATCGACCATTTTTTAACCTCTCGATTCCCGGGAAATTATACTTGAAATATTGAAGAAAAAATTTAGAAAACCAATCAGACATTACACAAATCTACACCAGAATTCCTTAAACAAACATCGGAGAAAAAACAATCGAACCTGTCTGCAGAAAGCAGAATATTTTGAAAAATTCAAAGTGCATGTGTTTCTGTACACCGAAAAGTTCATGCTACTCCTCGAATCGAACAATGCAATTTATACAGTGAAAATAACCCATAGTTTTGTTCGATTAACCCATGCTGCCCACACAGTTAGAAAAGTAGTAATCCAGTTGCGTGTAAAAGATCTGGGAGTAAAATAAATATTGCATAATTTTATGCAATTTTATGTGATTTTACACCCTGAAATATGTAGCTCATCAGTATGGGAAACCTACTTGACCGAAATGTCAAGCTCATATATGCATTTATCGGTCTGATGGCCGAGTGGGCTAAGGCGCCAGTCCATACTATTGGTGCTGGGTTTGAATCCCGTCGGTTGCAATTTTTTTTGTGTTTGCAAAAATTGTACATGCAGTGTGTAATATTAAGTGTTTATTTTGACGAAGGTGGTATGCGATTTTACCGTCGGGTTTTTTGCTGTGCATTTTCGCTAATTAACACTGGAACGCCCAACGCATGTCCGACTTACACGGACGCCCAAGCCTCCCAAAAAAGGTGGAACGGTAACTTTGACTTGCTGGTTCTTGGGCATTACTCAACCAATCGGGACGATTCTTGTTTTCAGTGATTGGTAAGAATGTCTAGATATCCTAAAATTTTGCAGAACTTGATTTGAACAAATCTTTAATTTCTGCAACCGAAAACACCGTTCCACCTTTTTTAAAATGACTGGCTCTGCGGAATTTTTGGCGAATTTTTTTTGCACGCAAAAAAAAGTTGGAACGATGTTTTTGATCGCAAAGTTTGATCAAATTAAGTTCTGCAAAGTTCTAGAATCATCTAGACATCCTAACAAATCACTGGAAAGCAGAATCATCTTGATTGGTTGAAATATGCCCGAGAATCAGCGAGTTGAAGTTACCGTTCCAACTTTTTTGGAGCCTTGGGCGTTGGAATGTTAAGAAAGTTGAAAATTAAACTTGCATAAAAAAAACCTTGGTAAAGTTGAGGTCCGCCATACGTAAGAACTCAGTTTTTCGTGGTGACCAGGGGTTCTGATTTTCGGTTCAAAGATCACTAATTGTTCATCAGCTAGGAGCGGCCGTGGCTGACTGGTTACGGTGTTCGTGAATGGTCCTGGGTTCGATTCCCATCTGCTCCCAACGAGAAAGTATAGGAAATATAAATCTTGAAACTCTGAACATGAACGAAAAAATTAAGTCGCTCGAGTCGGGGTTCGATCCCCCGTCCTTTGGATTGGTATGCAAAAATGCTAACTACTAGGCCATCGCGACTTGGTGAGCTGTAATTGGAATTAGCAATACTGTTACTTCCAATTATATACGCGCTGGGTCCTTGTCCCTTTGACAAGGGCTCGGAAGTTTTAAATAATATTTGAATCCGGTTGGTGCAAACGTTCTTTAGGGTGGGGCTTGTCGATAAAAGCTGAGGTACCTTGCGCTCGGCTAGCCAGCGTAGAAATGGGTCATAGAAGCTTGGCAGAGCTAACACCTTCCAAATGCCTATGCGAGTTATTTGCATGTATATAATGTAGATCTAAAAAATACATGGAAACAACTAAATTTGTAAGAAGTGGCCGCGTGGTTCCGTTTGGTTTGTTTGTCGACTGAAGTGCGCTATCATTCGCGAGCGAACACGACTTGCTAGCTGTCAGCGTATTAGTCAATCGCTTGATACAAATGCATCGTAAATTTCTTTGCCTACTCCGTCCGTTGACTCGAGTCATGGAAGAATATGCTCAGGCTCATAGAGGAGAGAATCTAACAAAATATCAGCGCGGCGCTCATTTCGCCTGCACTACCACATTTTGCCACACATAAGAATGTGTCTTTGATGTTGTGTTATCAACAACATTTGGAAATATTGCTGATAACATTGATTTGAAGCAATTTCTTAAATGGTAAAAGCAAAGCCGATTGCAGATTATTTTGAGTCAGCTTTGAGTTAGCATTAGCGCAATCGGTCTCTTTGAGTATTGCGCTGTACTATCTGATTACAGTGAGAGGGGGAGCAAAAGAGAGAGTTTTCAGTAGCGATTCGTGTGGAAGTGACAAACGGGCAAATGTTTTCATCGTTTTGAATTTGGATAGTAAATGTTGTATGGTATTGTAATTAGTCAAAATTTGATATCTTTTTGTAATAAGAATGATACCTTAAAATGTTGGTCAATGGTAAAATGATTCATATACTTGGCCACTTTTTTAATTTTCGTGCTTGAATCATATTTCATTTCATCTTCTGAGTAAAATATGTAAGCTACGAACATTTTACCCAGTAATTGACAATAATTAGACTCATAATCTTTCTAGAAATTCAAAAGAATAGCCTCTTGAAAATTTAATATCATCATTAGTTTGTAATCAAATTCCACTCACCAAAAGTCACTATAGTTGCCCATATTAAATTAAATTCCTGAGGACATCCTCTCCACTTCATTAGACTTCATCTAACTTTTCACCAGACAAAATGTGGATAGAATCTCACCCCAGGACAAGATATTGTTGACACTGTTTCAAAGCAGAATCCCCTCCGCCCGTTAGTGTGCAATCAACACCATCCGACCTGCTTTCCGGTTCACACCCGTTGGAGACGACACCTATGGCCTACGTTCCCACGGTGGTGGAGCCCAGTTGGCACCCGGCTTAGTTTTGTGTCTGCTACTGCTGGGTTGGTGCTTTAAACCTTAAATAGACTGTATAATAATTTCCCCTGAGCATAATGGCATTATCCTTAATGGCGCCAGTGGATAAAAGCATAATGAAACGTTAAACATGATACCACAGTGGACGACGCCCCACACAGCATTAGCTACGTCGATCAACGTTTCTCCGAAGGACCAGCTTGCGCTGGACGGAACCATTTCCACCTTGGGGAAGCTTAGAGCATCCCTCTCCGTCTAATACATTATGTATTGCTTTTCCAGCCATCGACGAAGAGTCGGATTATAAAGTTGTATTATTATTTCATACAAAGGGTGATAATTCACTTTCTCTTTACTACCGAGCTTAGTGCTCTGTGGAGATTTCGGTTCGCTTTTTAGGCGAAAGGAAATAAAGAAAACCGCCTACCGTGCTCTCTTGGAAATGAGTAGTGTAAATATCAAGGCACGATGCTCCAAAATAAGAATTACCCACTTTTTGTGTTTTTTTCGTATAGGTGTTGAATTTCAATATTTGAAAGTTTAAAAAAATCTCAAGTTTATGTTACCTAATGATAGATTTTTCAGAAAAAAACCCTCTTCTTTTGAAACACCGCACAAGAGCTTTTCTCAGGTTTCAGGGAAAGCAACCTGGCCCAGCTGTAAGATACGGTATAAAAGGAGCCCTAGTTCATGACCTATTCTTTTCAGCGTAGTCTCGGCTTAGAGGCTCTTATCGTTGAACTTCTCCTGCTCGAAATGGAAGCAAGTGGTGGTGCTGCTGCTGGCTGGAAGCACGTGCCACATCCGAGCCTCCTTCCGGTCAGATTTTCCTGGTGAAGTATACACACACTTGAGCGCAAGGAACCCGGGACCCTTGATGGGATTTCTGTTTGTTCCGTGGGAAAGATTATTACGGTGGCCGTAAGAAAAAAGTATGATGACGGAAAAAATGGCTTTTGAAGTGATTTTTTTGGTTACATTTGAAACCTGTTGTCAGATCTAATGAAAAATGTAACATTTTTTAAATTGTACTGTTTATAATATATAACTTTGAACATATTCTTAATTTCCGTTTTTAAAATTTAATAAGGATTTAACAATCTACCTAAGTTTTTATGAAATCTTCTAAAATATTCCGCTTGATTTGTGCATTACACAGAAAAAAAACAATTTTCGAAATCGTGAATTGTGTTCATGAATTTAAGAAACACGAAGGAATTTATTTATGGGTATGGTGCATTTGCACTATAAACGTGAATATAATAATTCGTGGTACGCAAATTCATGAACATAATTCACGATTTCGAGAGTTGATTTTTTTTCGATGTAGCCCCATCAAACATACATCAAACTCTACTGTGAAATCAGACAAAACATCTTTGGCAATTTCCTCAACAATCAAGCCTTCGGACAATTTTTTTTTATTTTTTCAAAAAAACATTTTTTTTGCTGTGGATCGACTGTAAAATTTGCATTAGTCATTTTTTTCTCGTGCACAACTTTGCGGCCCTTTCTCGGCAGCAGAGATTCCGTCTCGGCATGAAAAATGCCGATGTTGGGCTTAAAAACGCTTTCCGTGAAAAACGTCGGTACAAGCTGAACGCTGTAAAGCCTGTTAACACTTTTTCAATTTTGAGCCCAGACCGCGTGCTCGCGACGTTTGCGTGGGCGGTGAATTTCTCTGGCAGTCTTACAGTGTGAACGCTTTAAGTGTTGGAGGTAAGGGGGTGCTTTCCGTTGGATTTAACCGATATAGCTGGGTTAATTAATTAATTTGAGCGTCGCCAGAAGAAGCTTTGCGAAGTGAGGGGATTCTTTTTTGTGTTCCATGGTTGTAGCTTCTTTGGCCAGTGGAAATTTAACCTCAGGTAGATGTCCTGATATTAATTTGGAAGATGTTGTTACAGCTGATGGCAGCGTAGGGAAATGCCAAAAGGATGTTGGAGATTGTTGATAAGCTGGTTTAGTCACTTGTAATGCTCCAAGTTGGGTCCCCTTTGTCGTTCTTGTTATTCAGTTTAGGTAGTAACTAGCTGTCAAGTGAGGGTTTTTGCTAATGCAAAGTTGTGTGGCGACAAATTGGTCTGATTTTGTCTGCGAATATAAGACTTCCCAAAAAGCCTTTTAATTGAAATTTATATATAGAAAACATAAAAAAAAAACACTTCGCAACTATACCGTGCTCTGTAATTAATTCAACGGAATAATTTAATATCACCTCACTATTGCACTCTCCCACTATAACACAAAATCATCTCTGAATAGAAGCAATCCTCACGCATATTACATTATGCTACCCGCAGAAGTTGACTTTTCCACTTTACACACTGCACTCTCCATTCATGCAGAGTGGTGAATGCGGCGCTGAGTGATGCCACCATCACTGAATGCAGCTACCGCATCCATTTATGTGGCTGTGATTCAACCCATTACCATTCATGCATTTATTCGTACAACCCAAAGCCGGAAAAGGCGACAACGACGAAGGCTTGAACTTGCAGATGAAGGCATGCTACCGGTGAGGAATTCTAGTTTTAATTTCTGGGTTGGAAGGATGAAATGGCAACAAATTTTGGTTTTGCAATACTCAGTCAAAGTTTAAAATCTTTCATATAACTTTGATAAATTTTAATTGTAACACTATATTTGAGCATTTATTCAATAACCGTGTTTGTGACAGTATAAAATAACCAAAATCTAATACTTTTTCATATTTTTTTAAATAGTGTGTTCAAAGACAGCCAAACTTGAATCCTTAAGAATTTTTGTTTGTTGGCAAAGTAAATGAAAGCAAGTCAAAGCACTCAATTCAAATTATTGTAAAATAAATGTAATTCCTCCCGGCAACCGTACAAGATTTTTCTTTTGAAAGAAGATGTTAAATATTCAATCATTTTTTATTACAGAGCAATTCCCTACGAAATCGGTCTTTTTTTAGAATTTGCTTTTTGTATGCTCAAAGAAGTCATTTGCATCATTAGTTTGTCCATATAATATTCCATACAAATTTGGCAGCTGTCCATACAAATATGATGCATGAAAATTCCAAAATCTGTATCTTTTGAAGGAATTTTTTGATCGATTTGGTGTCTTTGGTTAAGTTGTAGGTATGGATAAGGACTACACTGAAAAAAATGAAGTATGGTATTTTTTTCTGATTTTTTATTTAACTTTTTGTGACTAAAACTTGATTTGCAAAAAAAAAAAACACTATTTTTATTTTTTTCATTTTTTGATATGTTTTAGGGAACATAAAATGCAATTTTTTCAGAAATTTCCAGGTTGTGCAAATAATCTTAGACCGAATTATGAATTTTTGAATTAAAAAAAAAAAATAATAAAAATAGTGTTTTTTGCAAATCATGTTTTAGTGACAAAAAGTTGAATAAAAATCACCCAATTTTTTTACCGAGCTTCAATTTTTTTTCAGTGTAGTCCTTATCCATACCTACAACTTTGTGGAAGACACCAAATCGATCAAAAAATTCCTTCAAAAGATACAGATTTTGGAATTTTCGTACATCATTTTTGTATGGACAGCTGCCAAATTTGTATGAAATATTATATGGACAAACTAATGATGCAAAATGGCTTCTTTGGGCATACCGAAGGCACCATAAAAGTTTCAGTAGAGTTAAAAAATACAAAAAAAATCAAATGACCGAAATCTGAGAGAACTGCTCTACAGTGTTCACCCCAACGTCCCTTCAAGACATTTCTTAGTTCCAGCAGTTTCGTACACGAAGGTTGCGGAAAACCTTTCACATATCAAAAAGTACTCTCAAACTCTCTCACGACGACGACGACGACCGCACATTTGCATGCTCGATGGGGGAACAGTTTTTCCCGTAATTTGTTCTCTGCAGATGCGCTGCACCAGGCGGAAATGATTCGTAAATGCTGCCTGTGGGAAAACCCCGACAGGTGCAAGTACTTCTACAACATGCATAAATGTAATTCTTCGAAGTTGTTGAAAAGGACCCGCAGATTTCTATTTTGGTTTATTATTGCTGTCGAGATTTATCTCGATGTAGTTTTTTCAATATTATATTAACTAAACGGAGGGTTTTTATTTTTTTTTTTGATTTTGGTACAGACTGCTTTTTATATTTACTTGAAAAATTATGTATTCTTCTTGATAGTTTTATTTGGCATGCCATACAAGGAGAATCACGCCAGATCTTCAAAAAAGAACTCTTGTTTCCAGCTTAGTTCTACTAAGCCAATAATCTTCCCTTAATTCAAAGAAAAACGCTCCACATTCCCACCCACTAGCATTCAAAACTGGAATAATGGCAAACTAAAATATTGATTTTGTGCCCCTCAATTGCTCCGGATTGCGAGTGGTTTGTTCAACTTGTTTGCACTTGGAATTTGTCTACTTACGGAGATGCGGAATGCAGATCCGATGCATTTGCAGCGCTCGTGGCACTCTGCTCCGGTACCGGGCAAGACGACCCCATCATCCTCGGAAGAACTCAAAAGGCAACGGAATCGCTGCGATTGGCACGAGCGATGAAGCTGTTGGAATGTATGCAGAAAATGCTGCTTCCGTTCGGTTGAGAGGAATGACATTCTTTAGTTATTAGTAATAGATGATTGAAAACCAATATTGCCTCAGTATGGTGACGCATAACTTGAGCAGATCGAACACTTTATTCAAATGTCAAATAATAATGAGAAATGCTAATTAAGAAGCCGGACTCAGCGGTGTAGTGGTACCGTAATCTGGGGCGAATCGGGACTTCAGTCTGAATAGGGACAGCAGTTTTTAGAGCACTTAAATCTTTCAAATTTGGAAATGGTTGTACACATTTTGTTGGTCTGAGTCTGTTCTAACCGAAACCAATCAGAAAAATCAAAATGTTGTGCAAACACATAGTTAAAACTGCTGTCCCAATTTGCCCCGATGTGTCCCGATTGACCCCATTTTTTGGTACGCGAGAATGCCTCTTACCGCAGCTGGTCTAGGTTCAATCTCAGTCGACTCTAGTTATCGTTTTTCGAGGGGTTGAAGAGTTTCATCACGCCTTCCGTTATAATTAGTTATTTGAATCCCGGAGTAAACATTTTCGCTCATATGCTGCCATTAACACAAAATCTAATATTTCTCCAAAATTCGTTCGTCATTTAATAGGGCATGAGTTGGGCTACAATGTCTCACAGAAAAAAAATCATGGTAATATTACATCTGGGAAGGGGTACATCTTTTATGTCAGAAAAAAGGTGTAATTTTACCTCTGGAAATATATAATTTTACCACTTTTCTGGTGTAATGTCACTTTTTCAGTCTAAATTGAGGTAAAATTACATCATAAAAGAGGTAATATTCAACCTTCCAAAATTAAAGCTTCCAAATTTACATTATTTTTTTCTGTGCTTTCCATTAGATTTGAATGTTTGTTTTAATACACCCAAAATCCAGGACTGTCTCATTGTTTCCTTCTCTTTTCAGCCCATGGGTTACAATGAGACACTTTGATTTTTCTTCATTAAACTATTCAAAATTCGTGGCAATCTTCCAAAACATGGATGATATTGTTTGCACATTTATCTAGTTTTTAATTCATTTAACCAAAGATACAAAGTTATTTGGTAAGGTTATATAATATAAACACTTTTTAAGGTTAATGGCCTATCTACAATCACTTAGCTTAGAAAATTTCACTTAGCTTAGGAATTTGAATCAATGGAAATGAATCTGAGTTTCTACAATGGAAAAGTAATCAAATTAGAAACTGACGTTTGGTTTGGAAAATTTCAAAATCTACGGTAAGTTGACGTTTCCATATCAAAGGTAAACAAACAACTGCATAGCAACGTATATCAGCCCAGCAAGTTTTCTAAGTTGATTGTGGATGACGAACGTAAGTTGCAGACTTTCCTAAGTAACTACTTTACTTAGATGTTCTAAGCTAAGTGATTGTAGATAGGCCTTAACTTTTGTCATTTGAAGTTTCAAGTTGGCAAAATTACTTTTGAATGTCCAAGACAAGTCACCTGCAATGATACAACACAAAAACATGATGTTAAATTCGAAAAGTATTGATTTTCGTAGAGTGTCTCATTGTTCCCCACCTGTCCCATTGTTCCTGCCAAGTGCGTCTAAAATGAGACAGTTGAAGAACTCTGGCTGTAAATCCGATCTTTGCAGCCAAACTCAATTTTTGGAACACTTTTATAAAATGAAAATGCGAAAAATAAAATCATTATAAAAAGATGATGAAAAAAGTGCACAAATCAATGAAAGTCTAAAACCAAAAGTGTCTCATTGATGACTACGCTACCCTACTTCTTCTACGAACTGCGGTATTTTGTCAAACTCACTTCTACCTTCAAAATATCACGTGGTTTATGGATGTGCTCAAAGAGAAGGTAGTACATCATCACAATTACACCTGGCATGAGTTGTGATTGTCATCATTTGATGATATTAATTCTATGCAACTAGGCTTTAGTATGCTTGACCCAGTTTTTCTTGTATTGTTTCCTTATTTCCATGAATCAACCAAATTCATCTCGATTATCTCACATAAATTGCCGTTTACGATTTCCTTTTGTTAACAACTGATGAAGGAAGTCAACCCTAGTGGAATAAGTACAAAGACGCGACTTTTACGATGTCACATCCATTTGTTCTATAGGACCAGTGGTTCAAGCTGCTTCCGATGCCCTTCCTTTTCTAGGCGCATTTCTCAGAAATCACAAAATCACTGCATCTTTTCCCATGGTTTTGCTCACGGTGGCATCCCTGCGTTTGCTCGTCATGCCACCACCCCCTAATTGGCCTCCCCCTGACGGAATTTCCGGGGGAGAATGATGCTCTAGCGATAGTTGGAAATGATGCCCTGTTCTATGCATGTGTGCAGTGTGCACCGTATGTATGCCCCTAATAATAGGACGAACAGCAACTCATGTCGTCGTCGAAAAGTGCTCACTTCTAACCCTCCCGGTGGTGTCTTATTCCAAGACGCCATGAGGCCAAGACAAGACACCGGAAACGAAACTTGCGTCCCGGGTGAATCGGGAAACTGGAAGAACTTTGCTGATCATGGTGGCTTGAGGAACACCGCTGCCACCGCTAGAAGTTTGCAAATATTAGCAATCGAATTGTAGGTCGGGGGGATAACATTGACACAGTTTAGACCGGTTTGGAACGACTGCATTATAAATGATGGCAGGAAAGGGAAGGTACCTGAAGATGCGGCAGATTCAGAAGTTTTCATCGTTTCAAATCTGGCAGAAGATCGATAGAATATCAATTAGACCTATCATGAGCATATTTGGAAACACAAGATTGCGATCGATTGAATTTGAATGTGATTTTGTCAAATAAACAATGCCTAATGGAAATGAAAGTTTGAAATATTTTTAAATTGAACTAGTTCCTGAAAGGTCTCTTAAGTCATTTTAAAACGGATTCTTAAAATTAATAATAGAATGTTTAGAATATGTTTGATAAAAAGTAAAAACATATTAAAAATACTTGTTTTTCTATTATACAAATTTAAGTACTCATCATTTAAGAAAAGCAAATGTTGGGATATGGATTATGATTAACTTATAATGTTTAAATAAGTACATTTTATGTTGTCTCGAGATTACATTTGGCTGATTTTTTCTCCATGTTTAGATAAATCGATTTTTTATGAAACTTTGTTAAAATGGATGAAAATAATCATGTTTCATGTTTTCATCGTGGAATTGTCTCAGGAACACGAATATGTTAAAATAATCACCCAAAAAAATAATCTTATGGGATTTCCGAGCCAACAAATTCACTAAAAGAAAAATGTTTTGAAACTTTGTGGAACACTGTTACTTAACCATGCATAGTTAGAAAAAAAACACGAAAAAATTACCCTTCTGGGTCAATGTAGATTCAAAAATTTCCCTTAAAATGACATGTTCAATTTATTTAACAGTTGAGTAACGAATAAAGGCACAGTTTTTAAAACGTATTTAGTGTTTTTTTCCGATGGCAAAAACGTTTTTTTCTGAATTTTGAGTAGGCCATCGAATCGGGCGTCCAATTTTACATAAAATTACCTTTCACACCAAATTTCTACCTCATTACCGTTTCAGGCTGAAAATTATTGAAAAAAAAAAAACATTTCTTTTTTTCGAATATTCAAAAATAAAAGGAGTCGAAATGCCCCTCCATCGCGAGATATAAAAAACGGACCTTGGATTCGTGATTAGGGGCAAAAGTTACCCTTTAGGACAAAGTTTCACGCAAATTGAAGAGGGGTCGGGGCAACTGCTGTGTGAGTTGGCGGAGAATTCTAGATAAAATTTTCAAAAAGACTACATAGGAAACCCATGACTCATTTAGCATGTTTTGGCTTATTCGAAAATATCTTGAAGTTTGGTGAAATTTCGTATCGCAAACATTTTTTTTGCAAAAAATGTCGTGGCTTAGAGATTTTGAAAAAAAGATTGCAAAACAACTGTACTGGTCGAGTCGAGAGACAAAACTTTAAATTATATTTGCAACGGCTTAACTCATGTTTTAATTTGACAAAATATAATCTTCATTGAATGATCTTGAGAAAGACTGTTTTCAAACATTTTTTGAAAACTGTGACCATCACCATCCATCAAGTAACGAGAGCAACCAACGTTTCCTCTCCAGATAATGCAGTCACGCAATCTTGTTCCCAGACGAACCCCCAACCTCCGGGTACAAAAGAAACATAAAATTGAATTGATAATAAATAATGCACGTGAGCAAGTCCGGCTGGAAACAGACCCCCTCAACTCTAGCAGCCCTCGACTTGTAGCGGTTAACAAAACATGTGCTCTACGAGAAGAAGAAAAAAAACCTTCCATTTTGTAAAAATAGAGAGGGTGGAAAAAATGTAACTAAGCTGCATTTTTGCCGACGTAGTTGGCAAGTGAACACGGGTACCCCGAGAATCCCCAGACCGTTCGTAGTCATCTGGAAGAACAATTGGCCAGCGGGGACATTTTTCTCATTCAACATGTATAGTTTGTGAAATTGTAAGTTTTTTTGTGTGTGCTTCGGACATTGTTGCCATGTGGTTGGTTTTGTTGAATACGTGACAACGTCAGAACGGGACGATTGCGTGAAAATTGAAGTTTCGAGAGCTCGTTAACTGGTGATGTTTTTTTTTTGTAGGAACAGTTCAGCAACAAAATGCATGCAAATGTTTAATTTTGTAGGTTTAGCCCTGTAAAAATTTTAAACTTCATTTTAAATTTATTTATTTTTTCTGGAGAAACAGAATGTTTAACAAAAATAATTGTGTTATAAAACTGATCATTTTATTCCCGTATGTATGTGGCTGTGAGTGTTTGTGTACACACACGATTCAACCAAAAAACTGCTGACCGGCAGCGAACTTATGGGAAAGTATAGTTTGTATGATACTTGGATTAGCTTGGATACATGCATACACGTTAATTAATGTTCTGTTCTTTTTAATGCGGCTAACCTTCAACATTCAACACCTAAACCTGGCCTTTAACGGTTTCTATTTGTTGCTTTCCTGTTGCGCAAATCTCCGACTCTCGGTTGACATTCCTAAACGATCCCTTGAGTTTTACAAAGAACTTTTCTGCCAAGCCTGTGTTTGTGCACCAAGGGGGCAACATTTCGGCTCACACCGTATTGTGTACAGCATAATTTTTTGTCACGAAATTTTCCAGCATCAGACCGCATCAGACTTGCAAATTCATGGACCCCTCCAGAGGCCTGTCGATGTGGTTGTCGGTGGCCTTAAGCAGTTTGTACACAAGCGCCTTGCGTCAGCAAAATGCCTCCCTGAACACCGAAGAATGGGGTTCCGTCGAAATCGCTTTCCAATTTCCAGGAGGGACAATTTGTTTTACTTTCAAATGAGTTGTACAATACATTACGAGGAGGGAAGTTGTTTTTTTTTCTCGCTAGGTCATGGTAAGGATGCTGCGGTTAAGATGACTGACTGACAAAGAGGTTCTTCGGAGGAACCACTTTTGTCAAGAGTCTAAGCATCCACTTGCCAAGAAAACGATTCCAAGTATTTAAACATTGAAATTTCCGAAAATAAATATTGACATTATTTGGAAATGAATTTTGTTTCAGAAAAGGAAAAGTTTCATTAGACGAAATTCACAGTCGATTTTCAGTTAAGTAGAAGTGAGGGAGGTATCATTAACAAGCATATACTTATCAGTTTCATCACTACATTATAATAGATAAAACTTTCCAAGGATAACAGTCATCTTTCGTCGATTATCTCACCCACAGTCCAAAAAAGAGAGACAGAGAGATGTTCCCAAATTTGGTGCGATATCATTGTTTCAGGACGATTGCCTTAAATAAGTGGTTTCCTGTGTAGTGCCTTCTATACGAGGGACTCCGGAAAGTGTTTTTCGATTACGTTGCCCATCCGTTCGTTACCGATGGATGTTGTGGGAAAGCTTTCCGTAGGGAAAGTGAATTAATCAAACGACCAGCTGTTTGGTCCCTTCTGAACAAACTAGCAAATGGCTCTTTTTTCGTGCCAGCCTAGAAAATGTTTGCCTTTGTGAACCTTTTTTGGTCCAATTAAGCTCTCATCTTTATGAGGGATTATGAAAGTTGGTTGGTGGCGTCGGCTTGAAAATTTTAGCTTTTTTCACAAACGCAACTTACATCTTATTGTTTTTTTACTTTGTAAACATTTCGAAATTTTTGATGATTATTGAATTCATACATGTTTTTTGCAATTTTCATGCAGCTATCCATACAAACATGGTATATAAATATTCGAAAACAAATACACAGAATTGAAGTTTTCTGATTGAGTTGTTTTTTTTTTTAATTTGGACCCACAATTTGGAAATAACGTTAGTTACGGAAATTGCTTTCTGCATAATTGATCGATACCACCAACATCATCAGCATAGCCGACAACAGTTATCCAAACTGCAAACAAAGCTAAACTTTTACCTCGCCGCGATTAAAGCAAGTAGCTCGATTAATGCTCAATAAGCAAAACCTCAGTACCTCATGTGTGAGGTTCTGGGGGACTTTTCGATTACAATAAAATCAGAACGTTTTGGACAGTTAAACCTAACGCTTTGGCGTAATCAATTAAGAGAAAACCACCCCTTCGATCATGGAAGTTCTATAACTCGTGCTATATATAACATACAATTAAAGACAACTGTTGAACACAAGAACCCAGGATTAAGACAAACAGAGTTGAAGAGAATGAAAAACAACTACACGTTTAAAATTTCTCAAAAAAATCATCCAATCTCTGCTGACACGGTAACATCAAACCATTCCGGAACATGTCTGCCCGCAGCCATTACCGAAGTAATTACTCTTGATGAAAAATGTTGCCTCCTCCAATTTCTCCGGAAATTCCGGGCAGAGCACCTTGAAAATCCCAAGTGGCCGCACACCTCTGTGTTGTTTGCTGCCGGTGTCGTCTTCTCTGTCGTCAACCGTATCAGGCCCCAAAAACAACCGGAAGACACAAATCAGACACAAAGTTTCTAATTCCGGCCGGCGGGGTGGTGGTTCTTCCTTGGATCATCATACCACACGGGACAGGACGCGGGTGTTGGTTCAGCAGTCTATTCTGTGGTAGATGCGACACATGGTGGCCTTCTTTATTACGGCTACGTGCGAGGTGGTTCTGAATGTTCCCCATCCTGGCGGAAGCAGATCGTGACAAACGAGTTCGAGCTGGCGGCATCGACATCATCCGGAGGTTTTTTTTGGGGGGGAATGAGAGCAAAAAGGGTTTGCTTAAGAGATAGTGATGTCCATCCTTTGTAAGTTCTGCACTGCATGTTGATTTACTCAATCAAAAGATGTTTAATACATACTTTGAAGTTAATAGTTTCAAGAGCATGTCTGGAGCCAAACGCAACTTTCAAGATTCCAGAGCATCCCTACCCAAAGCATCAGCTTCCGATTCGTGTCTACCGAGGTGGAATCCACTCCCGTGGAAAATATAGCGCTCCACGCTCGGCTGTCATAAATAAATACCTGCACTGAAGTAGTAGTGCCACACGACGATGTTGTCCTCCGGCGATGCTCCGGTTGTGCTGGTTCTGGGATTTGATGGCGTGGCTGGGTTGGCATGCGAAGAAGAAAACAGACACACCAACACAGCGGCACATCCGGAATGCGGAATGTAAATAATAAATAAATTGAGAACATATTTATCGTGCCATTACGAAAATAAACACAAACACACAGACTAACGCAATAATGCGCTGGAGCACTAGGACTAGGAACGGTTGTGGTTGTGTTGCAAAGCAGGAAAGGATTAGGCATCAGAGTGTGTTAATCAAGCTGGAGATTTGTATTTTCGATACAATTTGAGAATTATGGTTTAGGTACGATAATTGCATCACAGGCAAAATCCCAGGTATAAATGGGATTGCGATGTAAATTGGATAGTTCAGTTGGTTTTGGTTTGGTTTTAGCCATAGTTTAGTTTTAGGTTTAACGTTTTTAGCTCAATTTGCAGTGTAAATGTCTTTCTTAAAACTAAATTTTAGCTACACTTTTTTTAACACTGGAACGCCCAACGCACGTCAAACTTACACGGACGACCAAGCCTCGATTCTCGGGCATTACTGAGACGATTCTTGTTTCCAGTGATTCATAAAAATGTCTAGATTATCCTAGAACTTTGCAGAACTTGATTTGAACAAATTTGTAATTTCTGCGACCGAAAACATCGTTCCAACTTTTTTTTAACAGCTGTCTGTTTGTCTCCACGGATTTTTCTGAGATTTTTTTACACGCGAAAAAAAGTCAAAACGTCAAAAAGCGACGTGAGACAGGATAGTTCGACAACGTTGTTCTGAGTACCTAGGGGAGCTGGGGGTAAGATGATCAGGCGGGGTAAGACGGCCACCCAACTGTTTTAATAAATATACTAATGAATATTACTAAAATGTTTAGCAATGCTTCAAATATTTGTTCAGGTTAAATTGATATGTCCCTCGGAAAAGTTTAAAAAATGCGATGAGCTATTTGCAAAAAATGCTTTAAAAAAAAGTTTATTTGGTGGCAAGACGGCCACCCATAATCTGTAAATTTTATTTGATATAGGTTATATTTTTAACGGTTTTTTGACTATTAAGCGTATTTGTAGATAAGGAAAAGCATTTTCAATAAAACTATCAATTTTTTAATCAAAATGGTTAACACAACATTCTTCACTGTGATATAGCAAAACTCATTGAATAGTATGAAATCCTACCATACTTTTCATAAAAATTGCTCATTTAATATTGTTTACATAGTTTTGATTTATTATTCTAATCGAAATACACAAACTAATTATTTTGCATCAAATTGTGTTTGTTTTGTAGTTAAAATTCACAGTTTTTCATAAAATGTGGTCGCAATGATATGAAATTCACTGAGCCAAAATATGATTTTTTTTAAATAGCATTTTTCTTCACATTTGAAACTTGATTTTTTCAAAGTTATAAAGTTAATTTTTAGCACTGACTATCTTACCCCACATGGGTGGCCGTCTTACCCCGCGTATTTATTTTATACATATACGATTTCAATATTTTTTTTAAATTGCTGAAAAGTATTGAAAATTGGTTTTTAGACCAACTATTTTTTTCATTTTTATAATGGACTACTGGTAGAACAATATGTACGTGATTTGAGATCAAAATAATCTATTGTGTAAATTTTATGAGACTTCTCCCTTAGGGTGGCCGTCTTACCCCCAGCTCCCCTATTTGTTTTTTCAATGAATTAATTCTTCTCGAGGCCAAAAGAACTTCCGTCCCATAATCCGATAAGTATTAAATTCATTATTTGTAAAGACGAATTATCAACCAATCTCGGAAAAAAGATTGCTGCCAAAGATAGCAACCCTCTGTGAAACATTTTACGCACCAGCAGATTAAACCCCCTTTACCAGTGTGCTCTCTAAATTCCAAAGTATTCTATTATGTTAAACATCATTGTACAGAGAAGCACAGCACTTAAAATCACAGCATGGCCCAATTGTTTCCAGCGAACGCCATCATCCATCATCTTAATCAGTTTTAAGGCCTTACCTCTGCCGTTCCCGCGGGATCTGTAATGTGATGACACGAACCCCCATCCTCAGCCCCCCTTTCACGGGAGACTAACCTTCAAAAAACAGGTCCCAAAATCCCAAAGTTCACCCCGTCTGTGGCGGATAGCGGGTAGGAGGCGCAAAGTGAAAAATCAATATCTCCGGAAATCTAATCTCCAACATTTGATTAAATGGAAAATCACGTGTACAAAGATACATCTCCCGGCGTAAGCCGCTTCTCATAGGCTTGAACGGGAGCTCCTGAAAAGTCATCAAATGTGTTGTCGTTGGGATTCTCTCAAAAGGATAACGTATCAACCTCATCAAGCTCCAGGCTTCTGAACAACAACAACAACAACAAGGATGAAACGGTTCCGCCGTCCATCACTTTCGCTTTTATCCTCATGTAGTCGTCCTTGATTGCTGGCGCTTTGCCCCCCCCTGTGTGAGCTTTCGTATAAAGCTGATGAAGATGTGTCTAATTTTTGGGCCTCTCAAGTCTGGAGGCTATTAATAGGGTATGCGAAATGTGATTCGTTTACCGGAAGCTTTGATCAGAGTGGGAATTTGGGACAGCAAAATTTGAAATTTTCCGAGCTACATAGCTACGGGTGGACGGGCCCATCGTTCTCGTGAACCGTGTCGCGGGATCAGATTGAATTATCTCTTGATTTCATCATTGAATAGCGCACGGCGTGGAAAAGCCACGTGTGAGTAATGCATACTTTATGGTGGGTGTTATCGATGGAAAAGTTGGGGCAGGTAAATTTTAGTGCCAGGTTGTAGGTGGGGCTATTGATTTTTTACATGACATTAATTTGGGTCGAGGCTGGGAAAAGTGGAAACATTAGATTTTGGGATCGAATATTTTAGAGGACAAAATGTTAGGCTTTGCAGTTAATACTACTAATTGACAAATTCATGCAAAGGTTTTTCAAAATGTAAATTAAAAAAAAAAATATTACAAGACATACACAAAATGGTAATAACTGCATTATATTATGTTATACCAGTTAAAAAGTTTCAGTAAAGTAAAGTAAATCATTTTTTTTTAAATATTGCTGACAGTAGCTGGAACAGTTATGCAATTCGACGTTGTCGCGCTATCTTGTCGCACGACAAGACCTTGACCTTGATTACACAAAAAACAAGTGCACGCATTGTAAACAACAATTAACGCGTTCTGACCGGAAATCTCCTTGCCCAATCGTCGCAATTACATCAATTTTCAGCCTGTGCCAAGATAGCACGGCAAAATTGAAACTTCTTTCATACAAAAAGTGATAAAAATGCACGGATTTTTCCGGTTTCTTTTTATTGAATAACGTCATGATTCGAAATCCGGACACTTAGTACCATATTATTTTTGTTATAGCTGGCAAAAAATCATGTAATAAGTTGGAAATGTAGAAATATCATCAGGATATAGTATAAATAGTCAGTTTTAAGGGAATGCATGCAAAATATGTCTTTTCTAACAATTTTTCATCTGAATTTGAAAATTAAAATGACTTGTTGTGCTTCGAATCCCGGACACTGATAAGAGATGATTTGAAATCCGGACACTTTTGCTTCAAATTCCGGACACTCGATTTTACTTATGAATAGCACAAATTTGGACTGAAATGTTAGTGAATGGCATTCTTTAGGTCTCAAATAAGCTGTTAACATCAAAACAATTGATAGTTTATATAAAAAATGGCTAGAAAAAGGAGAGGCATTGTGAGCTGGACAAAATGACTTTCTTAACTCAATTCTAACTCAAAATGCACGTGCGACAAGATAGCACGACAGCGACGAAGCAATAAAATTGAGTTTTAAAGCAATTTTGATTATTCGCCATTGCTTTCCTAAAATGTCTAAAGGGTATATTAATAGGCTTGTAGCTGGCGTGGCTGAATGGTTATGCAGCTGTGCGCAGTTCGCTTTGTTAGCAGATGATCATGGGTTCGTTTTCCATCAGCAACAACCTTCCATCGGTTGGAGGAGTAAAACGTCGGTCCCGGCCTAATCTTTCAAAAAAAAGTGCCTGTACCGTACCTGTACCTTTGGCATATTGAACCTTGCCTTTACCGTATGGGCCACCATGATTCGGTGACTGAGTGGCGATCATTTAGAGCCAAACATTTCAGAAGGGCACATAACTTTTGTAAACAATAGTGTATCCCTTTCACTCAAATGACAGTTTGCATAAGGTGTGAGAGGGATACACTCTTGTTTACAAAAGTGTTGTGCCCTAATGCAATGGAAAACACGATTTGTCCATATAAGCCACGAGAGGTCTATACTCTCGCAAAATAGTACTTTCCTCACGTTCTTTTTCGGGAGGACTATCCACTCGTTCTTTATCTTTGGGTGTACGTCAAAGTAAAAAGAGGTTTGGATGCTCTCCCCATTTAAGCCTTTCTACTTATAGGTTCGAGCAGAAACTTGCAACAGAGACCACAAAAATCCTTTGGGTCTTTAAAGTGTACGTTTATTTGAAAGCTGCATTAGGTAATATTTAAAACATGCAGGCTACGAGTTTTAAGTGTACAACCTTACCTGACTAACCAATCTTCAATCCAAATTTCAAGTCACGTAGCAAACCTCACTTCCACCAAGCTGTTAAACGGAAGTGTGTCATTCCACCACTGCTCGCGCTGCTCTGCAAACCCGGCGATTCATCTGTTGAATTGCATCACATGACCTCCATATTGTTGCACTACACATTCTCCCTTCATATAGTGCAGTGTTCCCAGCAGCAGCAGTGCTGGTACTGCTACAACAATGAGTACAGCGTACGAACATGTGTGTTTCAGGCACAGAGCTGTACTTTCTTTGCCTTCATCATCATTACGCAGGATGTGTGGATGCTTGAATTCACTCTCTCCGAACCAACTCCGGACTGCCGGAGGGGCTTTCCGTAGCTACACGGCATTGTGCAAGGAAGCTGATGCCCACACTGCATGTACTGTAGGTTTTCTGCAGAACTTCCTGGTGTGATAAACGAGATAACTGGTCGAGTTCCCGGAAGTGTACCGGCAATTTCTCATCGCTGAGCCATGTGTGCTTGGCGAACATTTTGTTCCGATTACTCGGAGCTTGAAAGTGTTTCAGTGGGATTACGGTCTCTTTAACGTTAAGCATCGAATCTGTGTTGGTTGAAAGCTGAAATCTTCACCACCAAACGAAGATTTCAATTCCTAGTGGAAAACCTTTCATCGTATCACGCTCTATTACCTCCGAAAATCCTGATTCACACCTTCTGCCTGAATGGTTTCACGGCTCTTTTCGCAAATCCCCAGGACAGCAAAAAAAAAAAAAAAAGTTTGCAATCATTTCACTTCGATGTTCTTTTATCGCTGTACAGTGCCTCAGAGGGGCGCATTCTCGGCTTCTAGTATACGGACGAAAATCCCCGTTTATTGTTTCTTCCTATTGAAACCGGAAAGCCACCAAAGCAAATACTAGACTCTTTTGTAACTCACATAAAAAACGTTGGCGGAACTTTCAACAAAACGAACCCGAAACTTGCCATAATCTAATAGCTGTGTTTTAGGACACCCAATCCACTTTCACCACCGAGGCAGCAACGTTAAAGGACATTTGGTGAGATATCCTCGGGAAACCTTTAATCTTGAGAAAAGCATTCAAACATATACGGTTCCTCCGTTGACAGTGCCTTCGTCATGCGGAAAAAAACTTCGTTCCAGGGTGGGCGAAACATTGTTCACTTAGGGTATTAGAAGCTTTCAAAGTTTTAAAACTTAATTATCTAGATGAAATTTGAGACTTCTCATCTACACTTTTAAATTGCTGACGTTTTTTCGAAGAGTTTCCTCGTCACTACCACCCTAACCCAATATAGTCAGAGTATTCTGTCTCCACGAAGAAGAACGAGGTACAATTTATGTTTTTGTTTTTGTGCTCATCTCGTCGGCTCACACATTCTATGGGTCGACAAATTCTGTGGTTCTTTGCTTGTCATACTGGTTGTGAGGGAGGCTGGGGTGGCGAAGGAGAGTGGGCGAGTTAGATGGGCCTCCCCCTTTTTTCAAACATCATTCATGCTTTCATGGCACCCGCGAGGCAAAACTTTGGCACAATATTTACACGCTGGCTTATACGTTTATGGCCTGGGAAAAAAATTCGCGTGGAATATTATGAAATTGATGGTGGTGGTTATCTGTAAATGAGATGATGTTAAGATGTCTTTTTTGATGGGCTTTAACACACGTATCATCATGAGTGTTGTGTTAAACAGACCACATACCATTTTACGTTCATCCCTTAAGTATTGTCGACTTTTCAAAATTTGTTCCTAAACTCTTGTTCAAGTGGCAGATCTTACCGTTTTTTTTTATTTCAAACCAATCAAAAACTAAATTTAAAGGCGTTTTTTAAGCAAAAGATCATAACATCATAGATCTAGGGGTTTTTCTCAAAATTTATTTTCCCTAAAAGAGCACTCAGCTAGCAAAATCTAAACGTAGAAATATGTACTCTCCCTGCAAAGGCTTATGAATTGATCTCAGTTGAAAGGTTCTCCAAATCTCTGAATTGCAAATGTTACATCCTGGAACAGAACTGCTAAATTCTAATAAAAACACAAATTGAAAAAAAAGATCATAACATATTTTGTGCAATATATTAAAAATGGGAATTCTTCTGTTATTTAAAACAAATCAACACTTTTTGAAAGCGTGTTTAATTAATGTTACAAATCGACGTCGTCGTACTATTATGTCGTATGTCGCTTTTTGACGATCCGAGAAAAACGTGTTTTAATGTTTGACCTTGAATAAACAAAAACGAGAGCACGCGGTGTAAACAATAACAAACACGATTTTTGGTTGACCATTCTGTGCTTTGGCCTGAAGTTCAATTCAATTCAATTCAATTAGCTAATACGTGCGTCAGACGCGTTCTGACCTGAAATCTTTTTGGCCAATTGTCGCATTTACATAAATTTTCAGACTGGATTGAAACCTTTCATTACAAATATTTTTTCCTCAATAAGTCATACTGGTTTCAATTTTCGGAACAAATTTTCAAAATATGTTTGCAATTCTTGGGCATCTCTCTAACAATACAAAATTGTTTTTCAATGATTTGTTTATTGTTTTATTATGCAAAATGGTTTTCAGGATTATAATTGACTTCGATTGAATGTTTTTTTCACAGCACAAAAAAAATTACGTTAAATTAACAACATTCCAAAATCAGTATTCAATTTTTTCATATTCAGTGCTTCAAATTGTAATTTCTTAAATACAACCCTATTTGAATTTATAAAATGATACCAATTCAATTATCACATTTGATCATGGTAAACATAAACACAATTTTGCTTTGGCGGGAAAGAGTTTTTTAAATGAAATAACACCAATTATTCTTTAAAACGCTTACCTAAATTGTAATAGTTTACTTTCATTAGGCTGTATCTATTTCCAGATGCTTCTGAATTTAACATTTTCTGATCTTCTAATTATTTTTTTAATAAGAACTGAACTGAAATAATAAAATTAAATTAGGTTCTCCCATTTTTTTGTATATTTTATAATTTTCAAAAAAATCATACCTCGGAATTCTGTTTTAGAACTCCATTCAATTTTAAGTAAAATTGTACGAGGAATCCGATAAAAAAGTATTCCCAGGCTTAAGCCAAATATATATAATAATTTCAATTTAAAATGTGCTCTCTATAATCTTGATGTACGTTCACAGAAAAGAATGCACCCAAATGGCAGCTTGAATTTCCGGAATTGTTTATGCAACTCCCCCCGAGCCCATTTATCAAGGTGCGAACGCGAAGACAAGAAGAATTTCTCTCCAGTAGCCTTGTTAGAGAATTTGATGCATCTAGAGTGCTTCAACACAGTCAACAGCAAAAGAGTAGTCCATGGCGCTCACTGGCGATAGTTGTGTTTACTTTGGGGTGAATTGTATGTTATCGCCACGATTCTCTAAAATTTGAATACTGAAGTTCAAATGCACAACTCTCGGAAAAAGAGAGTTTGAGGTTATTTTAAAAAGATCATGACAATTAAATTTAAGTCATTTAACTTACTTATTTTATACAAAATAAACCATGTTAAAAATTTGCATTCGTGCCTGTGTAGCAACATTATTCTACGCTCCTTGAAAATAAAGTTGAGTACTGACTACAGTGCAGCTTATCTCGATTTTCCGATCTGGCAATGCTGGGCTCCTTGCGTTTGATGTTCACCGATAGAAGCATGGGTTATTTTCTTACTCCTTTCGCGTAGCACCGTTTCATAATGCACGATTCGCAAGCAAGTTCTTCGCTGGTTTGCTGGTGGAATCACGTGGAGCATTCGTACTCCCCATGGGCCTCCTGAGACGTGGCCATAAATTCGAACGAGACCACGAATGAGTAAATCTCCGAGTGATATGTGAAATTCGTGCGAGGGTTCTAGCAGAATATTTCTGGTATTGCCTTTTCTGGAGCAGGTCGAAAAATCAAATTCAAGGAAAGGAAAATTGACTGAACTACACCATTTGATTTGCAGTTGCTACTGACGTGGAAAATGCGATTTTCCTTGAGAGAAAAAGAGTTTATCGATTGCATGTAACAAGACGTATAATGTTCCGTTGAGTATTGATGAGATTGCCACCGCTATCCAAGATAATCTTTGATATTCTTCGCAGGAATCTTAAATGAAACAACTGCTGAGTTTGGAATGTAAATTCAAAAAGCTTTCATTTGTGTTGAGACTCTGTGGACTTCTGTGAGGAATCGTTTAGAGTAGAGTAATGGATGCACAAAAATCCTTTTTGGTAATCGATATCGATCTGCTCCTTATCATCATACAAGTCATAAATCCTGTCATAAAACGTGTCCTACTTAAAACATATCCCACAGGACTTCTCCTTTCCCAGAATCATCCCATCAGTTGCCTGTAGGCATTCATCGTGCGTGACACATTCTCGTAACTCACCCCGAAGTTCTGAAGAATTGAGGCTGCGTCTTTTGATTGAACGTCAGACAGTTCCTTTTCTGAAGCTACACCCAGCCTACACGATTTCCCACCCTGCCTGCAAGCATATCATTGCGCTCGCAGGAATGTTTGTCAATTCGGTGAGGAGTACATACCATTAGATCGAGTTCCTTGTTGAATATTTAAGCAGACATGTGTGTGCACGAGTGGGAAATTTCCATTCTTCTCGAGGGGAAAACGCTTTTTCATCATCCGTTTATCGATGACAACGGTGTCATGTTATCACATTTAGATCAAGTTCTTTTTCTTCCTCAGATGATGAAATCAGTAATCCCTTTCATAATTTTTGCTATACTGCAACACAGTTATAAATTGTGTAAATTTGAAAGGTTTATAATATTCCCTCTTTTATGATGTACTATTACCTGAATTTATATTGAAAAAGTGGCATTATAACGAAACAGCGGTAAATTTACACTTTTTCAGATGGAAAATTAGTTTTTTTTTCTGACATAAAAGATGTTCTCATTCCCAGACGTAATATTAATATATTTTTTTCACTGTGAATCTTGTGCAGTAACCTTAGGCTACACAGAAAAAAATCTGATGGTAAAATCGCATGCAAAAACATGCACATCACCTTCGTCAAAATAAACACTTAATATTACACACTGCATGTATATTTTTTGCAAACACAAAAAAAAAAAAATTGCAGCCGACGGGATTCAAACCCAGCACCAACAGTAAGGACTGGCGCCTTAGCCCACTTGGCCATCAGACCGATGAAAAGTTGCAAGGATAAACGCATATATGAGTTTGACATTTCGGTCAAGTAGGTTTCCCATACTCATGGGCTACATGTTTCAGGGTGTAAAATCACATAAAATTGCATAAAATAATGCAATATTTATTTTACACCCAGGCCTTTTACACACAGCTGGATTACTACTTTTTTAGCTGTGTACAATTCGGTTCGGTTTCAAACGGAGAAAATTGGATCAAGAACCATGACATAGCAGACATAGCTACACATTAATCGAAAAAGCTTCCTATTCTAGTTAGGGAATGTTCTGATTGAATTTGAGCTCCCGGAAGAATGTATTAACCCTAATAGACGGAGATGCCAGTGCTGGTTTGTGGAATTTCGTCTAACCAACAGGTAGAATGATCTTAAAAGCAGACAAGGCTTAGGCAAACTGGTCTATTGCGAGAAATTGTACGAAACGTAAAAATCAGATTCGATCTGATTTTGTTCGACGTGATGCGTTCCCATTACAGTGCAAAAAAATTTCCCAGCTTGTTCCTAGCAAAGCATAATTGATGAAAACCCACTCGAACAACCACTCAGACGTACTTTACAGCAATAGATTGAACTCCTCTAGTGTAAATAATTGGAGTGGATCAAAGGAGCGACAAGAAATACTTTTTTTTATTTTTTTTATTCTTCGAAATAAGCTTGTTTTGAAAGCATACAAAATATTACTTCAAAATTTCTTTCAGCGAAAATATATTCAGGATTTTAGCACTATGGTTCGACACCAGTGTAACTTGTAAAGTTTCACTCACCTAAAGTGATTCAATCAGCAGACCAGGTTGATTGGAAGTAGAAAACAAAAATCAAAATTCGTCGTTTCATCGCGAGCACAAGATTATGCGAATTGACTGGGTACCGGGTGTGGAAAATTTAGTTTGGCTAGATTGCTTCTACTCTGTTTCGAAACAGTCGTTTTGAAGTAAACGGGTTCAATTTTGGGAAACAGATTGTGCATGAAGGTTGGTTGAAACTTTTGACTTTGAAAGTACTTCTCGAGAAGTTTGTATTTGAGTTTTGGTTGGAGTGAATTAAAATGTGTTATAAAAATATTCAGCAATTCCCCACGAAAACAGCATGATTCGAAAAAAAAGTTCTCCGATCGGGCTCAAAATTTTTCTGGGGGTTCCTTGGCCAAAATAACTAGACCTATATTTTTTTGTTTAGCCATTAGGGTGACCTACGCCGTGTTAGGGTGGTCCAAAAAATGGCAATTTTCGTCGATTTTCGCAAAACCATTTTTTTCAAAAAATCATATTTCCGCGCCATTTCATTCGATTTTAGCTATCTTAGGCGCAAAAGAAAGTTGATTAGTTTGGCTATTTGAAAAAAATAGTAAGAAGTTCCAAAAATCAAGCTTAACATTTGAAAAGGTTGTATGAAAACATAAATGCTGTTTCGAAGGTCTCGGGACCAAAGAGCCTATGTCTGAAAATATTTTTATCAGATTCCTCGGAAAATTCTACATAATATATCAAAAAATTGTGAAATTATGTTCTCAGTACTCTGAGATACGATTCTTTGAAAATAAAAACTGGGTTTTTCGACGCGCCACGCGCAAAAATGGTAAAATAACGAAAACGGGAAAAAATCGACTTTTTTTTACTAAAACTGCAATAACATCAAAATTTCAGCGATGTCCTTTACATGTTAGGGTACCAAAAGTTGCGTATTTCAATTACGAAAACAGGCTCCACAATTAGTTTTTCCAAGCCAATTCCAATTTAATTTTCCGATTTTCTAACTGATCGTTATAATTTTAATAGAACTGAAATGCAGTTCAAATTGTGATTTTTTAGTTATACTATAAAATTGGGCTTAGGTACTCAGCAAACCGTACTTATTTTCTTTATCTAAGAGATTAACTTTAGGTGGAAAACTAAAAGTAAAGGATATTCGGAGTTTTTCAACAAAGTCTTTCAACCATCTTTGCTAAGCACTTTGATTCATTATGTTTGCTTTGGCAATAATCGATAATCGGTGTGCAAATTCAGAAATTTTAGCAGGGAATAACTAACTCTAAAAAAAGGATGTAGAAAGATGTGTTTAGAATTGAAAATAGTTTAAAATTATTTTTTCTTTCTTTTACTTTTTCAGGGCAATGGAAGAGCAGAAAATCGTTTGTAAAAAGTAAGTAGTGAATTTAATATTCTGCGATTTCCCTTCCAAAACTAAGTTATATCTTTACTTTGAATTCAATAGTAGAAAAGGTTTTGTTAAATGTTATTTAGTATTAACGTATGAATGTTGTTTGAAACCGTTGTTTTTTTTCAACAGCTGAGTTTATTGGGGCTTTTTTAACGATCAAATCAACCGAAGGATATAAAAATGCAAAAAATATAAATATTCAAAGACTAAAAGATGCTGGGTACACGATAGAATACAAAGCCCGACGTGACTCCATGAAAGACAAATGCAAAAAATAATGCTCCACACCAGAGCGAGTGTTATATGATAAATATTAACCTCACCGAAACTTTCGGGAAACCACTGCTGGAAAGTTTTCCGCTCCGTTCAAGCACAAAGTATCTACTACATTACAGGAAGCATCCTAGTCGATCAAGATGCAGGCGTCGGAAGGTCGTTTCCTGGGCCATTTATCATCTTTCGTTCTCTCTCAAGGTTCATGGTAGAATATATACTGGCACTGTTGAAGTTATGGAGCCGAGTTGGCACACGCCCGTCCTTAGAGGCTCAGCCCAGTGTCTTCTTATGGCAATCTTGGTAGAAGAGTTTCTACGATTTCATGAATGGTTTCATGTTTCATTGTTGCGCTGTTGTGGATCACTACAAAAGCTATCAGGAAAGAATACTTTGCCTTGCCATATAAAATTTTAAGTCTTTTCAGTTTGTTTGAAAATTAATCTGAGCTTTGAATTTTAACTGATTTTGTAAAACAAAAGAAGAAGATAAAAACTGTTCTATTTTGACGTTCATCCATCACAACATGTTCCCCAAATGCTTCCAAAAACGTAATATTTAATCGTTGGTGTATCCCTTTCTGACAGCTCTGCTGCTGCCCTTTCCCAACCATTTAAAACAATACCGTTAAGTGCATCTCTTAAGCTTGCAACATAGTGCAGTTCGTTGCAGGCTCCAAGATGCGCCAGTCCTTTTTTGTATGCTCAACATAACCTTCCTTCAACCTACACTTCCGAGTTTCTTCCCACAGGAAGAAATTGGGTTAAATAAATGTCACTATTATTAATGACATTTCATCGCACTTAAAAGCTTTTGCCTATGTAGGGTCGCCGGGTCCGGTCGGTTTTTCGGTGTCTAGAGTTTCGTACAACAGCTGCTGCAGTTTTGTAGTAAGATGGTGCAGTGCTCTTTTTGGGGATGGAAAAAAAACATACAACGATGTTGGCAAAGGGATGATGCACAGTCATCTTGGTGTGATGTGTCTTGAATGTAGGGTAGCGTAGTCATCAATGAGACGCTTTTGGTTTTCAACATTCAATGATTTTTTTTATTTTCGTAATTGAAAGACGCAACTTTTGGTACCCAGACATGCATAGCTTTAGTTAGGTAATTTTAGTGAAAAAAGTTGATTTTTACCCGTTTTCGTCATTTTCCCATTTTATTACAAGGAATCAGAGAAAAATATTTTCAGACAAGGGCTCTTTGGTCCCGAGACCTTGAATTCAGCAAATGAAATTTTCATTGGACCTTTTCAAATATTCAGCTAGTTTTTATGGACCTCAACATATTTTTCCTTGTAAGCCCAACTAATAATCGTTCCGGAGATATGTTTTTTTTTGTTTAAATGTGGTTTTTGTGAAAATCGACGTAAAACGCAATTTTATGGACCACCCTATTTCGGATAGGACCAACCTAATCGCCAAACAAAAAATACGTGTCTAATTATTTGGGCCAAAGAACCCCCACTCCAAATTTGTGCCAAATCGGAGCACTTTTAATTTGGAGACTTCCTGTTTGACGTGGAATGGCTGTACATATATTTATAAACTCAACTACAACCCGGTTACGTAGCATAGCATAGCATAGCATAACGGGTCTGCACCACGCTGTAGGGGGTGCCACAATGGTCAATTCAATATTCTTAGACAATTTGATTGCTGCCCGGTACAACCAAGAATATCTAAGAACGAAAATTTCCAAACTATGCTCCAAGGCTACGCCCATACAGTCCCGTGGGGATTTCGGAGGGGATGTTTTTGTTGTTCACTAGTGGCAAAAGTGCAGGGAACCCGACTTTTAAAAGTGAACGGAATATTTTTGGGAGGGTTAGGGGAATTTCATCGGGTCGATGAAAATGGTTGAATGCTTAATGTATTACATGATTTGGATGTTTGTAAGTGAGCAGTTCTCTCAGATTTCGGTCATTCGATTTTATTTGAATTTTTTAATCCGACTGAAACTTTTTTGGTGCTTTCGGTATGCCCAAAGAAGCCATTTTGCATCATTAGTTTGTCCATATAATTTTCCATACAAATTTGGCAGCTGGCCATACAAAAATGATGTATGAAAATTCAAAAATCTGTATCTTTTGAAGGAATTTTTTGATCGATTTGGTGTCTTCGGCAAAGTTGTAGGTATGGAAACGGACTACACTGGAAAAAAATGATACACGGTAAAAAAAATTGGTGATTTTTTATTTAAGTTTTTGTCACTAAAACTTGATTTGCAAAAAACACTATTTTTATTTTTTTTTTGTATGTCAACTTCTCAGAAATTTCCAGGTTGTGCAAAAAATCTTTGAGCGAGTTATTAATTTTTGAAACAATACTGATTTTTTCAAAAAATCGAAAAATAGGTCGCAGAAATTTTTCAACTTTATTTTTCAAGGTAAAATCACCTTAGTTGCTGAGATATTGCCATGCAAACATTCGTAAAATTTTTCGTCATTTTCCCATTTTATTACAAGGAAAAAAATATTTTTAAAATTTTTAAACCATGACTAACATTTAAAAAAAGCGTAATATTGAATGTTTAGCCCTTTTGAAATGTTAGTCTTGGTTTTTGAAAATATTTTTTTCGAAAAGATCGGAAAAATTTCACGAATGTTCATATTTTAACATTGAAAATCGGACCATTAGTTGCTGAGATATAGACATTAGACAATGGTGGGTTGTTTGGTGAGACTTAGAAAACATCAATTTTCCTGTTTTTAAACCTTTGCATGGCATTATCTCAGCAACTAAGGGTCGTATCAACAAAGTTCAAGGAAGCAAAATATAGAGAATTTTCTCAGATTTTCAAAAATATTTTTTTTAAAAGTGGGCAAACATTTGCACTAATTAAAAAAAAAAAGAAAAACTGCGACTATTTTCAAAAAAGTCACCTAAAAGTGGATTTAACTTGGAAACGGTGCACTTTATCAAAATTTCACTGGAGTACTTATTGATTGCAAATTTGATTTTACATCGAAAAATGAAGTTGAAAAATTTTTGCGACCAATATTTCGATATTTTGAAAAAAATCAGTGTTGTTTCAAAAAATCATAACTCGCTCAAAGATTATTTGCACAACCTGAAAATTTCTGAAAAGTTGTTATTTGATGTCCTCTAAAATATATCAAAAAAATATATTTTTTTTGCAAATCAAGTTTTAGTGACAAAAAGTTAAATAAAAAATCTCCAAAAAAAATTTTACCGTGTATGCAACCACAAACAACAGAGACACAAGAATCCAAACATGCGGTTTCGCACCTTTTACCGAATTTGACATGAACAAGATCACGAATACAACACAAAAAGAACACCACAAAAATCCATCTTCCCGGCGCTGCTGCTCACACGATCAACTCAACTACAACCCGGTTACGATGCACAAAAAGCTGTTCATGATGCCTCAAAGTTTTAGCTGGCTATTTATACCTCACTCAATCTCCCGAACAGGACCTTTTGCTAAGAAATTAGCAACTATTTACCAATGGCTCTACGAGACTGGACTTTTCCACCATTGGAAAATGAAATCCTATGAGGATCTTGTCCAGCACAAGTGGAGTCATATGGCGGTCCTTGGGTGGGACGACCTGCTCTCACTGTTGTGCATTTTGGGCAATGGATTTGCGCTAAGTGGTGGGGTTTTCATTGGGGAGATTGGAATCTTAAAATGCACTGCTTCAGCACCAGGAGATGTGGTAGAAAAGCAAGAGTCAACAAGCAATGCATTGTGCGAGTAAGAGAATAAGAACGAAAATGAAATAATAAGTGTTTGTAATGAACACGAAAAGTTTGTAAATGCAGTTTTGAACATAAACAAAGGGTAAGGGTGTTTTGCAGTATCTAGAAACATTCAGTTGTTAAAAAAACGAAATACATATTTGGTTGTGTCATGTGTATGCAATGTCGTTAACATTTTTCATCCCTGGCTGTGCTAAGATGTTGTAATTTTATTTTGATTTTGAAGTTTGATCGCGTTAAAATGTTTTTCCTTGTTTATTTGTTTTTAATTTTGAAAGATCTGTTTCCATGTGGTCAATTATTGGCAACCTTGGTAAATATTCAAGTCGAATAACAACTAATTCGACTGACAAGGGGGTCTACATGTGATATCGTTTGGTTGGGTTAAGCTGTGTAATTATAAATTATTGTAGGGATTTTTTTTCTTATGGTAGATGAATCAAACGGCTCTAACTCCAGAACCAAATTATGAATCTTGATAAAAATTTGGGAGGTTGTAGAGCTCCGTGCGATAGACGAGTTCTGTCAAGATGAATCGATAGAGCGTCGAAAATCGATGCAGTGTGATTTTTTGACAATTTTTTCGATGAAAATTCATGCTGAATCGTAGTAATATTTACGAAGATGGAAATGACGTCCAGCCATAAAGTAAAACCTATACTTTTCTTTAGTAAGAAAGGCAAAAAAAAAACGGAATTTATTGGGCAAAATTTAACTTCAAGTTTGTATATAACTCGGAGAGGGGACTTAAACATGCTTGCATTTGACATTTTTTCAAAATAATCTTTGCAAGTTTAAAATAGTTGGAAAAGATTCCAATGTGGTCAACTATCGAATTGGTTTGTAGCAGATTTGTCAATAAATAACTATGTCTTGATTAATAAATCTCAGATTTTTTTTTTGCATTAATATCTAAGGTATAGTGCAGAGGAATTATAGGTTACATATTAGAAATATATCATTAAAAATGTTGCATAAAAATATAGAGGAGCAGGATTTCGGAAAAAAAACATTAAAGCACACATAAAGCCTTGCCAGTTTTTAATGACATCGTTAAATTTACGTAAACCATCACCATTGCCATCAAAAGTGAGTGCTGGCCTCATCCTGTCGATGGCTTTGGTCAATTCTGGCATCCTGGCCGGGTCCTTCAGAGTCGCCACCGCTGTCGCGCTTTGTCCTCGCCATGCAGTGCCTCACCAGGCTGACCGTGGCCGGCACGAGGTAAATCACTGCCAGCACCAAAAAATAGCCCCCATAAACTTTGAACTGACCACGGGGCGTCAGGGCCAGGCCGGACTCCGAGATGACCACCACGGTCAGGATGGACTGGAAGACGAGCGCGACGAACGTGTTGATGCCGAACACCAGGCCAAAGCTGTCCTCTTGCAAATATTTGGCAACGGTGGCACTGTGGGGATGTGGCAGTTGGCCAGTAAAGTTTTCCGGAAAAATCGAGAGGAAAATTGGGAAAAAATAAAATATACGTTAATTAAAATTGGAAGCAACAATTTCTAGCACACTGGGCGCAAATGGCCTAGCGCTGGGTGGTAATATGTTTAATTGAACATGTTGTTTTGCTAACAAGCCAACTTCATCGCGTCCAGGGATTTAAAATGTATTGCGCAACATTGGCAACCCGGGATCAATCGGGCTTTGGGAGGGGCGTGCGATAGCAGAACAAATTGGTGATTTAATTCAATCGCACTCGTTGTTGTTGTTTTTGATGGTGGCTGTTCAAAACATGCAAGCTGGGAGTTCAGAGCGTGTTTTAGATGGTTATCGGTTTAATCTACAGTGTTGACAGCAGTTTCGCCATAAATATTGAGTTTGAGGGACGTCGTGTTTAACGTTAGATAGATTTTAGTGATCAAACATTGTCGATGTTAGTTTATAGTTTCTGTGTTTTCGCGGAATCATTAAAAAATATTTTTCAAGTTAGCATTTTGTAAATATACTCTGCGATGAAAAACACGCTGCTAAAGCGCTCTTCCATTCTCTAAAATGGCACCTTAGAAAAATATGCACCGTCAGTCAACCATGAGATTTTCGCAGCAGAAATTTTCCACTGGACAAAGTTAAACATTCCACATACTGGACCTCCACCTCCACCAGCAAGAAACTCACCTGGCCATGGTTATCATGAACATGTACAGCACACCAAACAGAATGTAAACAGCGTACGCTGCCCAAATATTTGTTGAAAATCCCGAGTACAGGACCAATCCACCCTGCAGGGCGGAACAACCGGTCAAGATCCACAGAGCCCACCGCTCGAAGAGTCGGTTCGCGACGTAGCCGGCCACGATGGCACTGAGGGCTCCAAACAGGGTCAACAGAGCCTCGGCCGCTCCGTTGTACAGGTACTCCTGGTCCGTGTTGATTTCTTGCCACAACAGCTGGACGTAGTTGGCGACCTGGATGAAGCCGGCCATGGCCAGTGACCACCAAAGACTCCACTGGACCACGGTAAGGTTCGTGTAAGCCGCCGTGAAGTGTGTCCACAGCAGATGGCCAGCCCGGTGACAGGAGAACCCAGACCGGGCCTTTGAAGTGACGGTTGAGGTTGGATTTACGTCGGATTTGAGCGCTGGGTTGTTGCCGCCGGCTATTGCCATTATGGACCCGGTCAATGGGTCGTCGCCGCTTTTTTGGTTGACTGAAGCTGAAAAGTATTAAAAACAGCACACACACAACGGTGTGCAAGCAGATGTTTCAATTTTTGGGTGGTTTCCTCGATAAACTTGAGCGAGATTATGTTTGGTCGGTGGTGGCAGGGATGAAATCACCACAAACAGTGACTGATTTGTAGATTGTAATGCATTATTCAAGCATATAAAAACATTCTTAACCATATAGATATTTTTGTCTCTATAAGCTAACTGTCTCATTTAAATGTTATTTGAAAATCAATGAATATATTCACATATTTTTGTTAACTGTATCTAGTTTATGAATGTTTAAATATTTGGAAAGTTAACGGGACTACTGAAACTGAACTGCCTAACATTTTCATGAATTTGACTTGAAAAGCATGTTGAAATGAGATATTAATTGACCTAATTGACAAAACTTTCAAACTGTTTCGCAACGCCCCGGAAGTCATCCCTGCCAGAACCAACATCCTTCTTAAATTCAACCATCGCCCATTTCATCCCCCGGCCACCGTGCTCATCTAAATTTGATACAGCATAAAATTTCACCGTGATGGCTGGCTGGCCAGCTTCCATGAACGATGCGAGTGAACTGAACACCCACCTGAAACCGTTGTCGTGGCCGCATCGCTTCCAATTTCCTCCCGGACTTCCTTTGCTCTTGTGGCGCCGTCGTCAGCTTTGTCCTGGCCGTCGTCGTTGGCGTCGTGGTAGAAGTAGACGCTGCTCTTGACCGCTGGCAGCACGAACGACCACAGCAGGGAAAATGCTTGCGCTGTCAAGTAATGGGTTTTGTGTTTATGTTATGCTTTTTTTTTGTTTAGGGAAAAAACGAGAAGAAAAGTTTAGCATCAATTTTTTGTTTTGGGGGAGAAAGTTGGTGGTTTGAGTGATTAAAGTTGGTTTCCGCTGTTTTGGCATGTTTGAAAATGTTTCAACTTGATGATGAAAGTGGAAATGGAACAGAAATATAATTTCCAAAACTCCCTGCGTTATTTTTGGGAGGATGAATTTCGTTGAAAAAAATGAAAAAAACACTCACTAACTCGTAAACAGATTTGGAGCAATTCTCAGTTTGCCACATTGCATTATACTGGGCGTCATTTAGCTTCAATTTTAAGTCCATCTGATATTTTGTACAGCAAAACGAATCGTCTGCGAGTCATTGTGCAAGATATCCCATGTAAGAGGAAAGCACTTGGAAGGGCGGACCCAATTAGTGGTTTCGTGAGGATGGACACAGAATGGATAGAATGGACAAATTGAAGATTATTTTTGCAACGAATATAAATTGCTTTCGTTCATTTTTGACATTTTGTCATTTCCGCACGGTTTGCTCATTAAATTTGCATTTTAGGACTCATTTAAGGGCCTGCTCGGTCTCGAGCTGTTGGTTTTTTTTTTGGAAATGAGAGTGACAGATTGATAAATTAGGATGCATTACTTGATAGAAAGTTGATCAAAGCCAATTAAACTTTGTGCTTGGGTCATCGGCCATTTAAAATATTTTTATTTTTTTCCTTCGGCTTTGGGGTTGAGGAGGAGTTGAACGACAAGTAAAATTTGAAAATTAGATTTTCAGAAAAATGGAGCGCTTTTAGAGCTAGGGTGTCTGCTAGAGGGTTGTTGTAGATGGTATATATTATTTGTCAGATATTAACGGTTTTTCGTAGGTCAATGAAACTCTAAATTACCTAAAAATGTGGCGTGTGTGTTGAACATCTTTTTTTTATCCCTTTTCAAAAGGTAGGGTTGAATTCTGGAGTATTTTTAAAAGGCCCAATAAACCAAATGTCCAGTTTTTGCTTTTTGGGTGTTTTTGAAACCGCCTTGAGTCAGGAGTATTAAAAAACACCCAAAAGCAAAAACGGAAAAATTGGTTTATTGAGCCTTAAAAAAAACTCCAGAATTCAAGATTATTTTTTTCGAAGAGGTCAGAAAATTACACGAAAGTTTCTTCTTTTGAAGTTGAAAATTGGATCAATAGTTTCCGAGATATTGGTGATCAAAAATTGAGGGCTTATTGGGAAACACTGAGAAAATCTCATTTTCCTGTTTTTAAACTTTTGCATCGCAATATCTCAGCAACTAAGGATCATATCGCAGCTTTCTTAGCTTTTGAATCTATTTTTTCGAAATTGGGAAAACATGGGCACACATTTAAAAAAATGAATAACTGCGACTATTTCCAAAAATGTTACCTAAAATGGCTATAACTCGGAAACGGTGCACTTTGTCAAAATTTCACTAAAGAACTATTTGATTGCTAATTATATTTTACATCGAAAAAAAGAAGTTAAAAAATTTTTGCAACCAATAATTCCAAGAATTTACTGATTAAAAAATGTATTACTCGTTCAAATTTTTTTCACGAAATCTGTCACCATTCCCAGATGAATATTTATATTACCATCATTTCTATGCTGTCCAAAACAGCAAAGCAGTTCATCTTTTCAAAAAATACTCAAGATTTCCAAACTATTTTTCTCTGAAAGTTCAAATAACTTGTCGAATGTAACCCATAGCGATATCATAAGTTGAAACAACTCAGAGTTACATTTCTTTTTTGAAAAAAATGTTTTTTTCTTGCGAAAATTGACGAAAAGGGCATTTTTTAATAACCCCTATACGGCGTAGGACACCCTAATAGCCAAACAAAATCTTTCGGATAAGGAATGTCCAGTCCAATGTTGGGCCCGATTGGTCAACTTTTTTAAATCATTCTCTCCCAAATGCCTTCGGGATTGTAACGGCGTAGCACGGTGTGTTTCCTTGAACAAACTTAAGATAAAAAATTCGGCAAGTCTGATATTTGGCACCATAAAAGAAGGGCTCTTTCCCGAAATTTTGCGGGGTCCGGCGAAATATTTCGTCGGGGGGTCTAGAGCAACTTTGTTTTTGAAGATTTTTTTTTCGATTTCATAGGATTTTTCATCAGAAATGTTGATGGAAATCGATGGGTTCATGTTCATATCCATAAAATTTCTTATGAATGTGTCTCAAGAGACTCTAAATTACATTAGAGCAATTCTCTACGAAATCGGTCTTTTTTCTTCAATTTTAATTTTTGTATTTTTTAATCCGGCTGAAACTTTTTTGGTGCCTTCGGTATGCCCAAAGAAGCCATTTTGCATCATTAGTTTGTCCATATAATTTTCCATACAAATTCGGCAGCTGTCCATACAAAAATGATGTATGAAAATTCAAAAATCTGTATCTTTTGAAGGAATTTTTGATCGATTTGGTGTCTTCGGCAAAGTTGTAGGTATGGATACGGACTACACTGGAAAAAATAATACACGGTAAAAAAATTTGGTGATTTTTTATTTAACTTTTATCACTAAAACTTGATTTACAAAAAACACTATTTTTATTTTTTTATTTTTGATATGTTTTAGAAGACATAAAATGCCAACTTTTCAGAAATTTCAGGTTGTGCAAAAATCACTGACCGAGTTATGAATTTTTAATCAATACTGATTTTTCAAAAAATCGAAATTTTGGTCGTAAAATTTTCAACTTCATTTTCGATGTAAAATCAAATTTGCAATCAAAAGTACTTTACTAAAATTTTGATAAAGTGCACCGTTTTCAAGTTATAGACATATTTAAGTGACTTTTTGAAAATAGTCGCAGTTTTCATTTTTAAATTAGTGCACATGTTTGCCCAGTTTTGAAAAAATATTTTTGAAAAGCTGAGAAAATTCTCTATATTTTGCTTATTCGGACTATGTTGATACGACCTTTAGTTGCTGAGATATTGCAATGCAAAGGTTTAAAAACAGGAAAATTGATGTTTTCTAAGTTTCACCCAAACAACCCACCATTTTCTATCGTCAATATCTCAGCAACTAATGGTCCGATTTTCAATGTTAATATATGAAACAATTGTGAAATTTTCCGATCTTTTCGAAAAAATATTTTGGAATTTTCAAATCAAGACAAACATTTTAAAAGGGCGTAATATTGAATGTTTGGCCTTTGTGAAATGTTAGTCTTGATTTGAAAATTCCAAAATATTTTTTCGAAGAGATCGGAAAATTTCACAAATGTTTCATATATTAACATTGAAAATCGGACCATTAGTTGCTGAGATATTGACGATAGAAAATGGTGGGTTGTTTGGGTGAAACTTAGAAAACATCAATTTTCCTGTTTTTAAACCTTTGCATTGCAATATCTCAGCAACTAAAGGTCGTATCAACAAAGTCCAAATAAGCAAAATATAGAGAATTTTCTCAGCTTTTCAAAAATATTTTTTCAAAACTGGGCAAACATGTGCACTAATTTAAAAATGAAAACTGCGACTATTTTCAAAAAGTCACTTAAATATGGCTATAACTTGAAAACGGTGCACTTTATCAAAATTTCAGTAAAGTACTTTTTGATTGCAAATTTGATTTTACATCGAAAAATGCAGTTGAAAAATTTTACGACAAAATTTCGATTTTTGAAAAATCAGTATTGATTAAAAATTCATAACTCGGTCAGTGATTTTGCACAACCTGAAATTTCTGAAAAGTTGGCATTTTATGTCTTCTAAAACATATCAAAAAATAAAAAAATTAAAAATAGTGTTTTTGTAAATCAAGTTTTAGTGATAAAAGTTAAATAAAAATCACCAAATTTTTTTACCGTGTATTTTTTTCCAGTGTAGTCCGTATCCATACCTACAACTTTGCCGAAGACACCAAATCGATCAAAAATTCCTTCAAAAGATACAGATTTTTGAATTTTCATACATCATTTTTGTATGGACAGCTGCCGAATTTGTATGGAAAATTATATGGACAAACTAATGATGCAAAATGGCTTCTTTGGGCATACCGAAGGCACCAAAAAAGTTTCAGTCGGATTAAAAAATACAAAAAAAATCGAATGACCGAAATCCTAGAGAACTGCTCATTAATGACCTCGAATAAAAAATTTCCAACCCAAATTTACCAGATTTCTAGCTTTCTTTGAAATAACCCCAAGATAAAAATCGTTTCTTTGTACAATGTACAGATTGCCCGGATACAATTCGAGCTTATAACATTGCTAAACTTAGAGTATTTCATTTAAGAGGCAGTATTTGTAAATTCTGCTCGGTTTGTTCTAGAGGTCGTATCGAGGTGCTCCGATTTGGATGAAACTTTCAGCGTTTGTTTGTCTGTACATGAGATGAACTCATGCCAAATATGAGCCCTCTACGATAAAGGGAAGTGGGGCAAAACGGGCTTCGAAGTTTGACTTTTTCTAATAGCTTTTGAAAATTACTGTTAAAAATTGATTTTTTTAAAACCTCAATATCTTTTTGCAACAGCCTCCAACACCCATACTCCTATAGATCAAAAGATAGGTAATTTCATGGACTATTAGCCTACGGTATTAACTTTTTGGCCAATTGCAGTTTTTCTCATAGTTTTTCGATTTTTCTACAACAAACATTTTACAACGTTAGTTTTTGCCCTGTAGGCCTTCATAGTGGCACTTTTTGGTGTCAATTTTGACATATTCGGAATCCTCGGAAAATTTCACGTTAGTTAGAAGTATTGGAGTTGTAAATTTGATTGGAAAAATTGCCATTTAGAATGAATTTAAAATATTTTTTAACAATTTGTTGGATTAGGGGTGAAACAGGTTTTCGCCTACTTGATACAGCATTTGACGCATTGATCACAGGGTAAATAAAATCAATTTCTTTTTTCAAAAATGTTTTATTTAATTATTTTTAAATCAAATTTACCACTCTTCTCTACGGAATCGGTCTTTTTTCTTTAATTTTAATTTTTGTATTTTTTAATCCGACTGAAACTTTTTTGGTGCCTTTGGAATGCCCAAAGAAGCCATTTTGCATCATTAGTTTGTCCATATAATTTTCCATACAAATTTGGCAGCTGTCCATACAAAAATGATATGTGAAAATTCAAAAATCTGTATCTTTTGAAGGAATTTTTTGATCGATTTGGTGTCTTCGGCAAAGTTGTAGGTATGGATATGGACTACACTGAAAAAAAATGATACACGGTAAAAAAAAATTGGTGATTTTTAATTTAACTTTTTGTCACTAAAACTTGATTTGCAAAAAAACACTATTTTTAATTTTTTTTATTTTTTGATATGTTTTAGAGGACATAAAATGCCAACTTTTCAGAAATTTCCAGAATGGGCAAAAATTCTTTGACCGAGTTATGATTTTTTGAATCAATACAGATTTTTCAAAAAATCGAAATATTGGTCGCAAAAATTTTTCAACTTCATTTTTCGATGTCAACTCAGCAACTATAGGTCCGATTAACAATGTTAAAACATGAAACATTCGTGAAATTTTCCGATCTTTTCGAAAAAAATATTTTTTTAAATTTAAAATCAAGACGAACATTTCAAATGGGCGTAATATTGAATGTTTGGCCCGTTTGAAATGTTAGTCTTGATTTTAAATTTTTGAAAATCTTTTTTTCGAAAAGATCGGAAAATTTCACGGATGTTTCATGTTTTAACATTGTAAATCGGACCTATAGTTGCTGAGATATCGACATTAGAATTTGGTGGGTTATTTGGGTGAGACTTAGAAAACATCAATTTTCCTGTTTTTTTAACCTTTGCATGGCAATATCTCAGCAACTATGGGTCGTATCGACAAAGTTCAATAAAGCAAAATGTAGAGAATTTTCTCAGCTTTTCAAAAATATTTATTTTAAAGATGGGCAAACATGGGCACTAATTTAAAAAAATGAAAAACTGCGACTATTTTCAAAAAAGTTACCTAAAATTGGTTATAACTTGAAAACGGTGCACTTTATCAAAAAATCACTAAAGTACTTTTTGATTGCAAATTCGATTTTACATCGAAAAATGAAGTTGAAAAATTTTTGCGACCAATATTTGTATTTTTTTTAAATCTGTATTGATTTAAAAAATCATAACTCGGTCAAAGATTTTTTGTCCATTCTGGAAATTTCTGAAAAGTTGGCATTTTATGTCCTCTAAAACATATCAAAAAATAAAAAAAATTAAAAATAGTGTTTTTTTGCAAATCAAGTTTTAGTGACAAAAAGTTAAATTAAAAATCACCAAATTTTTTTTACCGTGTATCATTTTTTTTCAGTGTAGTCCATATCCATACCTACAACTTTGCCGAATACACCAAATCGATCAAAAAATTCCTTCAAAAGATACAGATTTTTGAATTTTCACATATCATTTTTGTATGGACAGCTGCCTAATTTGTATGGAAAATTATATGGACAAACTAATGATGCAAAATGGCTACATTGGGCATACCGAAGGCACCAAAAAAGTTTCAGCCGGATTAAAAAATACAGAAAAAATCGAATGACCGAAATCTCAGAGAATTGCTCTTATAGTCCATGAAATTACCTATCTTTTGACCTATAGGAGTATGCGTGTTGGAGGCTGTTGCAAAAAGATATTGAGGTTTAAAAAAAATCAATTTTTAACAGTAATTTGCAAAAGCTATGAGAAAAACGTCAAATCTATCCTGGATATCTATGACCCATTTTGAAGTGCTTCAAAAGACCTTTCAAATGCATCTACGAGAGTTGGAATTGATGAAGTTTTACAAAAATACGAGCAATTTTAAGATTTTATAGGTTTTTTGGACCTCAACTTCGAAGCCCGTTTTACCCCACTTCCCTTTGTCGTAGAGGGCGCATAGTTGGCATGAGTTCATCTCATGTATAGACAAACCAACGCTGAAAGTTTTATCCAAATCGGAGCACCTCGATACGACCTGTTACACATTGGTGAAAAACTCGCTCTTAAAAGCTTTTGATTACACAAAAGGTTCCCAACATTATTTTTTCAATCCTCTGCCATACAACAATTAAACATTTTAAAACATTTTCGAATCAATCAAATTGTAGGGAACAGTTTTCTGAACAATTTCCATGAAAAAGTATCAAATTTGGCTCAATATAAGCAGGGATATACCCAATTTCGTAAAATAAAAAGTGACTTTTTCCAAAATTTCAGAATTTAATTCCCATTCAAACGTTGAACACCGCCTACTGAGTCTGAAAAATGGCAATTTTCGTCGATTTTAGCAAAAACCACTTTTTTCGAAAAATCATAACTCCTCGCCATTCCAACCGTTTTTAATTGTCTTATACCCAAATGAAAGGTGATAAGTTGGCCTTTCGAAGAAAAATAATAAGAAGTTTCAAATTCTAGCCTAACATATGAACATATGTGTATGAAACATAAAAAAAATCGTTTTGATGGTGTCTGGACCAAAGAGCCTATGCCTAAAAATATTTTTATCGGATTCCCCGGAAATTTTTAGGTAATATTCTAAAAAACGGGAGGAGTTCATTAACAGGATTCCGAGATATGATTTTTTGAAAATAAAATCCGTGTTTTTCGACGCGCCACGTGCAAAAACGGGAAAATGACAAAATCGACAAAAAATAAACTTTTTCCACTAACTAGGGGAAATTCTCGTATCTTTGGCAGGTTAAGCACTCGCTCCTAACTCCATCCAATTTGCTGATTTTCACTATTTAAACAACTAATTTTGCAAAACTTTTTATAGAAACTTGCATGCTCACTTCTTATTGAGCTATTTATCACTCGAGTTCAGTTGAAAACGCTTTTAATTAGCTTTAATTGAATGTCAAAGTTGTGACCTGCCAACATTAGAGGCACGCTGGAATTAGATGCTGTTCCCCTACGATAACTTTAAAATTTCAGTGATGACGTATATATGTCTGGGTATAAAAAAATGCGTCTTTTAAATACGAAAGTTCTTCCAAGCAAATAAGACGTTTGGCCTTGATTGAAAAAATCCCCTGAGAAATCCCTCGCACGTTTCAACCGCAACACCATGGGCCAAGACAAAAAATCAACCCATAAACAATCCCACGCACGCATGTGAAACCCCATTCCAAATTGCTCTCAGTGGGACGTCTCACGTACCAATTTCGACTGCCGCCCGAAGACGGGACCAACCAAAGACCCTCCTAACCCCTAATCCACCCATTAATCTCACTTACCACCCAGCGTGATGTAGTTGAGCTGGCGCAGGTCCATCGTCCCGGTTGACACGAGGGTTTGACCGACGACGCTCGCCAGGAACCGACCGCTGAGGATGGCGGCCCGCGTGTTGCCCGTCACCTGTTGATACCGATCCCGGCTGATCTTGGCATAGATGTACGTGTAGTAGGCCACCTCCGTTGCCATGAACGTGCCGTACAGCACCTGGACCACCTGTTGGGAAAGCATAGTAGGGCGTTGTGTGTGAGCACCGGAAGTGGGCTTTGGAGAGGGTGTTGTAGTACGTGTGTAGATGTTTGTTGGGAATTTGGGCCTTTTTTTGTCAGACGTGGACATGGAAAGGTTAAAGAAAATGGATAAGATTTTTTAATGGGCAATTCTCTGATTAGATGCAATACGTCGTAGGAGCCATCACAAACTCCTACACTTATTTGTTTTTTTTTTCAATAAAACAAATAAAATTATCATTGATTTTCAGTGAAGGGCATTTGAAGGACGTGCAGATGATAAGATATAAGATGATATTTAAGAATAGAGATAATAAAAAATCAAATCAAATTATTCGCTCTACAGCATTGCCTTGGCGTTCTCGATTGCGAGATTCCTACTCGAAACTAGGTGTCCGAAGGCTTGATTGTTGAGGCAATTGCAAACCTCTTTTTACACCTTAGCTTCCATCCACCCCGGGATTCGAACTGACGACCTTTGGATTGTGAGTCCAACTGCCTACCAGCGACTCCACCGAGGCAAGACCCAGGGAGACGACTCCTACACCTGGACTGAGCTATCGACCTAATCCTTTGGGTTAGACCGGGGCCAACATTTACTTCCCCATCCGACGGAAGACGTGGTCAGACAAATCTCGTCTCGAAAAATGTCACCGGGACCGTCTGGGATCGAACCCAAGCCGACTGGGTGAGAGGCAACCACGCTTACCCCTACACCACGGTCCCGGATAGAGATAATACTGTTTATCAAATCTTCTGTGCAATGTAAGAGTGTAGTGTAGGAAGGTGACAAATCGTGTGGGTCAACAGACAATTTCATTTCTCACTCAATGTCTCCCCCGTGAAGGCGAGTTCGTACAGAGCGGAAATAATTTGCCAAGCCGGTCAGTAAATATTTGCGTTGTTTACAAATGTGTATTTTCGGGAAACAAACCGAACAAGGGGGAAAACAATTTTCGCCCGAAGGGATATGTTTGTCAAAGGACTTCCGGTGGAGTTGACACCAACCCGTGGGGGCGAGAATGTTACGAGGTTTAGGTATGGTCGTGTTGGAGTGTTGTTTTTTGAAAAATAATTTTCATAGAATTTCAACTCTTTCAGATGAATGATTTAAAATTCGTTGAGCGGAAATAACACAAAAATTCAAAGGGATGTTTGGTGGAATTCCCAAAGCATTAATTATTTCACTTCAATCAATTTCCAAGAAAATTCAAACAATTTAATGCTTAAATGATGGGATTGATTTGAAACAGTTAAAGTATCCAATGAAAAGAAATACATAAAGTGTTCTGCCCGAAGCAAAAACAGTAGTAATTAACGAAGCAAGTCACCTGGTGCCAACAGGTCATTCAACATCTCTTTCATACCTGCAGTGCTGCCAGTGACGTTGTCCACAGTAGAAGCGAGTATATCACGATGCCGACGCAGGCGGAAAATATTATTATCGATTTGTATCTGCCGATTAAAGGAAAGATGAAGAGATTAAGTTTATGTATCGTGGAGTTACATTATATGTAACTATGTGTAGCAAAATAAAATGACTTCAATGAGTCCCTTTTGGCACGTGGAAAAAAGCTGCCCAGACGGGATTTGCCCTGAACTTGCCATAACCGTCTGGTAGACTGCCGGTAATGAAAAATTAATGAGATAAAATGAGTACCCTGGGCATGCTGAAGGTTCATGAAAGAGAAAGGGCTTAAGGTAATTGACTAAGCTTGAATCAACTTCATGGGAGGTCAGGAATATTGACGGTGTTTATTTTTGGTGAATTTAATTATTGTATTTATAAGGGAAATTTAAAGGGACATATTTTTCACCAAAATATATCAGATTTCAAACCATTCAATCAGGATTCCCTCTCTAACTAGTCCAAAAACTGACTACACACTGTTACTCTTCAAGTCATCTCGGAATGCTCCGAGATCTCTAGAAACAAAGCTCCCTCTCTAATCTTTACCACATGTCGTGTGGCATAATAAAGACCTAATGAAAACAGCTTTTCACACTCTTCCACTCCGTCGTCGTCATCAGCCATTATCGTCTTTTACCGCAGGCCCTATTACACTCAGGTTTGCCTTAAACCACAGCCATCACCCAGAGTGTCAAGATGATGTATTATAGGTTAACAAGGTTCAAGAACTTTTATTTACAAATTATAAACATTTTTATTATGAATTTAATATTGAAGATTAAGGCAAAATGTTGCAACAAATCATGTGAATCCAATATTTGTCCCTAATCCAACCAAAACTGGAGAATCTTGAAGCCTATTTGGTATCAAAGTCCTCATTTATGAAAATGCACATACACACACACTCAACACACAGCATAACACCCGTAACATCATGTGAAGCAACATCAACCACAAACTTTCTCTAAACGAAAACCGACCTTCGAAGTCCTCCAGCCGGTCGGACGTTGTTGTTTGTCCGGAGATTTGAAGCCCAAGTAAAACACTCTCATTATGGCTTGTTGGCTTGTACTAAAGTTTCCCCCTGGTTTTTCCTGGTGGACTACGAGACGATCGTAGGTGTGACGTCTCGTCTTTAGGAACGGCTTTTTGAAGGTACGGAGCTGGAGAATGTTTTGAAAACTTCGATGAAAGGTTTAAAAATGTTAGAATGTTGTATAAACTTTAAAAGGTATCATAATTTGTATAAAAAACAAAGCAGAAATTCGTGGAAAATCTAAGTTTGGAAATGAAGATTTGATTTGAATCTCCAAAATTTTCAAACTTATGGACCCAATCCTGCAACAATCTGATTGTAAAAATAGTTAGATTTTGGCCTTTGCAAATATTTTTTGAAGTTTATGTCGGTCCCCCCTTCATAATCGGTCTGAAAAATCAGCGTAGAAAATTCAAAAAGTGGTCGAAGACAAATTAGTAGGAAATTGGACGAGCTTTCAGAAAAAAATATACTGAAATAAAAAAAACACGCCACTTCTATTAGATTTTGCAATTTTTAAGTTTGAAAGTTAAATTTAAAGGTGATGTCACGATTTTTTTTCCTTCAAAATTTTTGAGGAAAGAGCCTAAGATGTTACAAAAAGCCTAATGAAAAATGAAGGATGGTATGTCTCTCCTTTAAAAATACAAAAATCATACAAAAAGTGGTCGAAGAAAAATTAGTAGGAAATTGGACGAGCTTTCTGAAAAAAAAAAAAAAATACTGGAATAAAAATACACGCCATTCCGACGAGATTTTGCAATTTTTAGGTTTGAAAGTTGAATTTAAAGGATTTTCTTTCCTTCAAAATTTTTGAGGAAAGAGCCTAAGATTTTACAAAAAGACTAATGAAAAATGCAGGATGGTATGTCTCTCCTTAAAAAATACTAAAATCTCATTAAACTGTTTTATAAGTGGTCTAAACGCCAAAATTTTTGAGAACCTATAATGAGAATCGATTCCAATTTTACATAAAAGTCTCCATATTGACCATTGTCCTATGACCAACCTTTGTGTTGAAATGTTGGAAAAAAAATGTGTTTTGATGTTTTTTTTTTTTGCAATTTCTATTTGACAGACTTGATTTTTCAGACTCGAAAATATTTTTAACGGAAAGTTCGTCAAATTTCCCTTAAGTTTGTCTTTAATAGCATTTGAATTGAATACATGGGTTTTCAGATATAAGCTTAATTACATTTTTCATAACTGGAAATAGAATATTTTTCAGTGAGGTAGAAACCGGGATAGTAAATAATTTTACGTAAACATTTAAACGAGTCAAATTAAAAAGTTGTCAAAGGCAATCGGACGAGCTTTCTTGTAAAAATATTTTCTAATCTAAAAAATAAAGTCTGTCACATAGAAATGGCAAAAAACCACCAAAAAACCTATTTTTTCAACATTTTTATTTTTAAAGCCGCTGCACAGTGGGCAAAAACGGGTGAAAACGGATCTTTTGATGCCGTCAGTTTCTGCCTGTCAAAAGTATCATTATTAATGAAAAAATTACGAGGAACCAATTGGTGGTACTCTCATTAGCGGCAAATGATGGGAAGTGGTCCATTTTACCTCATGTTGCCTGTTTTAGGGTGTTTTCTCGAATATCTTCAACTGCCGTAGTTTGCTGCACTTCTAAAGTATCTTATTTTATCTAAAAAATCACGAGATATCGATTGGCGGCAAATGACAGCATGGGCCCATTTTGCCCCAGTTACCCCATTGTATGTGTATATCGCCAATATCTTCAATTGCCGTTGTTTTTACACTTTGAAAGTATACTATTTTATGTAAATGAAAATGTCACAAATCGATTCCTCGCGATTTTCTACATGAAATAACATACTTTAAAACTGCAGGAAACTACAGTAATTCAAGATATTAATGAAAAACACATAAATAAGGGGTAAATGGGGCAAAATGGGCCCTTGCCGTCATTTGCCGCTATTGAGAGTACCTCCAATCGATATTTCGTGATTTTTTAGATAAAATAAGATACTTTAGAAGTGCGGCAAACTACGGCAGTTGAAGATATTCGAGAAAAACACCCTAAAAAAGGCAAAATGGGGTAAAATGGACCACTTCCCGTCATTTGCCGCTAATGAGAGTACAATCAATCGATTCCTCGTAATTTTTTACATTAAAAATGATACTTTTGACAGGCAGAAACTGACGGCATCAAAAGATCCGTTTTTCACCCGTTTTTGCCCTTTGTGCGCTGTATCTTTACAAGGATTGGACATAGGACAAAGGTCAATATGGATACTTTTATGTAAAATTGTCTGGGGAATGGATTCTCATTATAGGTTTTCCAAAATTTTGGCGTTTAGACCACTTTTCAATAAAACAGTTTTAATAAATGATTTTTGTAGGAGAGCCATACTGTCCTGCATTTTTCGTGGGTCTTTTTGTAACATCTTAGGCTTTTTCGTCAAAACCTTTAACGAAAAAAATTATGACATCACCTCTAAATTTAACTTTTAAACTTAAAAATTTAAAAATCTCATGGAAGTGGCGGGTGATTTTATTTTAGTGTATTTTTTCAGAAAGCTCGTCGAACTTCTTACAAGTTTGTCTTTCACCACTTTTGGTACGATGCAACGGCTTCGAGATACAGTAATTTTTAAATTACAAAATACAAAAATATTTAAATAACTTACGCCCTTCTCAAATGTTATTTTCGAGTACAATTGGCTTCATTCACACAACAATGGCTAATATAGGACTAGAATAACATGTCTACAAAGTTTCATTGAAATCAAAGAGGGTCGGGTACAAAAGTACCAGAAAAATGTACGGTTTGAGCTGGAATTGCTCAAACCACATTTGAGTGGAATCAGATCAATGACAACTTCTCGAATCATGTTTCATAAAGGTGTCCAAAGCTTTGGCTTTCTTTAAACATCTGTTCCCATTCTCTCCGCAATTTGTGTGTGTACTCTTGCAAATATGAATTTTCATCACAACGACAACTTGCTTGAATATGCAGCAGTGCTGCTGGGGCTAACCAATTTTATGATGCTGCCAGTGCCGATCTCTTCAACATGCTGCCAGGTATTGATTTTATGCTAAATTCAGCACAACCATGCATGGTTTTTGCTTTTTGGAGGAGGAGTTGTTTGCTCTTCTGCTACAAGTTAACGATGGTTTCAGAAGATTTAGATGCTAGAATGTTAGATTTTGTGTCAATGTGTTTGTATTGAATTAAATTTGATATTTTGGCTCAACATTTAATTTTTTTTTGTATTTTTGTTTTCACTTTTTGATTCTCCCAATTGGCGACAATCATCCTGGCGTTGAAGGAGCCACAAGTGAGCATGGTTACCACCGACAGCCATTATTTCACTCGCCACCATCAACAAAAACATCGACGGTTTTTCCTGTTGGCAGCCAAACAGCTGCTGGCAAAGCGAGAGAATCAATTCCGTTTCCTCTGCCCCAGCTTCCAATCCACCCGCAAAGGTGATGACCGCAATTTTCCAAACGATTGATTTTCCTCTCACACTTTCACCACTTTGGCTTTGCGATTTCCGACCTCATCCTGCTTCTCGTTTGGTATTTATTTTTTTCCAAAAGTTTCAACAGTCAATAAATCCAGCCCTAGGCTAGCCAGAACCTAGGAACCGTGACTGAACTTGACAATAGTCCAATTTTTGCCGCTGGCATTGACCATTTCCTCGGTGGAAAATTGCTCAACCGGATGATGGTGTGACCTGCCGGCTGATTTGTTAGTTCATCCCGCAGCTTTTGTGATTAAACTTAGTGACTGGTGGGAAATAGTAAACCAACGACAATGGGAAAGAGAAAAAAGAAATCACTTAGGGCTTTTCAGCTGATTTATTACACAGGGGGGATTTCCACGACATTACTGTAGAAAGGCCTCTAGCTCTTACTTCGTTTGGAAGAGTGCTATGGGAGGAACGGATTAAGGATTTAAGGACTGACGACGACGATGATGATGATAACCAGGCAGGGCACAAGCGAGAAACCCAGCGGTGCAATGGCCATAGTGTAGTATTCAGCAGCTTGAACGAATGAATAATACATAATCTTTCTTCATCGGTTATCCTGTGACCTTTGTCACCAACTTAAGGTTTTAAAATCCTCTTATTTTTTAATCTTCTTTTTCCTTTAATGCATGGTTAAAAACTGTTCATAACTTATTTTTAATAAAACCTTTGGTTTATACTCGCGAAAAAACTAGTTTGAGTAGATTCAGTAATTGATAGATTCAGTAATTGTCTCTTCTACTAAAATTACCGCAATTCATCGCTATCATCGTTCCTTAATTGATTTATTATCGCATTTTACTTTCATTCAATTTGCAATCATCCTTCCGACATAAAAAAAATGCATCTGACTGCTATCATCTCTTTTTTTTGCTCAGCAACGTGATCTACCGCCTCCGCAATTGCATCTGACGATGTTCAGGACGATGTCATTTATTTGCCTGTAGTCAGTAGTGCTACCAGGGAAGAAAAAGTTTCGTCGTTGTTCTTTTGCTGCTGCTGCTGCCGTTGGCATCATTTTGATATCTCGCTTTGGTTCGGTTCGACATTATCTCACCGTGCGATGGCCTGTGCTGCAGTTTGACATTTTGCTTCGGTCAGCGGAAAATTCCTGATATTTCCGGTTACCGGTGTGCTGCAGCTCTCCGACCTCAAAGCTATCGGGATGAAAAACCTCCAAGCTTTTTATGTATTTATGCGTGATCAATTATTCAGTTGAACGCAGAGTTGCTCTGAAGCTGCTCTGCGGCTGATATTTTTTTGTATCATTTAAAAAAAATGTTTTTTTTTTGTCGTTAAACTTGATTCACCATTTTATTTGCAAAATAAAATAACTTTGACCATGCAAATGAACTCATCTCAGTTTCGAAGACTTTCTCAACAAGTTGTTCAAATGAATTTCCATCTCAAAAATGAGTTTCTTTGCAAAGTAGGAACCAAAGCAAACTTTCTTCCAAAGCATCTTACAAATTGACGACCATTTGCCAAAATTATTCTTCTTCCTAGGAAGCATTCCTATACATTCAGACAAAGTTTTGCGATGACCACCGGAATTGCGGCAAACTCCGAAGGCCACCGGCATCTTTTCGCTCGAAATTTAGGAAGTGATTTTCAAGCGTAACAAAAATTGCTTGAAAATCTCTCCCGGGGTGAGTTCCTTAATTACGCACCACGGCTGGGCTACTCCCTAGGAAGTATTCCCAGAACAAAAACAACTCAACCAAGTGACCCAAATGTGTTGAAGGCAAGCCTGCAAGGTCCTGAGGACTTGTGCGATAGCAAAATTTATCTGGAACGGAAGGTCGTAAAAAAGTTGGGACGCACCCCAACGCGATGAACTTTATTGTATGTGGTTAAACTGAGGGGTTTACTTGGGATTATGTCCTGCGATTTCTTCCTGCTGACATAATGAATTAAAACATGAAATTTTCATGAGCATAACTAATTCTCAAGCTTTTGGTGGAAATGCAAAGCGGATGTTTAATGGGGATATATCCCCCAGTCATCATTTAATTAAAAAAGCTGGATAAAAATATCAAGCCTGGACATTCTAATAGAGCAATTCTCTACGAAATCGGTATTTTTTCTTAAATTTTAATTTTTGTATCCGAATTTTTAATTCGTCTGAAACTTTTTTGGTGCCTTCCGTATGCCCAAAGAAGCCATTTTGCATCATTAGTTTGTTCATATAATTTTCCATACAAATTTGGCAGCTGGCCATACAAAAATGATGTATGAAAATTCAAAAAACTGTATCTTTTGAAGGAATTTTTTGATCGTTTTGGTGTCTTCGACAAAGTTGTAGGTATGGATATGGACTACACTGAAAAAAAAATGATGCAAGGTAAAAAAATGTTTTAACTTTTTGTCACTAAAATTTGATTTGCAAAAAACACTATTTTTAATTTTTTTTATTTTTTGATATGTTTTAGAGGACATTAAATGCCAACTTTTCAGAAATTTCCAGGTTGTGCAAAATATCTTTGAAAAAATGAAAAACTTCGACTTTTTCCAAAAAAGTCACCTAAAAATGGATTTAACTTGAAAACGGTGCACTTTATCAAAATTTCACTAAAGTACTTTTTGATTGCAAATTTGATTTAACATCGAATAATGCCTAAACTGAAAAAAAGTTCAAATTATTTCTGAGGGTCCTTTGGCCAAAATAATTAGACCCGTTTTTTTTTGTTTGGCCATTAGGGTGACCTACATCGTGCTAGGGTGGTTCAAAAATGACAATTTTCGTCATTTTTCGCAATAAAACCACTTTTTCAAAAAATCATATCTCCGCGTCATTTCATCCGATTTTAGCTGTCTTAGACGCAAAATAAAGATGATTAGTTCGGCTTTTTGAGAAAAATAGTAAGAAGTATCAAAAATGTAGCTTAACATTTGGAAAAGTCGTATGAAAACTTAAAATGGCGTTTTGACCGTTTCTGCACCAAAGAGCCTATGTCTGAAAATATTTTTATCGGATTCCTCGGAAAATTTCACATATCTTTTCAAAAAATTGGCGATGTCAAACAGAACGTTTCCGAGATATGATTTTTTTGAAAATAAAAACTGAGTTTTTCGACGCGCCACGCGCTAAAACAGGAAAATGACGAAATCGTCAAAAACATTAATTTTTCACTAAAACTGCGAAAACTTTGAAATTTCAGCGATGACCTATACATGTTAGGGTACCAAAAGTTGCGTATTTTAATTACAAAAATTACACGATGTAGGTCACCCTAATGGCCAAACAAAAAAAAATGCGGGTCTAATTATTTTGGCCAAGGAACCCCCAGAAAAATTTTGAGCCCGATCGGAGAACATTTTTTTCGGTTTAGGCTCTTTTCAAATGGAATTGCTGATGGATGAGGATTACACCTAAAATAATGATACACGTTAATATTTTTGTGATTTAAAATTTTACTTTTTGTCACTTAAACTTGATTTGCAAAAAAACACACTATTTTTATTTTTGATACACAGTCTTTTCGATATCAATGTTGCTCCATTGATGAATTCTTCAGTCCCTTCAAACTTTCAGGCCTGAGCTGAGCTAATCTAAAATTTTGCCAACAGTAGTTAAATTTTTACATGACTAAACAGAAACATGCAAAAAAGTTACATTTCATTATTGGACGTTCTGGGTCCTCCAAAGTGTCCTGTAATAAAGATCTTGGAGACTACCGCCGTAACATCTATTCCGGTTGTAAATAATTTCACTTTCTCATGACATTTTTCCTTGAAAAACGATGATTTGAAGGGTGTTTGACATTTCTTTGTTTTTGTTTGCTGGACGTTGCCATGATTCTCTCTCATAGCTGGTTAGCAATAAAAAACAAATTTCAATGGATTCTTTATTTTGCATCGTTCTGCAAACTGATGTTTCTCTTCCTCGACGGTCCCTTGGATATTACAACCAGAGAGTCGACTGTGTTTTAGGGGACATCAAATGTCTGCCAACTTTTCAGAAATTTCCAGAACGGGCAAAAAATCTATGATCGAGTTATCAATTTTTGAATCAATACTGATTTTTTCACAAAATCGAAGTATTGGTCGCAAATTTATTTTTTTTATGTAAAATTGAATTTGCAATCAAAATGTACTTTCGTGAAATTATCATAAAGTGTACAGTTTTCAAGATATTTTAGGTAATTTTTTGGAACATATTCGAAGTTATTTATTTATTGAAATTTGTACCCATGTATGCTCACTCTAGAATTTTTTTTGAGAAGCTGAGAAAATAGAGAATTTTCACTTCTTTGCTTTTTTGAAAATTGTTGATACGACAATAAGTTGCTGAGATATGGCCATGCAAAGATTAAAAAACAGGAAAATTTATGTTTTCTCATTTCACTTGGCTGATCAAAAATAAGTGCCAAGTTGTTTTTATTTCATTACATTCCCAAAATCAGCTGTTACTAGAACAGTCTCATTTTTCACAGTCACTATAACTACCTTCGGGAACTCCCTTTCCCAAAAGGTACAAGCTCACCTCAGTATGTCCGTCACGAGGAACACCACAATCAGCACCGCCAGGTAGGTGTACGTGCCGATGGGGTACACATCGCGGTTCAGCTGCTCGGGCGTTATGTCCCGCCACTCGCCGGACAAAAACTCCGTCACGAACGGCTCCGAGGGGCGCATCTCCCGGAAGAACCCGAACGTGCACAGCAGCAGTGAAATCTTGAGCCATTCCCGCATCTCTTCACCACGCCAGAATGAACTCTGCTGTATGTTTGTCAACAAGGTATAGCAAGCTTGCCTGGGGAGCTTTGTTAGCCACAGTTACTGCACATCGGTCTCGAGTTTACTGCTCTGTGAGCACTTCTCGAAGCTCGTCGTTGTCGGTTCTTAATTAATTCTCACTGGAATCGACACCTTGAGCTATTCGCTGGCGACGCTGTCACACTGAATCGGTCCGTTTTTTTGTTCACCACTCTCACTGGTAATGAAAAGTGTCTTCAAGACTACGCTGCTGCACCACACCGTTGCGGAGATTACCGGAACGCTCCATTTGGCAAAAGCTTCAATGCTGACAAGCTGATAAAAACTTACTTTAATTAAATGCAATTCACGATTCACGCCCGGGCTGATACCGTCGAAGTTCCAGACCTTCCGCACCGCATCGCGACTAGCAGTGAGTCAGAGTAAAGTCCACTGTGTCAGTGGGTACTTCAGCGAGAAGGGTAAGAGATTCTAGACATTGCATTGTCTTGCGAGAAGCTTTGTTCAGCTCGACTCTGCTAAGTGGATTGATTGCACAGCGCGATGATGACTTTACAGCTCACTCACTCTCTCTCTCTCCCTTATCTAGTAAAGCACGTTATCGTTTTATAATCTCGGTATCGCAGCGCCACTAGTAGAGGTTGGCATTGTTTTGGCGCTGATAAGGGGAGGTCAAGTCGAGGATGATGAGATAATCAATTCATTCAATTATGAGCTTACCAGTGGACGCGTCGTTAGGAGATAGCGGGAGTTGAGCAGGGTGATGTCAGCAGTGATTTGTTTTAAAATGAATTTTACTGTCGTAATTGTATTTTGGGCCAAATTGAGTTAAGACCGCCATTTTGTGCAGCTCACAATGCCTCACCTTTTGACCGTCACAGATCCCCAAAATTCGATTTCAATCCTGAGATATTCAACAAAAAACCGAAAAAACTCCGTGCATTTTTGTCACTTTGCATATGAAAGTAGTTTCAATCTTGTCGTGCTGTCTTGTCACTCCCTGAAAATCGATGTAAGTACGACAATTGTTCAAAGGGATTTCAGCTCAGAACGCGTTTGACGCACGTACAAGTTAGACTACCGTAAACATTTGTAATTATAACTCGGGACTCCACTGCCGTTTTACGGCGATATGATGTATACGCCATTGAGGTGATTTTGCAATGTCCATGAAACAAAACAAAAATTCAAAGTTTCTAATCTAATCTAATCAGACCCCAGCGCAGCCAATCTTTCGAAGGGATCCTGGAGAGTGCCTTAGGTTAGATGACGCCTAGCACTCTTCTTGTCATTTATTAACATTTGTAGTGCGCCATTGCATCGGAATGCATTGAAACATCACAAGCGTTAAAGCGGCCAGGCCTACTGCGTAAAGCCGTATCGCAGAGATGATTCGTAATTGGGTTGAGTTTGAGCACTGAGTGTTCGAACAACAGCACAATTCTGAATCGACAGGGGAGGAAGAAGCGTGGGGACACACCACCATACGCTCCGTGATTTTTTGGTTGTATTCGTTGGGAGCACCATGCTAAGAAGGTTTGGTACTCCGGGACCCTCTGGGATGGGACATTGTATTTCCACGAATGCCCTGGACACTATTTGCCGTGGTTATAGCGCCACAACTCGCTCTCTGTAACAGTATTCCTAATTCCAGTTCAAGCTTACCAAGTCGTCATGGCCTAGTGGTTAGCATTTTTGCTTACCAACCCAAAGGACGGGGGATCGAACCCCACCTCGAGCGACTTTGATTTTTCGTTCATATTCATCAATTTCAGATTCTGTGTACTTAACTTTCTCGTTGGGAGCAGATGGGAATCGAACCCAGAACCATTCGCTTACAAAGCGAACACCGTAACCAGTCAGCCACGGCCGCTCTCACAAAACAAAAATTCAAAGTTTCAATCAATAATTACATAATGTATATTTTTATGATAAATGTTAGCAAAATAATACGATAATTTCATACTATTTATTTCCAATTTTATTCAGATGTCAGGCGTTGTTATGCTGTTACCATTTTGTTTTCCCTTTTTTAAACATTCTTACAGCAAAGTATTTTTAAGCCCATCCCCCAATCAACCACCAATCAATAAAGTAACCCGATTAACTAACTTTTATCGCCCCACGCTTCATTTGATTAGCCATCATCGCTCGTGGGAGACACCGTAATTCCATTTTACAAAATCATATTCCAAGCATCATTAGCACCCACACCGCTCGTCCGTTGGTTGTTGAGTTGGCCGGAAGCCACCACCGGCGTCTTTACTTTAAGAAGTAGAACGCTGCCACGGGCACTCAACCCAATCGCCGGCGGGTTTGACCCCGGTCCCGCGTTCCCGAAAATAGCCCCTCAAGGGCACAAATTCAATTTAGGTAAATCACATTACAAGCTAGGCCCCCTTTCGATATCCCTTGGCAGCGGGTCGTGGTAAGGATTCTGGCTTCACGATGAATTTACTCTCAAAGTATCCTCTCAACAGCTGTTTCAGCATGCTTTATTTACTATGACGATGCTAGAGTACGAAACCGTGACGTCACGAGTGAATACACGAGTTCATTCTGTGAGATTTCATCGTGATCTCTTCAAACAGCTCGTGCAAGAGAGTTCATTCAACTGAAACTTGTTCTCTTCTCGTGAAAACGTGAGCAAGAAATGAACATACATAAAATGAATCGGGAAAATTCGCTCACTCTTTTACGTACACGTTGAGGGAAAAACTTCGAAGTGGAAAGCGTGAGAGTGACCTGCTTTCGCACTTGTTTGAAAAGCACTCGCGTTCGAAAACGTAGATAACATTTCAGGTTGTGAGCTTTCGTATAGATGGAGCATCGACGCTTGCTGGGGGAAATGGGAGCTTTTTCGACAATGGGTTCGAACACAAACTGGTAAAGCACTCGATTTAACTCGTCGATTTTGCGGTCGTTTATGTCGACTTTTGGAGGATAAAGAGAAAATTTAGATTTCAAACATGTTGATCGGTGAGATAACAGACTTTCAGTTCAATTGTGAGGGAATTACGTTTTATCATGTTTAAAATTTTCGTCAGTACAATTTAATACGAATTGAGCAAATATTTTGTGTTCTATCTATATGAATACCGTTATCTGGGGCAAGTTGGGACAGCTGTTTTAGACTTTTTACTGCACTATATTTGGATATGTTTGATAAGTTTCGGATTAAAAAAGACACAGAACAACAAACAAAGTTCATCGTTTTCCGAATTTCATTCTGCCCGAATAAACTGCTGTCCCTATTCAAACTGTAGCCCAATTCACCCCAGTTGACAGTAACCGTTTGAGCAATTCCAGCTCGAATCAGGATTTTTTCTGGTACTTTTGAACCCGACCCTCTCCGATTTCAATGAAACTTTTGAGACATGTTTGTGTATATGGAGCCAACAGTACTCGAAAATAACATTTGAGAAGGTCGTCAATCAAACCATCCACATTAACGACCCCCGGGTCTTTTGTGGTCTCTATTGCAAGTTTCTGCTCGAACCTAGGAGTCCGAAGGCTTGAATGGGAGAGCACCCAAACCTCTTTTACTCCAAGGAACCTTCCACCCCAGTGTTTGAACTGACGACCTTTGGATTGCGAGTCCAACCGCCGCCAGCGATTCCACCGGAGTAGGCTTGGTTTGGTGTGTTGTTTGTACTTATGGCATGGAGACAACTCCTACACCTGGAATGACTTGATGGCCTAACAACCAAGGCCGGGACCAACATTTTACTTCCTCATCCGATGGAAGGTTGCAGCAGATGGGAATCGAACCCAGAATCATCCGCTTACAAAGCGGACAGCGTAACCATTCGGCCACGCACTGCCACTGTTTTTTTGGTGGTTTTTGGCATTTTCTATATGACAGACTTGGTTTTTTAGTCTCGTAAATATTTTTACCGGAAAGCTCGTTCAATTTCCCATAAGTTTGTCTTTGACAGCATTTCAATTGGATGTATGGCCTTACAAATATAAGTTAAATTTCATTGCTCATAACTGTAAATAGAATATTTTTTTCAGTGTGGTAGAAACCTGGATAGTAAATAAGGTTACGTAAATATTAAAACGAGTCAAATTGAAAAGCTGTCAGAGGCAAACTCATGGGAAATGGAACGAGCTTTGCGGTAAAAATATTTTCGAGACTAAAATCCAAGTCTGTCATATAGAAATTGCAAAAACCACAAAAAAACAGTTTTTCATCATTTTTATTTTTAAAACCGCTGTATCTTCCCAAGGATTGGACTTGGGACAATGGTCAATATGGAGATTTTTATGTAAAATTGTCTGGGGAATCGATTCCCACAATCGGTTTTTGAAAATTTTGACGTTTAGACCACTTTTCAAAAAAAACAGTTTTAGTAAATGGTTTTTGTATTTTTTTTTTTAGGAGAGACATACCATCCTGCATTTTTCGTGAGTCTTTTTGTAACATTTTAGGCTATTTCCTCAAAAAATTTGAGCGAAAAAAAATCGTGACATCACCTTGAAATTTAACTTTTAAACTTTAAAATCAAAAAATCTTTTTGTTTCAGTGTATTTTTTCCAGAAAGCCCGTTCAATTTCCTACAAGTTTGTCTTTGACCACTTTTTGATACGATGCAACGGCTTCGAGATACAGTAATTTTTAAATTCCAAAATACAAAAATATTTAAAAACCTCACGCCCTTCCCAAGTGTCATTTTCGAGTACAATTGGCTCCATATACACAAAAATGGCTTATATAGGCCTAGGATAACATGTCTCAAAAGTTTCATTGAAATTGGAGAGGGTCGGGTACAAAAGTACTAGAAAAAATTCTGATTTGAGCTGGAATTGCTCGTTTACAAAATCATACGTAAAAGAAGATGCTTACGATGAAAACAATGTTCTTGTTGAACAACATTCAGTAGGCGCAGTTCAGACTATCCGAATTCCATATTATGTGATGTTTCGATTTTATGAAGATTTTTTAGAAGTTAAGGTAAATCATTTTAGACAAATTTGATGGCTGGCTGCCTGTTTAAAACACATCTCTCAATATTTCATCAAATTATTATGTGAGACGCTGTTATGAAATATTTTTTTTATTAAGATTAAGTTTTTTTTAAATGTTCTTTCACAACAAATCTGAAAAAGTTGACCGACCCCTCTCGATTTTTGTGAAATTTTGTTCTTATGGAAAATGATAGTTCTTAATCATTAATACGGAGGCTGTTTTGTAACAGTTTTCAACTCGGAATAGTGCAGGAATAGGCAATACAACTTTTCTCTTAACATTCCAACGCCCAAGGATCCAAAAAAGTTGGAACGGTAACCTCAACTCGCTGGTTCTCGGACATAAGTTATGCCCGAGAACCAGCGAGTTGAACGTTCCAACTTTTTGGGAGGCTTGGGCGTCCGTGTGAGTTGAACATGCGTTGGGCGTTCCAGTATTAAAAGGGACACGAATTGAAGGAATTATGAATTCCGGAAATCAATCTTTTTTAAAAATATTGGATAAATTCGCAACCTTTGTCATTTTCGGTTCTGGTCGTGATCTGGAATCAAAATTACCCGAGAGGACAAAGTTTCATGAAAATTGAAAAAAGGTCTGGTCTGAGTACAGTCTAAAGACTGTTCGTTATTAGGACGTTTAAAAAACGGTTAAAAACGGATTTTAATGACATTAATAAACGCACCTGGTCAACTTTTTTAAACTAAACCTAAATTACACTTGCCTTGCTTATTATACTCACTTACTTTCAAGTTCAATGGAGCTTATTGATTATTAACAGCAAATATTTGCATGCAGTGAAGGTTGATCCTTATTGAAGGGTAACTTGACTTGACTTAAAGTTGATGATTAGAGCAAGACGTGGAGAAATTCTATTTAAGTCTACATGCATCAAACTTAATTTTCGCAAAAAAAAAAAACACTGTCTAAAGTCATAACCAAATTTATGCAGAAAAAAAGTGCACTCGGTCACTTAGAATCTTTGCCGGTGTCGGCCAACCAGTCCCCGGCTACCGGCAGTAGTGCCCAAACGGGTTTTCCGCGGCCAGCTGGACGACACACCACTTTGTCGTCACACGAGGCGGATCCGGATTGAGTGACAACCGGCAATTTGCCAAGCGGCGAACCCTGGCTTTATTGGCACAGAATGAAAAAAGTGAGTAGTCTGTAATTGAACTTGCAATTCAATTCAAACACACATTTTTCACTGTGCTAGCTCGTGAATGCGTGTTTAACAAGTTTTACAGATTTTTTTTTGCGTGATGTATTTCATTATCGATTCACTAATAGTTGCGCTTGTTCAAACAGCAGAGTGACACACCGGAACGCGCGTCGCCTGGCTGCACTAGTCAACTTTTGATAGACGGACTCAACAGAGTTGTGCCTGTGTTGATCGGTCAGTTCGATAGAGTCGCCGATCGATGAAAGCCGACAAATTAGCGACTGATTTACTGAGCCACACAGCCTCGTACCTGGTTGCTCAGATTTATGCGAGATGGAATGACAAATTTGCATCGACGTGTCTGTTGCCTCCCCGGCACATGGAAGCAGCATTCGATAATTGTTTTAAGGAATTCTGCGAAAGTGTACAATTAAACGACATGTGCGTTAATTGGAGGATTATTCAAATTGCTTCGAGTAAATGCTACCTGTTGGAGAGCGGGATTTACGTAATGTTAAAATAATTAAACGTTGTGTGATCAAATACGTACTGATAAATAATTCATTGGCTATAACACTTAAATTTGCAACGTACTTTTCAGAATTAAAAATATATACTGGAAAAAAAAAACATATTTTTTTCTAGATTCTATATACATTTTTGTTAAAGTCTAAAACAAAACATGTTACATTTGTTGTAAATTAGCAAACTCAGACTCTGAAACCAGCTTTCAAATTTTGCAAACTTCTACTCCAGATCCTCCAAAAAGACCCGACTCCTGTTATTTCGGCTCCACTGTTATCACCGTCAGTTTGGGTGACATTGGGTCTGAGGGTGAGACATCTTAAGATGGCTTGGCTGAGAAAGTCTCGTTCCTAGAACAAATCCTGCCATTTTAGCATCTGTCTGAAGTTAAGGTACGTTATTTGCCAAAAATGACCTTTCGAGAAATCAACTTTTTGATATTTTTGTTGGAATTATTGGAAAAGTACCTAAATGTATGAGAATCACTACTTCAAACATTGTAGCATGTCAGTACGATTCCCTCGAACAAGAAACACTGTTGGATTACTTGTTTTTACCATATCTTTGTATTTGAGCATCATTTAAGTTTCATATTCATGACCCAATGTCACCCCTCTAAGAGGTAAGAATGGGTAAATTTTTCAAATTTGGGTAATTCTCTACCAACTCACATGAAATCGAGAAAAGTTGCCCCGACCCTCTTCGATTTGCGTGAAACTTTGTCCTAAGAGGTAACTTTTGTCCCTGAACACGAATCCGAGGTCCGTTTTTGATATCTCGTGACGGAGGGCGGTACGACCCCTTTCATTGTTGAACATGCGAAAAAAGAGGTGTTTTTCAATAATTTGCAGCATGAAACGGTGATGAGATAGAAATTTGGTGTCAAAGAGACTGTTATGTAAAATTAGACGCCCAATTTGATGGCTTTTTCAAAACTTTTTCGTAAAATCGCGATAACTCGTGATGTTTATAAGCAAACCCCTTATGTTTTTATATCCGCATTTTTGTAATTGTCTTTATTATACTCTAAAAATATCCCTGCAATGTTAGAAAAATCACGAAAATTTTAAATGAAACATTTTGTTCTAAATGAAAAAAAAAAAAATACCCTTCTGGGTCAATGTAGATTCGAAAAGTACATTAAATTTCCTTTGAAATTACATGTTCCAATTTTTTTTACAGTCGAGTAACGGAAAATGGGAGAAATTTTTAAAACTTGTTTAGTGTTTTTTTCAATGAAAAAAAAAAACGTTTTTTCGGAATTCTGAATACGCCATCAAATCGGGCGTCTAATTTTACATAAAAGCCCCTTTGACACCAAATTTCTATCTCATCACCGTTTCAGGCTGCAAATTATTGAAAAACACCTCTTTTTTCGCATGTTCAAAAATGAAAGGGTCGTACCGCCCCTCCGTCACGAGATATAAAAAAACGGACCTCGGATTCGTGATCAGGGACAAAAGTTACCCCTTAGGACAAAGTTTCACGTAAATCGAAGAAGGGGTCGGGGCAACTGCTGTGTAAGTTGGCGGAGAATTACCCATGTTCAAGAAATTTCTAAAAAAAATATTATTTCCAAAATGCGTGTCAAATAAAGCCATGAAACATGTTACAAAACATTTGTTTCGTAAAATCGCGATATCTCGAGATGATACAATACAATACAAGCCAACTTTTATGTTTACACATCATCGTTTTTTTTTGCAATTGGCTGCTCTACAATTTTGTAGAACACTATTACACTGCATAAGAAATCTCTGCAAAGTTAAAAAAAATTAAATGAAAAAAAACTAAATGAAAAATTACCCTTTTGGGTTATTTCAAAATCGAGTGATGTGCACCGTTGAGGGGCTTTAAACATTTTTAAAACGAAACAAATTTTGCGGCATTTCGAAACCATTTGTGTAGTTAAACTTTCTTGATAAATCACCCTTCAGTTAATTGAATTTATCGCCTACCATCAAATATAATTGCCGAATTAATCCATCACGAGACAGTTTGATAGATTTGTCCGAGAGCAGTAAGAAAAAACTTCTCACCCAAACAGATTTGTTAATTAAACGAGTCATCATACATTTTCGGTCCTCACATGCTATGTCATGCTCTTGGCACAGTTCGCTGGACCAGATTGGCTCGACCAGCCGCGGCAGACAGAGACTCTGCAAAGTGACAACCTGCAGAACGAGTGTGGTCGCGTGGCCTGTGTGAAGCCATACCATGCAATGTCTGGTGGCCGTTGGTGGTCAGGGGGGCGGCGCCCATGAGGTTCAGAGCGAAGACCTGTTCGGCCTGTTAAGGAATTGCAAATTTTGGAGGCCTTCCTGTTGATAAGGTAAAACGAAGAGAAAAAGTATACCAGAATTAACCAGATTAATCCCAAATTAGCAGCTTCCATCCAGTTAAGATCCATAATTAGATATTTGTTGATAGTAGCGTATTTTTCTTCCTGAATTAAAATAATAGTTTTGAAAAATGTTTGAATATTTTCTGAGTTCAATAATGACTCTGATTCCTTTTCAATTATCAATCAATTTTATTTTTATTCTAAATATTAAAAATCATTAGCCTAAAAAATTGAAAGTCATCCCAATTAACCACCCTAGTAAGGGAAAAATGCGTCAGCAAAAACGAAACTTTTTTCTTGTTTAAGTGCAAACTTGTTTGTAAAAAAAAGTGGTTTATTTTTAGAACTCCACAGCGAGCAAATTAATATACGTGAGAGGCTCGTCAATGTTTTTAAGTTGGTGGGATTGCTGAAAAGTTGTATATCAACTGGATTAATTAGCCGGTGGAACAGCAAGATACTGACCGCAACGGGCTGAACTGGTGGACATGTTGTGGATGCTAATAAAAAAGTCGTAAACTTTTGGCGTTCCAAAACCACGTGAGGTATTGATTTGAAAGGAACATGAGATATTAATTAAAATTGAAGCTGAAATGAATTCTTTTCCTGTTGGTGACGCGGATGTGGTTTGGGAATTAAAAGTTGGTAAAATTTGAAAAGAACCACGAAATTGGCAATAAAAATTGCACTGGTATAAAGCGTTGATTTTTTTTCAACATTCATAAACCATGTTGAGCATAAAGGTATATTTAAATGGAATTTAGATTAAATAAAATTTGAAGGTCTTGTAACAATTTTAAGCCATAAGATCATAAGAAATTCGACTTGCTCAACGGAAGCAAGAAAGGCAGGAACAACAGTCGCGAAGTGGTCGTTAACTCAAGCGTTGCTGAAACATCGAGGACATCACTTCCAACGTCATTCAAGAATAATTGAAGAAGTTGTGGGTGGTGATCCTCGTCCGATCACTTCAAAGTCGTGTGTCGGTACCAGGTCCACTCCCGAGAATTATGCTTCCTGCTGAAGATTCAAGAGCTGAAGATTCAAGAGGAACACATTTTCCGGCGCTTTTGGGATGGGAAAGGGAATTAATTTTGTTATATTCGCCGGTATTTGTAGCACAAAATTTCGTGCAAAAAAAATCATGCACGTGGGTGAACAAATTAAGGATTAAAAGATGATCAAATTGTTACCTAGCGCTCACATTTGATTTCAGGATCAAGTTGCCTGCGGGTATAGAGATCATACATACATACATACATACATACATACATACATACATACATACAAACATTTCTTCAAAAATAAAGAATAAGAATTTTCTTAGTTACCAACATTTTAGCAACACCACTAAATTTTTAATACAATCTTTTTAAATAAAAAATTATTTAAAATACAAACAATAAATACAAATACGTCAGGTTGTAACACAAATCCGTAGAAAGATATCGAAAATTACTGCGGATTCTTGGTCATGAACCCAATTCTGCCCTTTAGAACATGTTTCATTAAAATCGAGGAGAGGTTAGGACAACCTTTTTTTGGGTTTTCGTTTGAGTTAATTTGTGTTAAATTTTCTATTATCAGCACAAATTTTAGAATTTTTTGGATATGATTTTTTTGATAACAGGATGGGCACACAAAAATATTTGTTAGGGCCCAACAAAAAAAAAATTGAGTTTATTTTTAACTTTTATTCGTATTCCTACGTTTTAGGTGTTCAATGTTGGATTTTTTTTGAATTATTGTTAGGCGTTTTTGAATCCCTTTGGGCTTTATCGCAACATGTCTTGTCCATGCTTGTATACCTCAAGAAGTGTGTTTTATTATTTTGCATTCTTCTAAAAAAAGGTGAAAATAAAACCAGAAATAGGATATAATTATTCCTGAGAACATAACCAAAATTATTGAACATTATAATATGACCCTAAAGCTGAACGGTTCAAAATCCTCCTTCTAATCAAAATATTTTTCTTTTCATCTTTTCCAGCCATGTTCGACTTATGCCTTTGCCTGACACGACACCTTCAAGGAAGCTGAGCTCGTGCTTTAATTAAAATTCTACTCAACGAAAATCTTGAAAAGGATTTCCAAGTAAAATCACGAACAAGAAAAAATAAAACTGCCTCGTTACAAACGGGTCATGACCTTTCGAGGCCCTTCCCTTAAAAAGAATTGAATAGAAGAAATTCGCAAGCCTAGAACCGTACGCTGGATAACCATGGAAAATGTGTACGAGAACGAGCTAGCCGAAAACGACGAAGAGGACCATCCGGTCCCGGTGGTCCACTTCAGTGGCCCACGTCCAATTCGGGGCTGTCTGGGGACCCCGGGCTCCCGACTGAAGACCAAAACGAACAGTACCCACAGCGTCCGGCTGTTGTCGCCGTCGCCCTCGCCTCCCCCAACACTGTCCTCGCGGGGACTGCTCCAACGGCGACCCTCAAGATCACCCTCGCCCACCGCCGACTCCGGGTCGGTCGTGTCCCCGTCCCACTCGGCCGTAACGGCTACGCCAACTTCGCTGGACCAACCTGCGTGCCGCCAGCCACTGGCCAACAACAACAGCAGCAGCGTCAATGCCGAGGACGCCGTGCCCTTGGTCACCCCCAAGAAGCCCAAGGTGGACTTTGTACGGTTTGATTCGACCGAGATTCACTACACGGACCACGATGAGGTGCGGACCAAAATCTCGGACGAAATTAAAAGGTAAGTGAGCTTTTCGGCTGTACACCTGCTAGCTTCCCCGTGCCGTGCGAACAAATTATATTGAGAAGAGGGTGACGAAATTATAATTAGAAGTGAGCAGGGCAAGTGCCTGCGAGAAAAGTCCTAAGGGGTGGACTTAAGACGCGTCTCGAGTAATCTGAACGAGGAGTGGAAAGCTGAAAAGTTCTCGGGGAAATGTATAATTATTTGAAAACTTGACTTGCAGACAGTAACGGCTAACGAGGATGCTGAAAAGGTGATCAAAAAGTGTTAATTTTGGCATACTACAAAGTACTGGTAAGCAATAAGAAGAAAGCAAGAATGCTGCACTTTGAGTTTTGAAGACTGCGAACATAAAATTCATAAATTGATCTGTATTAAATTGAATTGGTACATAAAAAATATTCACTTGTATTTAAAACAGAAATTGATAAATGTTTAAATTTCTTTGATTAATAGATAATAGATATTACACAAATTAAATTTGAATAAAGCCAACTACTCAAATTAAACTGCCAGCAATCCGCTTACAGTTTAACCACCGTTCAAGCCTTAGTCATGACACACGTAATTACCATTGTTAACACGGCCTGGTGATAATAGCAAAACCACTTGACGGTTTGGCGTCAAACGTCCGCGGCCAGCCAGCAACGGCTTGTTGCATCACTTTCAACTGCCATCATCATCGTCATCATGACCATTACCAGCACCTTAGCCAGCCGCCAGCAGGGAATGGACACTGGTAATTGTCCACTAATGGGCGCTGGGTACCACGAAGAAGGTGGGGAATTTTGTCACCTCATTCCATGTGCAAACACGTGGCCGTCAGCGGATTCGACCATTTGTTGTTAAATCCACCAAGGTGTGAAACAGTGGGAAATTAGCGTATCACCAAAGAAGAATGCTAATATTTACTCTGGTAAGACTTTCAAGAAAGGTTTTTGCTTGTAGGCTTGGGCACGATTTTTGAAGGCACTGGAACGGTGTTATTTGCACAACAGTGACATTCCGGGCGAAAAAATCGGGCTGGCGTTAAATCGTGCCTTTGAAGTGTTTGTTTGGTCATGCAAAATAATTTGCCAAACTTAATGCAAAACTGTTTGGGAATATCATTTTGTTGACGCACGGAGAACAACTTTGCTTGGGAAAGTACCCAATATGTTTGCTCATTTGTTATAAAAATCTTTTTGATTTTTGACGTGTTTTCCTATTACGATACATTCCTGCAAGATTTTGCTAAATTTAAAAACATCTTAAAACAAAAAATAAATCCTAACATATGAAAAAATGTTAAGTAATAGTACCGTCAACTGGGGCGAATCAAGACTGCAGTCTGAATAGTGACAGCAGTTTTTAAAGCATTTAATAGGAAATCAATGCACAAATTTAGTGGAACTTCACAGCAAAAAATCCGATGGTAAAATCGCATGCAAAAACATGCACATCACCTTCGTCAAAATAAACACTTTATATTACACACTGCATGTACAATTTTTCCAAACACAAAAAAAGTTGCAACCGACGGGATTCAAACCCAGCACCAACAGTAATAACTGGCGCCTTATCCTACTCGGCCATTAGACCGATGTAAATCTGTGAGATTAAACGCATATATGAGCTTGACATTTGGGTCAAGTAGGTTTCCCATACTGATGGGCTACATATTTCAGGGTGTAAAATCACATAAAGTTGCATAAAATAATGCAATGTTTAATTTACACCCAGGCCTTTTACACGCAGCTGGATTACTACTTGTTTTAGCTGTGTTGATCTGTTCTAACCGAAATCAATCAAAAATATCAAAATAGAGTGCAAAAACCTTGCTAAAACAGATATCCCAATTCTTCCCATGTGTCCCGATTCGACCCAGATGATGGTAATCCCAAGTAACATTTTTTTCAGGAGTTCTACAAGAGCTCTTCAAGATAGCTACAGCATAGCAGTTTGGACCGCGGTAGGATAAAACTATCTTCAAGTACTCTTCCAAACTCCTGAACTGCCCCTGATCGCATAAATGTCTCATATGCATTTTCATCGATTTCGAGTTATTGATGCAGTTTTGTTCAAAATTGTGTGCTCTTTCAAAAGAGCATATAACATCCAGTACTTTGTTCTAGAAATCAGGAGGAAATTTAACACGTAGCCTTATGTATGGGACAAACTTCAAATGCGTTTTTCTCAGTTTGCTGTTTTTGCATATGGGACATTTATGCGAACATGGGCTGTGAAGAAGTTTTGAAGATAATTTTATCATACCGCGGTCCAAACTGCTATGCTGTAGCTATCTTGAAGAGCTCTTGTAGAACTCCTGGAAAAATGTTACTTGGGATGGTCTACTTTTCTTCACCAAAAATAACAGAATCGAAAAGTAATACTTTTCGATACAATGGTTAAAAAGTTATATTTTTCAGCACTCATATGGATGCCATAAAGTTGAAATTGTCAATACTTATACCTACTGAAAAGTAATACTTTTTAAAATAATGTCGGGTTGAACATTGAAATAATTTAACACATGGACAATTGATTGAAAATCCCATTTAAAGGGTGTTTTCAGAATTGCTAAAAATGCTGTTGGCAACTCATTGCAAAACTTGATTTTTTTTCATCACATATTTATCCAATGTGGTGAACATCGTTGGATAAATATACGAATCGTGCTGCAAAAAACCGTTTTGCAACATGTTGCATAAACTACTTTTTTGCAATTCCGTCGTGCAACTACTTACTTTTCCTGTCAGTCTTGAACGACGAAATAACCTACTTTTCTGTACCAAAAATAACAGAATCGAATAGCAACACTTTTCAAAATAAATGCTGAAAAGTTCTACTTTTCAGCACTGAAATGGGTGCTGAAAAGTTGAACTTTTCAGCACTTGTTTCGAAAGGTAACACTTTTCAACATTTTATTGATTTAAACGTTTTATTGACAAAATACAGGAAAATTCGACTTTAAATTTCACTCAATGGGTGTTTTTCGAAATTGCAAAAAATGTTGTATGGAACTCGTTGCATAACTTGATTTTTTCAGCACTCGTCGTATTTATCCAACTCGGTGAACCTCGTTGGATAAATGTACGACTCGTGCTGAAAAAATCCTCTTTTTGCAACATGCATAGCATAGCATAGCATAGCATTGGTGTCTACCCGTAGCTGCTACTTCGTTATTGACCAGGACCCCCAAACATTGCTCCGTGGACCACAGATGAAAAGTAGGAACCAATCATCACCCCTTCGCAATTTTCAAAGGTCCCTATCGTGCTGATCAATACCGACGCCGGCCACGACCAGTGGTAAGACACGGGGAAGTGGATGGGAATGTTAGCCGATACTTGAGTGATGGGACCGCCAAATCGACTGCGTCTCCGACAAAGTATCACATGAGTTTTGAGGGTTAGTAAGATGGGTATGAGGTCAGGATTCACTGTGGTAGGTGATGCGACCATGAGCAATATGTTTATCGGTTGAAATTTTAAAAATCTTAGGCAGCCGGCTGCGGAAAGATACCTATCTAGGGATTTAAATATAGTATTAATTCGACCGCGATTCTCCAGAAATTCTCCGTCGGCGTGCCTTCCGATCAACGGTGATGTAGGAAGGGCTTCATTCATTAAAATTATTTCATATCATAAGCCTTAAAACATATCCGTCGACGTGCCTTCCGATCCTCGATTATATGGAAAGGACTTAATCCAGCAATACGACTTGCTTGTCTCAAAAAACAAAAATCGGATCGTTTCTATCGAAAACTATATAAAGAGAACAAAAATAAAATTCATCGGCTAACGAACGCGTGAACAAAAAATTAATGAAAAAAGAAGAAGAAGAAATCCAATCACCCCATGCACTCGAACAGCGACACAAAAGAGACGGAAAATAACACGAAAAAACAGGACTGCGCGTCCACACAGGCACCGCAATACTGATGCCATTATTTAATTATAATGACCAATCACCCCATGTACACAAATAGCGACACAAAAGAGACGGAAAATAACACGAAAAAACAGGACTGCGCGTCCACACAGGCACCACATTACTGATGCCATTATTTAATTATAATGACCAATCACCCCATGCACTCGAACAGCGACATAAAAGAGACGGAAAATAACACGAAAAAACAGGACTGCGCGTCCACACAGGCACCGCACTACTGATGCCATTATTTAATTATAATGACCAATCACCCCATGCACTCGAACAGCGACATAAAAGAGACGGAAAATAACACGAAAAAACAGGACTGCGCGTCCACACAGGCACCGCACTACTCAAATCCTCTTTTTGCAACATGTTGCATAAACTACTATTACATTATGTTTTGATGTTAAATCGATCTCCGCATCAATAAAATTAATCGGTTTTAGATCATTTATTTTACAGTTTAAGAAATAGAAGAAATAATCTTCTATTTTTCGATTTTTCTAAAAATAGTGCTCAAAAGAGCCAATTTCCGAAGAAATATTTTTTATAGCAAAGAAATTATCCTACAAATTGAAGACATTGAAGATAGATTTATTTGCTCTTGAAATACATCCACTCACATATATAGAACAAAATAAATTTAGCTTTAAGTGTCACCCAAAAAGTGCTCAGTTTTAAAAAAATATCGGTATCGCGGAAACCAATGGTTATAATTTTCAGGTTTCTTTGAATCATCTATTTAGAAACTCTTATAACCTTTCACATTATCCCGATTTTTTAATATTTAACTGCCATTATTTTATGTATAGCTACTAAACTTGTATTGTTAAACCATTAATGTACAGTAGCTTCTTTCCATGACAAAAAAAAACAAATTACATCCATTTCTGGTTTTTACTTACTGAATTTGATAAAGAGTTGCGGGGCAAAGCGATTTTTTAGTTATTTTGGGTGTTAAATTTAGTTTATTATATAGTTTTATATTAGGGGTTGATAATTACCCTAAATCAAAATAATTGTACATTAAATTGACTTATTCGAACTAAGTAGAAGTTATTAAGCTAAAGTATCATTTTTAGAGTTAATAATCTTACTATTTTTGCAAACGTATTTTGAATACTATTTGTTAACACAAAAATGGGTTGTATGAGTGTATAACATTTTGTGAGTGTAGGAGAGAAACAGCCCAGTGTAGAGTGACAGCTGGATAGCTTGATATTTTCTTGCAAGTGATTGGTTTCCGGTCAGTGCGAAGCAGGGCAAGGAAAGTTAGTTGGAAAAAGAGATCTAACAGAATACACACGTTTGAAATACAGTCCACCGCTTTTTTATTTAACCCGCGAGTTTCCGGAGAAACACTATTTTTTAGTGATTTTGCATCAATACCATTAGAAATTTTAGTGCGCACCTGTGCCCCACAAAAAATGAATTTAGAAAAAATGATTTTAGAAAAAAATGATGGAAAAAAGAAGAAGAGGAATTTCAAAAAATCTTGAAGGGTTTGAAAGGTAATTGGCTAGGCTATACACGAGTAAAAAGGTTACAAAGATTTCGTAACACTAATGTTTTGTAAACCTAATTTTGTAAAATTTAAAAATTAGATCAAAATGAGTTTCTTTAATAACTTTCACAAACTTAAATTTTTTCACTTTTTTTTTGTAAATACATAAAATTGGCAAGGTAAAAATTCGAATATGAGCTTATTAGGCTAAAATTAAGTTTGCAAAAGGCTAGTGCGCACCTTTGCCTCATGCGCACTTTTGCCCCTACTCTTGTTGCTCTGTTACTATACATTTTTTAAATTCCAAAGGAACCGTGTTCTGAGGACCTAAAATGTCATGCTTCCACAAAAATCGTTTTGAAGTGCAAATTATTGTAGTTCAATGTATATTATAGGGATGTGTGTGTTTCGTTGAGCGTACTGAGTTTAAATCTCAAATAAGAGCTTCCCATTTGTTCAATCAAAATTAATCTAATATTACAAAATCAATGAGGTTATATGAAAACATCAAATTTTGCACAACCCAATTATTTTAGCGAATCTGATATGCTCTACTGCCCAATCTCTAAACAACAAAGCGAGCTCAATGTGTCGGAAAACTACAAAAAAACACTCGCCCACCTCCTTGCTGTTTGTTTATCTAGTGCACAATGGGTACTTTCTTCGTGCCGGCCCCATAAATCGTACACACATTCTTGTGTGCCATTTTTGAACTCCCTCCTCCGCTCAAAAATAGCTCACCTTTAATTGGTACTCTTAATTTTCACCTCCGCTGCCGGCTGACCGCGCCTGAAACCCGAGACTCGGAATCCCATTCCGACCAAACGATTCAGAAAAACGCATCCGCTGCCGGTCGGGGTCGTTTCGGTATTGTGTTTGTGCACTCGGCTGTTCTTCTCGTTGTACACATGTCGTCGTGTTCGTGCATACTTGTCACACGTTGATTTTGGATCAAAATGCGCTAGCAACGCATTTTTGTGCAGCTTTCAATGCTTCACCTTTTAAGCTTTACCAGATCCCGAAATGTGATTTCAATCCTGAAATTAAAAAAAACTGGAAAATACCGTGCAATGTTGCCACTCTACATATGCCATTTTAGATCTGATTGGCTCGTGCTATCTCGACACACCCTGCAAGTGCAACAACTTGCTGATGGGAATTTTGATTAGAAGACGTTTACAATGCACAGACCGGCTAGAAAAAACTAAATATGTGTTATTGTTGTTTACATCTACATCGTGATCTATTTTTTTGTTTATTGTTAGGTTCTAACATTAAAAAGCGTGTTTGTTCGAATCTTCAAAAAGCAACGAGCGACAAGATTGCACGATCACGTCGATGTGACGTCGTTACACTGTACCAACTTTCCGTTGATTTAAATAGCATTGCTCATTGCATGCGACCGTTTCTATTATTATCCTGCTGCACTTCTTGCGATGACTCGCCGTCTCAACTACAGTGAGTCAAATATTTGTCCGTACCCCCCCGTACGGAAAATGTTTGTGATATAAAAGTACATAAAATTCGACTAAAGTGCCATGTTTTATACATCAATCGACGCGGCAGAATGTCCTCTTTAAGACACTGTCATTGGATTTGCAAAAACTTTTCTTAAAAATACAAAAATTGTTTACTGAAAAAGTAAAATAAAGAGGTCAAATAATTGTCCGTACCCTAATAAAAGCACAAAATCTGATCGATTTAAGTGAATTCATTTATGAAATGTTGTTTCTGTGTCAAATACTAGCACCTCTAGCCAGTTTGTGACAACTTTGAACTTCTGATAACTTTATTAAGTTAGTTTATATTAAAATTGGATTAAATTTAGTTTTTATGTAAAACTTATCAAAATATTAATTTATAAACAACTATTTTTATAAAATTGCTATTTTATGTTGTAAGAGTCTCTATTTAACAAGTTTTAACAATATTTGTTCGAAATATACATTGTTTTCATCTTTTTATTGACATTTTTCGACAAAAATACTGTTTCGGAACAATACCGTTAAACAATCCGGATTGTCCCGGAACCGGTTTAACCCTCGGAGGGAAATTTTGTGGTGGTCAGATAGAGGACAAAAAAACCCACCTCTTGCAATTTAAAGCATCCAATTTCGTCCACTACAGCCCGATTACGAGTCCCTAGTCTGAAATTTGAAATTTTCACTTTCCGTACTGAGAATTTTTGTACCGTCCTGGGACAGAATGTTTTGCTTGGGGAATTTGAAAATTTCAAATTTCAGACTAGGACTCGTAATCGGGCTATAGTGGACGAAATTGGATGCTTCAAATTGCAAGAGGTGGGTTTTGTCCTCTATCTGACCACCACAAAACTCCGAGGGGTTAAACCGGTTCCGGGACAATCCGGATTGTTTAACGGTATTGTTCCGAAACAGTATTTTTGGTCGAAAAATGTCAATAAAAGATGAAAACAATGTATATTTCGAACAAATATTGTTAAAACTTGTTAAATAGAGACTCTTACAACATAAAATAGCAATTTTATAAAAATAGTTGTTTATAAACTTATGTTTTGATAAGTTTTACTTTAAAAACTAAATTTAAACCAATTCTTAATATAAACTAACTAAACAAAGTTATCAGAAGTTCAAAGTTTTCACAAACTGGCTAGAGGTACTAGTATTTGACACAGAAACAACATTTCATAGATAAATTCACTTAAATCGATCAGATTTTGTACTTTTACAAGGGGTACGGACAATTATTTGACCTCTTTTGACTTTTTCAGTAAACTATTTTTGTATTTTTAAGAAAAATTTTGCAAATCCAATGACAGTGTCTTAAAGAGGACATTCTGCCGCGTCGATTGATGTACAAAACATGGCACTTTAGTCGAATTGTATGTACTTTTATATCACAAACATTTTCCGTACGGGGGGGTACGGACAAATATTTGACTCACTGTATCTCGTGCTATGCTGCCTCGATGTTGTGCTGTGACCAACTGCTGCTGCTACCTTGAGGCTGCTGTGCTTCTACTGCACATGTAATCTACTATCTGTACGGAAAGAAGGAGCAAAAAAGCATCGCTTCTGTTTATGCTCTGCCGGTACTTTGTCCTCAATATCATGCTCGTACTATCGGTCTTCAAGAGGAACTCGCCTCTTGCCTCTTGCTTCTTCTTCATATGCGGGTGCACGGCCGCGGCCGGAAATGGCCTGCTACAGAGTCACAAAAAAGAACCGTATCAGCACAAGAACAGAGACACAAAAACAAGAAAAGTGTACCACCAGCCAAGTTAGACGCAAAAACGATGACGTCACTGGACAAAACATTACCCACGGCGTTGAACAGTAGGAGCAGCACATGTGCTTTGTGGGTGACGCTAACGAGCGCGAAACAGTTTGCGCGCGTGGTGAAAAGAGAGCGGGTGAGATTTTCTCGCGAGAAAAACTTTGTCTAGAGAGTAGGGAACATTTATCGGTGAGATGTGGAGCGAGAGAGTGGTGAGATTACTGATAACGGGAACGATAACACTGTGGTATATCAGATATTTTGATTTATTGAAGAGAGTGGCAATGTTGCCGGAGCATTTTCTTAATAATTTTTGATAAATTTCATTAGGTAATAAATCGGTGTAAAAATTTTTAGCACAACATGGAATGCAAAAAAAGCATACAGTCAATCAACAGCTCATAAAAATTAATGTAGGATTTAAAAAGAAGAAATTAAAAAAAATCTTGGACTTAGACTGATCACACCACTCGATATTCTTGAAGTGAATGCCAGTAAACACTTCAGTTTCGTCACGGTATGGTAGATTTGAACTGCCTAAACACGATCCAATCGACAGAATTTAATTTAGGTGAATACCCTGCCAGTTAATACCACTGTAAACTTGGGTATAAATGCTATGGAATCATCTAAAGCAACCATGCGCACCCCTTATTTGTGCTGCTCCAAAGATACACGTTGGTGCGTGGACAAAGTCATGTTTTATGTCCATGCCTATGTCAAAAGAAATATGTTTTTCTATACAAGCCTCCATGCAATCTTGCGGACTCATAATAAAAAATGGACATGTGAATATTTTAAAATTTATTCCGAATTTTATGATTATTTCAGTGTCTTCACCAAAGTTTTAGGTTATTATTAGGACTTTTCAGAAAAAAATATGAAGAGAAAAAAAATAGATTTTTCAAATGTCTGCCAGAATAAAGATTCACTTTATGCCCATTTTGAACAACTTTTTGATTGAAATGAAGAAATTCAATAGGGGAGCGGCCGTGGCTGACTGGTTACGATGTTCGCTTTGTAAGCGAATGGTTCTGGATTCGATTCCCATCTGCTCCCAACGAGAAAGTTAAGCATTCGTGGAATTACAATGTCCCATCCCAGAGGGTCCCGGAGTACCAAACCTTCTTAGCATGGTGCTCCCAACGAATACAACCAAATCTCGGAGCGTATGGTGGTGTGTCTCCACGTTTCTTCCTCCCCTGTCGATTCAGAATTGTGTTGTTGTTCGAACACTCTGTGCTCAAACTCAACCCAATTACGAGTCATCTCTGCGATACGGCTTTACGCAGTAGGCCTGGCCGCTTTAACGCTTGTGATGTTTCAATGCATTCCGATGCAATGGCGCACTACAAATGTTAATAAATGACAAGAAGAGTGCTAGGCGTCATCTAACCTAAGGCACTCTCCAGGATCCCTTCGAAAGATTGGCTGCGCTAGGGTCTGATTAGATTAGATTAGATTAAATTAGATTAGAAATGAAGAAATTCAATAGAAAATTTAAAAAAAATATAGAATGTGTATTTCTTGAAGAACTGCAAATTCAATATTTTTGAGGCCATAAAATCAGTCAATACTTCTGTATTTTACAAACTTTTGAATTAATCTATATCCTCCCTCCCCAGCACTATTGAGAATCGTTAGATTTTTGGCGATCAGATTTTCCTAGATTTTTAATAAATACTTTGATAGATTTTTCAAATTTTGACCTTGTAACCCTGGATATTCTACTGAATTCTCGGCAAAAATGACAGTCAATTTGTCGAAGTTCGGCATTTTTGTGTCAAATAAATCAGCTGTTCTGTTTTCGGCAGAATTCTGCCGAGCTCGAAAATCAAAAATGAGTGTGTAGTTTAAGGTTAAAGGATCTTTTTTGTTGTGAAAAATGACGTGAAATCTAGGAAACTATTGGCTCGATTTTCAGTGATATAAATTTAAGTTTCAATGGCATTTTCTACTCTTTTAACGACAATGGTCCAAAATGTAAAAAACCAAGTTCAATATGTTTTTTAAATTGTTTCTTTACTTATTCTTGACTCTAAAAAAACAAAATTATTGTTATCAAAAAGCAGAAATCACAAGAGTTTAAATTTTCAATATTGAATATCGATTCTTTTGTTTGCAAGGAATCGCGAGTTAAAAAAATAAAACTGATGAGGGCTCGTTTATAAACTACGTAGCCTCCAAATTGTAGAATGAAACTTTTTTTATTTATTTTTTTGTTTGGACCATGGTTTTTTTCCTGCCCTACTTCTCTCACATGGATTATGGGGGAGACAAACAGAATGCTCTGAAAAACAAAAATCAATAAAAAATTCAAGATGCTATATCTCACAAATTATGGGACTTAAAGTCAAACTAGACAATAAAGTTGTAGGATTTTTTCTCAGCTTTTCAAACATGTGTTTTGCTTTTCCTTCATAAAATATTCTTTAATTACAAAAAAATAAAATTATTTTTTTTTTCGTAAAAGTTTACCAATTACTTGAAAACAGTGCGCTATTGAAAAAAAATGAAGTCATTTTCGATTTCAAATTTGATGTTTTATCTAAAAGTGATTTTGGTTTGCTTGAATTATAGTTATCTGATTGAAAGCAATCCTACTCTACAGTCCTAATTATAGGATTTGCACATACCTATTCTACCACTTTTACTTTTGTTTTAATTTTATTTTTGTAACTGAATTACAGTCATCCCACCTATTCGGAACGGTTTCCAGATCGGCCAATGTTCAAAAAATCATAGCAAATCGATAATTAAACTTAATGACTCGCTTTTACCTTCATTTGAAAGCTTTTCTTGCGATCTTTCGAATGCTGTATCAAACATCTGCAAATTTGACCTTTTATATGAAGTTTTTGAGGAAATACTTTGACCCTTGAAATCCACAAATTCGGAACACTTTTTTCTTACGGATGTAAACAAACTTTGGATCTCTCCAGGAGTACATATTTATTACCAAATAATGACTTCACACACTGGAACCAATGAAACTCAAGCTTAGTAATGTTTTATAAATGGTCTGATACCTTTTTTTGTGAAAATATCAGTTAAATTCAGGTGTTCCACAATTGTGGGAGGCACAATAACATCCCACAATTATGGAACAGACAATTTGAAGGCAGTGTTTTGGTGCTCTGGACAAAATAGCCTTGGAATGAAGTTTTTTGTTCAAAAAGTACTACTTTTACTAGTGAAATAGCAAGATAATGTCCAAATGAAGGTTCTAAAAATAGTAAGGTCGACAGAAAAGCTACTTTTGGTCTGTTATTCACAAATTATCATAAAAGTGTTCCGAATTTGTGGGTGTTCCGAATATGTGGGATGACTGTACCTTTAAAACTTTTCATAACTGGAGTTCCTTTACGCTATTATGTTTCATATGTTTATAGGACCTTTTCAAAAAAAAAAAAAAAGATATCTAACCTGCCATCGCTGTACACTACACTCTTGGCTCACTAACAAAATTATCTCCATCGCGAGAGCTGCCCTCTCACGTGTTGTCCATATCCACCACGAGTGCGCTCTCCCTTTCTCTCTATCTCCCGCACTCGTTCGAATTCGTCACCGTTCGGCGCCAACGTTGCTTTGGATAAACCCACCACACTGAACCCCCCCTCGGGGAAGCAAGAGCTACCAGGACCGACCAAGTCCGCGGATGCATTCAGTTACGACAAAGTTCTCGCATGAACCAGACACAAGTGCGCGCGCGTCCGAACTGCCAGAACGGCCCCAGAGTGTTGTTGCTGTTGGCCAGAAGTACACTCCTGCTGACCGCCGACACCGCACTCAGAACGCGCGAGACATAGCCAGAAGCCATGAGGGGGTGTGGTGTGGTGTAATGCAAGTTATAGCCGTTGTAGTACCGTCTCATCTTCACTGTCATCTTCTAGCAACTGTTACTCTCTCTATAGTTCTGTTGTGAGCCGTTGCCGTCACCGGTTTCGACGTTGATGTTTCTCGCAAGATCTACTGTGTGTTCTAGTATATCTCTAGTAGTTGTACCCCCCCGTAACAGAAGAAACCGATGTCTTCGTCATAGCTGTTGTACAGAGTGCGATCGAGCGATTTAGAGTTAAGGTTCCGTGCGAGCGTTTCGGATTGTACGGTGTTAGTGCGTTAAGGTCAACTAGAAAGTGCTTTGCTTTGCTTAGTTCCAGCTTGAGGTAATGGAACCACTATCGCGGAGATAGTGCAGCAGTACTGTGCTGTCGTCGTCGTCGTCGTAGTGGGTATCAAGTGCTGGGCCAATAATCGCTTAGCTAGAAATGTAGTTTGGTTCTAGAAGTGGCACAGCAGTGTTTGTGCGACAGTGTGCAGTGGAACGCGAGCACGCGATCGAGTAAAGTAATAATTAATTTCGAAAAAGTACAGAAAGTAAGAGTGTGCAAGGTTGTCGCAGTGGTTCGATGTGTGTTGACGAGCGATCGACGATTGTTCGCCGGCTGGATCGATCGTGAGTGTGTTGTTCAGAGTGAGAGCGAGAGTCGTGGAAGTCACGTGAAACGCTGATCGAGCAGAAGATCTGCCGAGTCTGCAGATCTAGATCAAACGGGCTAGCATCTGTCGCTAGAGCTTCCGTCCAAGCCGGGGATCATCCAGCGATGCTGAGCCAGCAGAAGCAGCTGAAGCTGTGAACACTCGGTGCAGAGGCGTTCGCGAGATGTAAATACGCATAAATTCGAGAGTTCCCACGATCGTTTGGAAGAGCCAAGCCAGAGCGAGAGTGCGCTCCGGAAACAAACAAACAATAATACAGCGGCAGAGTGAAGTGTGTTTAGAAGTGCCGGCAAGATTTAGTAGTCGTTTAGCCGAGTTCTCCAGGTGTTCTTTAATTGGTGTAGCATAAATATAAGTAGAAAGTATCGATCAGCTGAATCAGTGTGGTAGTGTAGCGGTGCTTTAGCTGTTCCTGGCGCGGTTTCTTCAACTGAGTAGCCAAAGAAGAAGTAGCGTTCCGAGTTGATCCGTAGTCAAGTGCTTAGTATCTCCAGTGTAACGAGCCGACGCCGCCGTAAAGAAGAAGAAGAAGCATTGCGGCGAGTTCTGGGCCCGTTTCAAGAGTTGTTGATGGCTTCCAGCCGTATTGCTGCTACGCGGTGATCGCTGCGCTGCTGCTTGCGGATTAAGTGGTGACCCTGGAGCAGGAGCAGGTTGCGACTTCGGAGGACGCAGCAATTCGCTCAACGCAGCGGATAAGGAGACAGAAGTGTCGCTGCTTCGGGCAGGCGGCCAAGTCTGCGGTCTGGCGCTATTAGCATATTAAAAGGTAAATTGCTCGGCGATAATAATTGAGTAATTACTGGCCGGGCGCTGGAAAGTTTGTCCTGAAGGTTGGCGCTACTGGCGCGGTGCGGGTGACCGTGACGTAAATAAATAAAAGCGACTACTGTGTCAGGCTATTGTTCCCACTTGGAGTGAGTGATGGTGTCGAACAATAGCAACTTTGCTTCAGGGGAGTGTTCACAGGTTGGCAATTTGTGTTTGGCTTGATGGCTCATAATTTGTCCTTTGTTGCCGGTGTGGTGCCAGCTGGTGACAAACGGGTTCCACCCCCGCTCCGACACGTCCCCTCCGTCAGGTGGACATGGACACGTTGTTCTTCTTATTAGCACTGGCGGTGGTTTGTTGTGGTTGGACTTATCGGGTTCGTAATCAAGTCCGTGGAGAAAGTGGTGCAGCGGTGGATTGAAGTTGTGGATTTAAGATGTGAATAATTTGTGTTTTTTTTTTTGCTTATGCGAAGGATTAGGATGCCTTGATAGGGATGCCCAGCCCGATTTTTTGAACAAATATAAAATTTGAATTGTGTGATTTTCTGACTTTTTCAATTAAGATTTGTCTTTTCAAATATTTACCAAGGCAAATTTCTTAACAACAGGTATTTACAGTAGATTTTAGACAAAAGAAGTGATCTTCAATTATATTTAAAACAATTCTGACTTGAACACCAAATAATGAAAAATTCATTGTTTATGGTCCGGAATCGATAAACTTGAAAGACGTGTTTTTTAAAAAAAATGTTTTTCTACTGGTATGAGAAAAACTATTTAAGAGTTTACGGGGAGACCACGCGGCTGCATTATCTTTGAAATTTGTTTTTTGTTATATTTCATTTGCTATCACAATTTTCATATATTTGTCAAAAATAAAAACGACAAAACTCAATTGCATTTTTTTACGAAAAAATCTGGAGTTTTTTTTTTTGAAAAGGTCCTATAAACCAATTTTTATGTTTTGCTTTTAGGTGTTTTTGAATACCCCTGACTCAAGGCGGTTCTAAAAACACCCAAAAGCAAAAATTGAAAATTTGGTTTATAGGACCTTTAAAAACTCCAGAAATGTGCAATGGATTGTGAAGTTTACCATTTTCCAATGAATATTTTTGTTGATACAATTGTTGGATATCTCAAATATAAAAATTATGAGAGCACCGAAAAAATACTAATGGCTGATAATTGGTAAACTTTTGTTTTGTAAAATGATTACAGCTTTAATCTCTCTATTTTTTTATTTTAGATACATAATGTTTGTTTCATTAAACTGAACGTTTTTAACGTTTGAACTAAATTACTGAAAGTATTTTGCTTCCCAATCCCGTGACTTTTACAGTTCAAAATGTTAACACACTAAACAGAGAAATTTTATTATGTTTTTGTTTGATTTTGTGACTTCAAAATTTGAAAAAATGCTTGCTATTTTTCCCGACCTGTTACATAAAATTTAAAAGGGACAGAAACTTTGAAAAATACTTGCAACGGCCTAGTCACTATTTGTCTTGATTTTTGGAGTAAATTGTGAAAGGAAGTAGACAACAATTTCAAATAATATTTGTTGTTCCTGCTTTCTCCTCTGAAAAACTTTCGATTCGAAATAGATTTAACTTTCCACTAGATTTAACTTTACATTCAGGCCTCTTATTGTCAGCTGAATTATTACTCACTTTTGCTGCGTAGTAAGGTCCTTTTTAAAAATATCAGTCATATTTTATTTCATGTGTTTGGCTACCACCCCTTTAAAATTTTTCCTAAAAATCACGGGGCAAAAAAATATTGCATAAAAAAACATTGAAAAAACTTGTATACTCGATTGTAAACTACAGTCCAGACTCGACTATCCGAAGGCCTTGGCAAAATTTCCCTTCGGATAGTCGACAAAAAATTTTGTTCGTTGTCTTATTTCTAATTTTTTAAATCCAATATGGCGGCCAAAATAGTGGTGATGAAATATTGAAAAATCTTTATTATTTATACAGCAGTTCCATATGAAAGTTAAAGAAAAAAAATAAAAGTGCTTCGATTTGGCTCAAAATTTTTCTGGGGGTTCCTTGGCCAAAATAATTAGACCCGTATTTTTTTGTTTGGCCATTAGGGTGGCCTACGTCGTGTTAGGGTGGTCCGAAAAATGGCCATTTTCGTCGATTTCCACAAAACCACTTTTTCAAAAATCATAACTTCGCTCCATTCCAACCGATTTTAGCTGTCTAGGGTGCAAATGAAAGATGATAAGTTGGACTTCCAAGAAAAATAATGTGGAGTTTCAAAATCTAGCCTAACATTTGAAAAGTCTAATGAAAACATCAAATGCCGTTTTGACGGTGTCTGGACCAAAGAGCCTATATCTGAAAATATTTTTAACGGATTCCTCGGACAATTTTACATAACATATCAAAAATTGGGCGAGGTTCATTAACAGGATTCAGAGATATGATTATTGAAAATAAAATCCGGGTTTTCGACGCGCCGCGCGCGAAAACGGGAGATTGACGAAATCGGCAAAAAATCAACTTTTTTCACTAAAACTGCGATAACTCGAAAATTTCAGCGATGACCTATAAATGTTAGGGTACCAAAAGTTGCGTATTTCAATTGCGAAAATTTTGGTACCCTAACATCTATAGGTCATCGCTGAAATTTTCTAGTTATCGCAGTTTTAGTGAAAAAAGTTGATTTTTTGCCGATTTCGCCAATTTCTCGTTTTCGCGCGCGGCGCGTCGAAAAACCCGGATTTTATTTTCAAAAAATCATATCTCTGAATCCTGTTAATGAACCTCGCCCAATTTTTGATATGTTATGTAAAATTGTCCGAGGAATCCGTTAAAAATATTTTCAGATATAGGCTCTTTGGTCCAGACACCGTCAAAACGGCATTTGATGTTTTCATTAGACTTTTCAAATGTTAGGCTAGATTTTGAAACTCCACATTATTTTTCTTGAAAGTCCAACTTATCATCTTTCATTTGCGCCCTAGACAGCTAAAATCGGTTGAAATGGAGCGAAGTTATGATTTTTGAAAAAGTGGTTTTGTGAAAATCGACGAAAATGGCCATTTTTCGACCACCCTAACACGACGTAGGCCACCCTAATGGCCAAACAAAAAAATACGGGTCTAATTATTTTGGCCAAGGAACCCCCAGAAAAATTTTGAGCCAAATCGAAGCACTTTTATTTTTTTTCTTTAACTTTCATATGGAACTGCTGTATATTTATATTGAAAAATCTTAATTTTATAAACAATCAACCATTCAAATTAAACTGAAATGAGGTTGCAGAACTTTAATTTGATGTAAAAAGTAAGAAAATAAAAATAATGTTTTTTTGGTGTTTTGTTTGTAATTCGATTATCCGAAGTCCCATACAAACCTTCGAATAATCGAAGCTTCGGATAACTTTATTAAGAATGCATTTAATCAATTGAAGGTCTGTTAACATTTTCGAAATTTCGAGTTCGATAAGAAACAACAATACCCTCATATCTTCAATGATATTATGCAAATTAGTGACAGTAGTAGTTTTGAAAATAAGGCTTTAAATTTGATTTTGATGTATGAGCTGGGAGACAAAAACTTTACATAAAATTTGTACCCACCCAATTAAATATCAAAAAAATAAATAATAAAAAGAGCAAAATTTATGTTTTCTGCTTATCTTTTCGGAAAAGAAAACAAAAACATCGCTCTGAAGAATAATTGAAACCTTAAAATTATTAGGTTCCTGAATTCCAAAGTTGTCCAGAGAAACTCCTTTGTCTAAATGCAGACAATGAACATAATATAACAAAATTGACCTGATTGAAAAACAAAAACAAACCCGATCCATGTCATCAATCGGTCACGTTCACCTCAGGTCAGCTGGGTTAAGTCTGGCCAGCTATTTTAAAATTCTCCCCATGCCCTCGAAACCTTATCTGGTTTGATCTGTGTGTGCGCATTAGTGGATAGAAAAATTGCCACAAAAAAAAACTCCAGCTCCTGGACGTGTCCGGATTTGGCAATGTCTCAATAACCTCAAAATCGTTCATTTGTAACCAATTGCCACCGATCCCATCCCGCACCGCTTTCGATGATTTACGGGCCAATTGAGGTCGCAGTCACGTCAACCCAGCAACCCCACGACTTTGGCGACAGTCCTAATTCGATAATGGTCATGATTTTCTGGTGCCAAGGTGAAGTCATAAGCTTCTCTTCTTTTGGGCCTTATTGGCGATTCTGGGGACACGCTACTTTCTGAAATATTCAAATTGCATCACTATAAATCCAGCAGTCGTTTTCGAGTTCGTTAAAGTGGCCTCGTAAAGCGCGACGATGAGGTATTTAAAGTGGCACTTCCATGCGGGGCCCAGACACGCATTTTTTATCAGCTTGACGTTTCAAGTGACGTGTTTTGGTGTACATTTCTTTTCGGGTCGGTTGGGTGGTGCATTATTGTTATTTTTGCATGCAGGTTTGACTGGTCAAGACAAAAAAAAACCTCAAATATTCATCCAACTAATTGACGGGTGGCTTCAGCTTAAATCAAAGGTTTCAAAAAGATAACGGCAAAAGTATAATGGTGGTAAAAACCAAAAAACGGAACAGCGGAATCTTGTTTAATAAAATCTGGATTTTGTTTTACAAAGGTACAATAAACCATGTTTGTGAGCTTTGTTTTAAGCATAATTTAAGTCCCTTATCACATTTTCGAATCTATTTTTCGTTGTTTCAAAGGAAAAGATTTGAAAATTTCTGTAATTTAATGGCATAATCAAAAATTAACAAAAAGATTGTTTCATCAAAACCTAAAATAATTCTTGCAATTCCTGCTACTCAACTTGAAAAATCAAGAGGCATGTAATTTTATGGTTGATTGAATGTGACGGAAAATAAACAAGGAGCTTTATTCCGGATATCAATTTTAAAACTACGTGGTTCTGTGGAGGATTTTGTCAATCCAGCAGATTCACCTCTTCCCATCGTTAAGAAACGTGCTCACCCAACTTCGTTCCAAGAGCAAACAAAGTAAAAATAAAACTGCAAAAAATGGAACTGTGTGGTTTATTTATAGGTGGTGCTCTCCTTCGTCACACGTTTTTTGGTGTTTGTTGTTATGGTTGTTGTTGTTGCTGCTGTTGATGTTTCTTCTCTTGTTTTGTTTAACGCTGTGTGCGACATGCATCGCAGGAATGCTGCTTTTGTGACTGCATTCGATGCAATTATTCATTTTATTTTGCACTCTTACCACGTGCTGTGTGATTTGTGAGTGGTGATTTTTTGCACATCATTAAACATTTAAACCTAATTGTTCACGCGATTGAAGCTTAATAAAAAATTACTCTGCGAAAGTGAGGGAACGAGAGTGTTGGTCTCCAATGGCCATTTGTGTGCTTGTATGCACAGAAAAAAAAATGTGAATTTACTCGACACGGAAAAACTGAATCACATGTAAACTCAGTTGTTGTAAACTTGAAATTCGACGTAAACGGAATTTACATTAAAATGTTTAATGACGTGCAAAAGTGTTACATCATAAATGATGTAATATTCGGACATATTTTTTTGTGTGTGTAAATTAAAACGAATGACCGTGATTACATGCATTTAATCTCTATTAATAGTTTTGGTGCCGCAGCACACTGGTGCATAAATTGGAAATTACGTGATTGGAATGGATCAGTTGTTGGTTTTTTGAATCGATGTCACAACAACTCATTTCTGATTGGATGGCTGACATTGTTCCGATGTGTGGAACATATCTGGAGTTTTTTTTAAAAGGTCCAATAAACCAAATTTCCAGTTTTTGCTTTATGGGTGTTTTTAAAACCGCCTTGAGTCAGGGGTATTAAAAAACATTGGATGCAAAAACTGAAAATCTGGCTTATTGGACCTTTTCAAAAAAAAAAAAAACCCCAGATATGTCATTTTTATTTCATGGTTGCGGATCATTATTATGTTTGTGCATATTGTATACTTTCTGTTCATTAAAGTTTGATCGATTTCTTTTTTTTTAATGTTTAAACATCTGCAATAGGATTCTGAACAGCTTTATGTGGGTGAAAATATGTTTTTGTAGGATCTTGTATGAAATCTTATAGGACTGAATTATAATAAAAATCTATGGTAAAATCGCAAGCAAAAGCATGCAGATAACCTTTGTAAGAAAATTCAAAATTTTGCAGCTCGACACTGAGTAGACTCTTTGTAAATATTTTTCCCTAAACTGATAACATTCACCTTTAATCGCAATGCTTAGCGTGCTCTTACGTCTTTAGCCGTCAGAGTTGGATTAGTGAGTAATGCTACCGGTTTGCACAGTTTGACGAATATTGTTGTTTGTTTTCATACACTCACAGAAACAATTGTTTGTAGAGTTTTGAATGAATTTTGATTTCAAAACTATTAAATATATGAATGTTTCGCTTGCTTTATTGTTCAATCACAATCATTGTTTCAATAAATCAGTGACACCAATCGTTTCAAACATTTCCATAATGCTTTAACATAAAATTAAAAAAAGAGATTCAAACAGCTTCAGATTTTCTTCCGTGTCTCAACAAACAATTTCAAACGATTTTTCTCCCCATTATGAAGAATCACTGTTTCGTTTCATTCAAATCACCGCACGTCATAATATTTAGAAACGCAACGCTTTTAGTTGCTCCGAGTCATTAAAATTTTGGAGCAGATGCACACGGTTCTTTGTGTGGTTCTGAGCCGCAAGTGATTGATTAGTTCCAAGAGCAAGCGACCTTTGGTTTTCTACCGAGAGCCGAAAAACGTGAACTGTCTCCCGTCAGAGAGATTTTCCGCGTCAATGGGAAATCAACAGAGACGCTTCAACTTTACTGCTCAGAGGGAGAATTTTGATCTTTTAAACATAAATTCGAAATGTTGTTAAAGAAAATTTGATGTTGAACAAAGATGTAAGTAAAACAAAAATGCAAAGACATATCAAGTTAATGGTAGAGAGTAAACATTTTTATTATTCGAAAGTTTTTTTTTAAATTAAAGTGTTTTTTTAGCTTATATAGTTTTTTAATCTTAAAACGTTTTTTTAAAGTTCTCCATTCTTTTTGGTAAAAAAAAACTTTTCTGTGATTAGTCAAAATCAAACCATCCACATTAACGACCCCCGGGTCTTTTGTGGTCTCTATTGCAAGTTTCTGCTCGAACCTAGGAGTCCGAAGGCTTGAATGGGGAGAGCACCCAAACCTCTTTCTACTCCAAGGAACCTTCCACCCCAGTGTTTCAACTGACGACCTTTGGATTGCGAGTCCAACCGCCGCCAGCGATTCCACCGGAGTAGGTTTGGTTTTGTGTGTTGTTTGTACTTATGGCATGGAGACGACTCCTACACCTGGAATGACTTAACGGCCTAACAACCAAGGCCGGGACCGACATTTAACTTCCTCATCCGATGGAAGGTGTGATTAGTAATGATACTAAAATTAGCCCCTCCTTGTCAGACGGAAATTCATAAAAAGTGTCAGCAACCCCAAAACGCGATCAAGGTGGTCAAGTCAACAGAAAATATTGATCTGGACAGGCAACACCAAAGTTCTGAATTTATTTGGTCCACTAACACTGGTTTCTGTCGTCCACCAATTGGACTATATGTTTTTTTTTCTTTCTCAAGTGAGGGGCTCGGGCAGACTTGAATTATGGCACTCCATTAGGGATTTGCGGCTCCCACACGCAGCACCAACAGCAGTGACAGTGACAGTTGTTTTCTTTTATTTTCTCAAAATTTGCTGACCAAAATACGCTCCGTAAATACTTTGTCGCGTGTGTACCCGCCACTCGTTAGTCGTTGCGTTGATTTAGTCGGGAACGTTGAAGTAGGAGTAGGAACTACAAACACTGTAGCAGAGTTACCCTTTAAGAACTGGAAAACCAATATGAAGTTTCGTTTTTAATAATTTGTCCAAGAATTAAACGCATAAAAATAAATTATCAAAAAATTTCATCAAACACACTTGTAAAACTAATTGTGAAATTTTTAGAATGTGAAACCTCATGTTTCAAGATGATTAAAAATAGCGCAAATATGGGGTTTGATTTAATTAAATTAAAAGGCATTTTGATTTCCTTCTCATAAAAGCAATGTTGGGAATCGAGCGAGAAGCAGGAAAACTTTTGTCGCTCGCAAGTGAAGGAGAGAACTTGTAATTTTTTCCTCTCCTTGCGTACGCTCGCCTTTTTGCACTCCCGAGCGTCCCGGCCTTGCCATTCTTTTCAAAGAGTTTTTTAAGATCCTATAATCTATTGTGTTTCATATGTTTATAGGACCTTTCCACACAAATCTCTAGATATTCTGGCTCGCGAGCGGAGGAGAGCACGGGCAACCTGTGAGTTACTCACGGCAGCTCGAGACTCGCGTTGAGAACTTGAGGAATATTTCTCGCGAGAGCGTGAGAATTCCAACACTGCAAAAAAAGATTCAAAGTGTTAAAATATGAACGATTTTGATAGTTTTTTTTTTCTCTTTTGGAGGTGAACAAAAGCCACACTTTTTACTTTTTTACGCTTTTACATCTACAATCTAATGTAATAATACGCAAACCGCAGCCAGGCTTGACGTGGAATCGCTGGTTCCGGTAGTCAAAGGGTTCCAAGCTAGCCGAAAGGTGGGTCGTTGTTTTTCTTCGTCCGATTCGCTGAAACGTTTCCCTGCCTCCCTGCTAGCCGAAAACGGTTTGGAAAACGGCTCAAACACATTTTCAAGCGTGCTCGTTCATAATACACCCCCGAATACACACCGTTTAACAAGTTGCTGAAAGTTTATTGACATCAAAAGTCGAACGAAAGATGAGCGAAGCGGGTCACTGTTGCAGTTAAGCAAAATTGAATTATTTTCGCCAGCACAGTACGGACGTAGGGGAGTTTGGGGTAATATGGACAGTGGGGGTAATTTGGACACCCCTTTAAAAATCACGTTTTCTTCGGATATATAGTGAAAACGGCAATTTAAGTGATAAGGCTAGTACTAGTAATGGCCTACGAGTATGGACAAACCAAAAAAGTTGGAATAGGTTAAGTAGTTTTGGTATAATGTGTAAAAGTTTCCAAAGGCCGGTTGGCACTGCCTTAAATTCTAATATTTGAAGGTTAGGAAATAAGGTTTTGCAGGGGTTATATGGCAAAAAAGTGGACATTTTTTGTTTAAGGGGGTTGCTTGGACGATGCCTGAGATATGTATGTATAAAAATTGTGCATTTTATCCATTTTTATCATCAAAAATCGCAATTAATGATAGAATATGCTATGGGGGTAATTTGGACATGGCTTGTGGGGTAATTTGGACATACCTGAAAGTCTACCTGTCAGGCAACAAAAAAGTAACTTTCATGGTTGGATGAGTTTTTAAAGGGATTTAGATAAATTTAGAGGGATTTAATATGTCAAAAACAATCAAAAATGAATGTGAGCAATGAGAACTTTCACAAAACCCCTATTTTTTAATTTAGATAAATTTATTCCAATATTCGAATTGATGAAAATCTGATTACTGTGTACTCTAATGTTGATTGCTTTTAATTAATTTCTTTGACATTTCTAATTTCTATGCTGGTTTACAATAATATTTAAATTTGAAGGGCTACAGAATGTAAAATTAAAAAAAAAATATTTTCAGGCTGACAAATTCTATATAAAGATTGATTTATATTAACATAAACGATACCTTAATCACTAAAAACAAGTATAGTGTGCCTGATCCAGAATCAGTGTTTAAATCAAATCAGTTTCAATTTAATGATTGAATTATGTATACTACACTGAACTATTTGTTATCTTCCTATTGCATTATAGTTCTGTGTGTGTGTGTGTGTGCAACCAACCAAACGGGACCACGCGGTCGCTTCTTACAAATTGAGTTGTTTCCATGTATTTTTAGATCTACATTCTATACATGCAAATAACTCGCATAGGCATTTGGAAGGTGTTAGCTCTGCCGAGCTTCGGTGACCCATTTCTACGCTGGCTAGCCGAGCGCGAGGTACTTCAGCTTTATCGACAAACCCCGCCCTGAAGAACGTTTGGACCAATCGGATTCAAACGTTATTTAGAACTTCCGAACCCTTGTCAAATGGACAAGGACCCAGCGCGTATATAGTTGATGGTGGTAACAGTATTCCTAATTCCAGTCATAGCTCACCAAGTCGCGATGGCCTAGTGGTTAGCATTTTTGCTTACCAATCCAAAGGACGGGGGATCGAACCCCGACTCGAGCGACTTTGATTTTTCGTTCATGTTCAGAGTTTCAAGATTTATATTTCCTATACTTTCTCGTTGGGAGCAGATGGGAATCGGACCCAGGACCATTCGCTTACAAAGCAAACACCGTAACCAGTCAGCCACGGCCGCTCCCTCTTCCTATTGCATTATAGTTCTATCACAAAATCATTATTTAAACCTTTGATGAAATATTGTGAACAACACTTCAAAATATAAAGCAATTACAAAACCAGGTTGAAGGATAAAAACATGCTCAAAAATCAAATGTTAAACTTATTCTTCAACATGTGTCCAAATAACCCCACAAAAGGTGTTCATATTACCCCACAAGGTATGTCCACATTACCCCACAAGGCATGTCCAAATTACCCCACAAGGCATGTCCAAATTACCCCATAGGGGTGTTCATATTACCCCCACACAAAAATGTGGGGGTAATTTGGACACCTTTTAATTTTTGCGATAAAAATGGGATTTTCATCAACATTTATCGAAATGAATGACATTTTTCCATCAAATATGGTCTCTATTATCCTCTGGTGTCATCCACATTCCTTTAAAATATCCATACAGCCCATAACAGAGCAATTTCCTTAGGGTGTCCAAATTACCCCACACTCCCTAGGGGTACGTTTTACGGCACGTGACTAGCTTCCGGCTAGGCAAAACGGTCAGTTTGTGGTGGTGCCGCTTTCGGTCGAGTTGTATTTACGCTGCCCTGATATCTCCGTGCAGATGTTTGCTTATCACTCGAGGTTGGCTGTAGAATCAATGTGAGACCGACAGTTGTGATTTGTGACGGAGTTTATCAGCTAATCTGGCTTGTATTTAAGGAAATTTGCCAAAGGAATGATATGATTACTATGTGACGATTTTAAAATTTAAATCCATCGAATCATGGAAATCTGCCCTTGGATCTAGCAACATTGAAGAGTTATTAAATTCAGCTTTGCTCTTACTGTCAGCCGCAAAATCCCCACCAAAGCCAGGAGAGCACTCCAAAAGCCACATCACACAACCAGAAGCATTAGCCGGGTTAAAGCTATGCCCTCCCAGCATGGATGTCATACGTCGTTAATCATTTGCTCGTTTGCTTCCAGTGTGCTCTGGTGAGGTACCTTATGCTTGTTGGCACACTGGCGCCACCTTTTCGCGCCGCGCGAGTCCCATGTGCTATGTAAATAAGTGTAATTTTGACAGGTATTATAATGGGAGTCGGTTTATGGACGGGAGTTTTTTTTTTTGCAGCCAGCCAGCATGGTTCGCCGGAACCAGCCAACTGATGATGGCGTGGCTTCCGGCAACAGGGTCAGTTGGGGTTGGTTGAGTTCCTCTTTTTCCGTTTGGGTTGATGGAAAACTCCCTGATGTAGGCAACAATTTTAAACCTTTCTGATTAAAGAAAAGTTGAGCGCTTTTATTACATTTTCAGGGGACAAACTTTTCAATATGATGTGAAATACGGCATGTTAAAAACATATAATCAACCCTCTTATCCCCTAGAGATCGACAGCATGTCGAAGGTTGTTTATGACCTGTGCTGTTCCAGCAGTACATACACGTTCAATTCGGTGAAAGCCATATCTAGCTTCTTCTATGTTGCTAGAAAAACGGCACCGGTACGGTAATATCTATGTTATGCGATGGCAACAAATGGCTTCTAACCGCGTGTGACTTGTGACGCCGTGCCAAAGTTTAGTGGAATGCGATCTGGCTATTGGCGGGAATATGTAGTTATCACTCTAGAAATGGCATGGTAAGAGTAAGCAAGCAATGTGGGTAGAAGTCTTTTGGATGCTCGGAAACGTGACACATATGATATCAAGATTGAATATGACATCGCTGATGAAAATAAGATGCATAATAGAGGATTATGTTTTAATGAGTGAATCTAAGCCATTAACATAAACGATAATGTATGGATGACTCAGTTTTTAACATAATACTTTTTTTAAAAATTCCAGAGCAAATGGCTGTAGTTTCAAATTCGAATTCAGTCCGAAAGATTGTAAATGTGTGGTTTTGTGAGAAAATCCGTCATGTTATACATTTTTATAAAGCTATTTAAAAGACCTTTCTAATGAGCTTTAAAGAAGGTCAATACCATGTGACCCATCTTTGGATGGATAATCGAAAAACCTCTCCGATAAGCCTGAGAAATTGAACGAGATAAAAGATATTGCTATATTAGATGATTTTACTATTCCACGTCAAACAGGAAGTCTCCAAATCAAAAGTGCTTGGATTTGGCTTAAATTAGGCATGGAAATGCCCTGGCCAAAATTAAAAGACCCGTATTTTTTTGTTTGGCGATAGGGTGGACAAAAAGGCATTTTCCCCAGATTTTTGCGCTAATTTGAAGGTCTCGACCTGAACATATTTTTCTTTTTAAACTGTGTTTTTTTTCGATGTGCCACACGCCAAAACGGAAAATGACGAAAACAGGTAAAAACAGATATTTTCCTGGGCAGACGGAAATCCCGAGCAGACGGAAATAACGTGGGAATAACATTTTTTGATATTTGAAAATACTAGGCCAATAACATTTTATGTTATTTATAACAGGATTTGTTATTCGACGTTATGACTTTTTTGTTATTGTAATAACAGACTAATAACAGTTGGAATTATTCTTCGAACAAATCTTTGTTATTATTTTTTGTTATTTTAACACTGGAACGCCCAACGCAAGTCTAACTTTTTTTTTTTTTTGTTTGATGCCACTATCCACTGCGACCAGGAATTAGATCTATTGCGGACTTGCAATTCTATTTATAGAATCACAAAGGCTTCTTCTGTTATTAGGCAGATGGGACACGCACACACGCTATTGTTGAGCGAGTGTGTCGAGCGATCCACTGCCGTAACATCGCCGCCGAAGAGGTTTGAATGTTTTTTGAATCCTCTTTGGCTCTGCCTTTTCCACTCTGTACTGTCCAAATGTATCGCTAGAACCGAAGTGCACATTTAACGTTTACTTATACCCAGCTAGCCCTTAAATTCTGGTTTCTGGAAAACTCGTCCCTTCAAAGCACTAGCACAAGTCTAACTTACACGGACGCCCAAGCCTCCCAAAAAAGGTAGAACGGTAACTTCAACTCGCTGGTTCTCGGGCGTTACTCAACCAATCGGGACGATTCTTGTTTCCAGTGATTTGTAAATATGTCTAAATGATACTAAAATTTTGCAGAACTTGATTTGAACAAATCTGTAATTTCTGCGACCGAAAACATCGTTCCACCTTTTTCTAAAACGACTGACTCCGCGGAATTTTTGGCGATTTTTTTACACGCGAAAAAAGTTGGAGCGATGTTTTGATCGCATAAATTACAGATTTGATCAAATTAAGTTCTGCAAAGTTCTAGAATCATCTAGACATCTTTACAAATCACTGGAAAGAAGAATCATCTTAATCAGTTTAGTTATGCCCGAAAACCAGCGAGTTGAAGTTACCGTTCCTACTTTTTTGGAGCCTTGGGCGTTGGAATGTAAGCAACTAATCCGACCATCCCAATAACAATTGGAGGTATTCTTCCATAACAAAAAATGTTATTCCAAAGTTGTTTTGGCTTTCAATCAATATCAGAACCAATAACAAATTTTGTTATGATAACATAAACTTTTATTTAACTATTATGCAAAAATGGATTTTTCAAGAACAATCCATAACACTTTCTGTTATTTTAAGAGTATTGTAATAACGAATACTGTTAAAATAACAAAAAAAGTTATGGAATATTCTTGCAAAATCCATTTTTGCATAAGAGTTGAATAACAGTTTATGTTATTATACCACAATTTGTTTTTGTTTGATATTTATTGAATGCCAAAACAACATTGGAATAACATTTTTTGTTATTGAAGAATACCGCCAACTGTATCTGGGATGATCGGATTAGTTGCTAAAATAACAAAAAATAATAACAAAGATTTGTTCGAAGAATAACTTAAAATGTTATTAGTCTGTTATTACAATAACAATCCAATAACAAAAAATTCATAACAAAGAATAACAAATCTTGTTATAAATAACATAAGGCGTCATCCATAAAGTATGTCACGCTCTAGGGGAGGGGGTGTCTGAGAAAGTGTGACATTGCGTGTTATAAGTATAGGAAAGCGTGACAAAGGGGGAGGGGGAGTAAATTTTGGCTGATTTTACAGTTCGTGTGCACTGTTTACATGGTCTTCGTCGATTGTCGATGAATTTCCCCGAACAAAATCGACGACCGCATCGAACTGTGCTATGTCCATGTAAACAGTGCACTCCTTCTAACCTCCAAATCGAGTCGGCGTAAAACCTAATTCCAGTGAACCAAAACTGATTTTGCCTTCCTCACTGAGGTAAGGCTATAATCCTGCTCTAAAAATGAACTTTTTATTAAAAGCTCAAAGACCCACCTTCATGTATACATATCGATTCAGTATCGAAAACTGAACAAATGTCTGTGTGTGTGTATGTGTGTGTGTATTTTTTTTTTTTTTTTTTTTACAAGGTCGGAATCTGCTACCAGACACCTGAGAATTCTTTACTCAGGTAGTGTGGGGTTGGGAAAACAAAAAAAAGAGTTTTCCCGACCCACTAAACCAGTCCTTGAACGCCGTGCCCTTGTCCCCCCGGGACCACCTTTCGGTATAACTTCTCCTTCTAACCTCCACATCGAGTCGGCGTAAAACCTAATTCCAGTGAACCAAAACTGGTTTTGCCTTCCTCACTGAGGTAAGGCTATAATCCTGCTCTAAAAATGAACTTTTGCCTTCCTCACTGAGGTAAGGCTATAATCCTGCTCTAAAAATGAACTTCGTTTAAAAACGTCGTAGACCCACCTTCATGTATACATATCGACTCAGAATCGAAAACTGAACAAATGTCTGTGTGTATGTGTGTGTGTATGTGTGTGTGTATGTGTGTGTGTATGTGTGTGTGTATGTGTGTGTGTATGTATGTATGTGACCAACAAACTAGCTCATGTTTCTCGGCACTGGCTGAACCGATTTGACCCGAACCTATTGCATTCGACTTGGTTTAGGGTCCCATAGATCGAGTTTTATACAGATTGAAGTTTCGATAACTAGTTCAAAAGTTATGTATAAAAATGTGTTTTCACATATATTTGGATCTCACTTAACTGCATGTAAACGATGTCCGGATCCATCATCCGACCCATCGTTGGTTAGGTAATCGAAAGACCTTTCCAACGAGTCCAAAACATTGAAGATCTGGCAACCCTGTCTCGAGATATGGCCACTTAAGTGATATTGATGTACTTTTTTGAAGCCGGATCTCACTTAAATGTATGTAAACTATGTCCGGGTCCATCATCCGACCCAACGTTGGTTAGGTTATCAAAAGACCTTTCCAACGAGTTCAAAACATTGAAGATCTGGCAACCCTGTCTCGAGATATGGCCACTTAAGTGATATTGATGTACTTTTTTGAAGCCGGATCTCACTTAAATGTATGTGTACTATGTCCGGATCCACCATCCGACCCATTGTTGGTTAGGTTATCAAAAGACCTTTCCAACAAGTGCAAAACATTGAAGATCTGGCAACCCTGTCTCGAGATATGGCCACTTATGTGATATTGATGTACTTTTTTGAAGCCGGATCTCACTTAAATGTATGTAAACTATGTCCGGATCCATCAACCGACCCATCATTGGTTAGGTTATCAAAAGACCTTTCCAATGAGTCCAAAACATTGAAGATCTGGCAACCCTGTCTCGAGATATGGTCACTTAAGTGATATTGACATACTTTTTTGAAGCCGGATCTCACTTAAATGTATGTAAACTATGTCCGGGTCCATCATCCGACCCATTGTTGGTAAGATTATCAAAAGACCTTTCCAACGAGTCTAAAACATTGAAGATCTGGCAACCCTGTCTCGAGATATGGCCACTTAAGTGATATTGATGTACTTTTTTGAAGCCGGATCTCACTTAAATGTATGTAAACTATGTCCGGATCCACCATCCGACCCATTGTTGGTTAGGTTATCAAAAGACCTTTCCAACGAGTCCAAAACATTGAAGATCTGGCAACTCTGTCTCGAGATATGGTCACTTAAGTGATATTGATATACTTTTTTGAAGCCGGATCTCACTTAAATGTATGTAAACTATGTCCGGATCCATCATCCGACCCATTGTTGGTTAGGTTATCAAAAGACCTTTCCAACGAGTCCAAAACATTGAAGATCTGGCAACCCTGTCTCGAGATATGGCCACTTAAGTGATATTGATGTACTTTTTGAAGCCGGATCTCACTTAAATGTATGTAAACTATGTCCGGGTCCATCATCCGACCCATTGTTGGTAAGATTATCAAAAGACCTTTCCAACGAGTCTAAATTATTGAAGATCTGGCAACCCTGTCTCGAGATATGGCCACTTAAGTGATATTGATGTACTTTTTTGAAGCCGGATCTCACTTAAATGTATGTAAACTATGTCCGGATCCACCATCCGACCCATTGTTGGTTAGGTTATCAAAAGACCTTTCCAACGAGTCCAAAACATTGAAGATCTGGCAACCCTGTCTCGAGATATGGTCACTTAAGTGATATTGATATACTTTTTTGAAGCCGGATCTCACTTAAATGTATGTAAACTATGTCCGGATCCACCATCCGACCCATTGTTGGTTAGGTTATCAAAAGACCTTTCCAACGAGTCCAAAACATTGAAGATCTGGCAACCCTGTCTCGAGATATGGCCACTTAAGTGATATTGATGTACTTTTTGAAGCCGGATCTCACTTAAATGTATGTAAACTATGTCCGGGTCCATCATCCGACCCATTGTTGGTAAGATTATCAAAAGACCTTTCCAACGAGTCTAAATTATTGAAGATCTGGCAACCCTGTCTCGAGATATGGCCACTTAAGTGATATTGATGTACTTTTTTGAAGCCGGATCTCACTTAAATGTATGTAAACTATGTCCGGATCCACCATCCGACCCATTGTTGGTTAGGTTATCAAAAGACCTTTCCAACGAGTCCAAAACATTGAAGATCTGGCAACCCTGTCTCGAGATATGGTCACTTAAGTGATATTGATATACTTTTTTGAAGCCGGATCTCACTTAAATGTATGTAAACTATGTCCGGATCCACCATCCGACCCATTGTTGGTTAGGTTATCAAAAGACCTTTCCAACGAGTGCAAAACATTGAAGATCTGGCAACCCTGTCTCGAGATATGGCCACTTAAGTGATATTGATGTACTTTTTGGAAGCCGGATCTCACTTAAATGTATGTAAACTATGTCCGGATCCACCATCCGACCCATTGTTGGTAAGATTATCAAAAGACCTTTCCAACGAGTCTAAAACATTGAAGATCTGGCAACCCTGTCTCGAGATATGGCCCCTTAAGTGATATTGATGTACTTTTTTGAAGCCGGATCTCACTTAAATGTATGTAAACTATGTCCGGGTCCATCATCCGACCCATTGTTGGTAAGATTATCAAAAGACCTTTCCAACGAGTCTAAATTATTGAAGATCTGGCAACCCTGTCTCGAGATATGGCCACTTAAGTGATATTGATGTACTTTTTTGAAGCCGGATCTCACTTAAATGTATGTAAACTATGTCCGGATCCACCATCCGACCCATTGTTGGTTAGGTTATCAAAAGACCTTTCCAACGAGTCCAAAACATTGAAGATCTGGCAACCCTGTCTCGAGATATGGTCACTTAAGTGATATTGATATACTTTTTTGAAGCCGGATCTCACTTAAATGTATGTAAACTATGTCCGGATCCACCATCCGACCCATTGTTGGTTAGGTTATCAAAAGACCTTTCCAACGAGTGCAAAACATTGAAGATCTGGCAACCCTGTCTCGAGATATGGCCACTTAAGTGATATTGATGTACTTTTTGGAAGCCGGATCTCACTTAAATGTATGTAAACTATGTCCGGATCCACCATCCGACCCATTGTTGGTAAGATTATCAAAAGACCTTTCCAACGAGTCTAAAACATTGAAGATCTGGCAACCCTGTCTCGAGATATGGCCCCTTAAGTGATATTGATGTACTTTTTTGAAGCCGGATCTCACTTAAATGTATGTAAACTATGTCCGGGTCCATCATCCGACCCATTGTTGGTAAGATTATCAAAAGACCTTTCCAACGAGTCTAAAACATTGAAGATCTGACAACCCTGTCTCGAGATATGGCCACTTAAGTGATATTGATGTACTTTTTTGAAGCCGGTTCTCACTTAAATGTATGTAAACTATGTCCGGATCCACCATCCGACCCATTGTTGGTTAGGTTATCAAAAGACCTTTCCAACGAGTCCAAAACATTGAAGATCTGGCAACCCTGTCTCGAGATATGGTCACTTAAGTGATATTGATATACTTTTTAGAAGCCGGATCTCACTTAAATGTATGTAAACTATGTCCGGATCCACCATCCGACCCATTGTTGGTTAGGTTATCAAAAGACCTTTCCAACGAGTCCAATACATTGAAGATCTGGCAACCCTGTCTCGAGATATGGCGAGATATTGAAGACGGATCTCACTTAAATGTATGTAAACTATGTCCGGATCCTCTATCCGACCTATTGTTGGTTAGGTTATCAAAAGACCTTTCCAACGAGTCCAAAACATTGAAGATCTGGCAACCCTGTCTCGAGATATGGCCACTTAAGTGATATCGATGTACTTTTTGGAAGCCGGATCTAAAAAATAGATTAAACTTGTGTACAGCCATTGTTGTGAGGAAGGCTCCAACCACATAGGTGGATTAAGTTAGTTTTTATTAAAAGCTCAAAGACCCACCTTCATGTATACATATCGATTCAGTATCGAAAACTGAACAAATGTCTGTGTGTGTGTATGTGTGTGTGTATGTGTGTGTGTATGTGTGTGTATGTATGTATGTGACCAAAATTCTCACTGAGTTTTCTCAGAACTGGCTGAACCGATTTTGACCAAACCAGTTGCATTCGACTTGGTTTAGGGTCCCATACATCGCTATTGAATTGTTTGAAGTTTCGATAACTAGTTCAAAAGTTATGTATAAAAATGTGTTTTCACATATATCCGGATCTCACTTAAATGTATGTAAACGATGTCCGGATCCATCACCCGACCTATCGTTGGTTAGGTAATTGAAAGACCTTTCCAACGAGTCCACAACATTAAAGATCTGGCAACCCTGTCTCGAGTTATGACCACTTAAGTGATATATTTGTACTTTTTTGATGCCGGATCTCACTCAAATGTATGTAAACGATGTCCGGATCCATCATCCGACATATCGTTGGTTAGATAATTGAAAGACCTTTCTAACGAGTCCACAACATTGAAGATCTGGCAACCCTGTCTCGAGTTATGACCACTTAAGTGATATATTTGTACTTTTTTGATGCCGGATCTCACTTAAATGTATGTAAACGATGTCCGGATCCATCATCCGACCTATCGTTGGTTAGGTAATTGAAAGACCTTTCTAACGAGTCCACAACATTGAAGATCTGGCAACCCTGTCTCGAGTTATGACCACTTAAGTGATATATTTGTACTTTTTTGATGCCGGATCTCACTTAAATGTATGTAAACGATGTCCGGATCCATCATCCGACATATCGTTGGTTAGGTAATTGAAAGACCTTTCTAACGAGTCCACAGCATTGAAGATCTGGCAACCCTGTCTCGAGTTATGACCACTTAAGTGATATATTTGTACTTTTTTGATGCCGGATCTCACTTAAATGTATGTAAACGATGTCCGGATCCATCATCCGACATATCGTTGGTTAGGTAATTGAAAGACCTTTTCAACGAGTCCACAACATTGAAGATCTGGCAACCCTGTCTCGAGTTATGACCACTTAAGTAATATATTTGTACTTTTTTGATGCCGGATCTCACTTAAATGTATGTAAACGATGTCCGGATCCATCATCCGACATATCGTTGGTTAGGTAATTGAAAGACCTTTCTAACGAGTCCACAGCATTGAAGATCTGGCAACCCTGTCTCGAGTTATGACCACTTAAGTGATATATTTGTACTTTTTTGAAACCGGATCCCACTTAAATGTATGTAAACGATGTCCGGATCCATCATCCGACATATCGTTGGTTAGGTAATTGAAAGACCTTTCTAACGAGTCCTTAGCATTGAAGATCTGGCAACCCTGTCTCGAGTTATGACTACTTAAGTAATATATTTGTACTTTTTTGATGCCGGATCTCACTTAAATGTATGTAAACGATGTCCGGATCCATCATCCGACATATCGTTGGTTAGGTAATTAAAAGACCTTTCCAACGAGTCCACAACATTGAAGATCTGGCAACCCTGTCTCGAGTTATGACCACTTAAGTGAGTTATTTGTACTTTTTTGATGCCGGATCTCACTTAAATGTATGTAAACGATGTCCGGATCCATCATCCGACATATCGTTGGTTAGGTAATTGAAAGACCTTTCCAACGAGTCCACAACATTGAAGATCTGGCAACCCTGTCTCGAGTTATGACCACTTAAGTGATATATTTGTACTTTTTTCAATTCAATTCGGTTTTATTAGTGAATAATCATGTTACAATAAGTTCATTCGCAGTACATAACAGAGTTTTGGAGTTCCTTTCAACTGTGTGTTAAATCTCAAATCCATTTTGGAACGATTATTGCTTATGACTAAGAGATTACCAAAAGTAAGAAAAAATTTAGAAAAAACTTACTGAAATTGCAAAGGAAAGGGGATAGAAATAGAAAAAGCTTAAACTAGATCACAGTTTTTTTTTATCTATTGTAGATGTGCTTAATCATTAGCTCCCCGAGGGCCAGAAATTGCTCCGCCTTGTTACGGCAGGTCCGGAACCGCGTCATCATCTCACCCGCTAGAGCAAAAAACTCTGGCAAGGTGAATAGATCTTCCCCGGTTACTTCTTGCTGGGCCGCATCACCGCTACCGGCAGCGACCACGCTGACGAACGATCGCCCCCATCCAGGAGGGAACGCTGAGTTGTTTACGGGAACCGTACGCTGTCCAGCTGCAGGAACGGTTGCGCTCGTATTGCGCTGAGAAGGGTGGGATGCTGCTGCTTTCTTCTTCCTCTTTTCCTGCTCCTCGAGGTACGCCTTGCGCGCGACGCATCCGCGGTAATTACCGGTATGGTTGCCGTCACAGTTGGCGCACTTAATCCGCGCCTTGGTGTGCTCTGCCTTGTCCCCCAAGTCCGCCTTGCACGGCAGTGCACACTTCTCTGAGAGGTGTGTTTCACCACACTTCACGCAGCGGGGCGGGAGGTTGCAGTTCCGCGAGCCGTGGCCGAACTTCTGGCAACGGTGGCATTGCGCTACGTCCATTGGGTTTTTGGAGTAAAACCGCCAGTTTACCCAAAAACCGTCCAACGCCTTAGTCCGTCGCAGGTCTTGGATTTTGACGGTGCCGCGGTCGAAGTACAACAGGTACAAAGTGTGCGTACCTGTGACTGTTGTCTTGCGCGAGAGCACTTTTATCTCCCGTGGCGTTATTCCGGCACCTGAGAGGTGTCCCTTCAGGTCGGCGATTGGGCGGTCTTGATAGCCCTGCAGGACTACCTTAACCGCGGTCTTCTCAACTGGATCGAATGTGTAGAACTTGAAGTTGCTACACTTCAGTTCTTTCACCACCAGGTCGAAATTCTTTTTGTTGAAAGTAATCACTTGTACTTTCGATTTTCCAATTTTCAGACTATATTGGAGGCCTTCCAGCAATTCGTCAACATCGTCCGCCAACGTATCCAAAACAAAAATTGGAGGTGGTCGCCGTTACTTCGGAGAATTATCTTTTTTTGTCGTACTACCTTTTTTGCGTGCACGTCCATCGTCGTCGTCGTCGTCGGTAGTGCTGCTACCGTCGGTGTTGTTGTTGTTGGTTTCCTCGTCACTCAGTCTCGCGAACTTGTTACTGGTGGGAATGTTGACGGATGTTGATGCGCCACCGGTCGACAGATTGCCGGAAGTACCTGAGCGGAGTCTGCTTCTTATAGGGCTGCGATCCTGGACACGGTAATTAGCGTGTAATAACTCCGGATTGAATCCATCAGCACACTCCCCTGCGCGATGGCGGACGACGCGGCGGCGTTGTTTTGTTTACCTTTTGCACTCGGCCGGTAGACGAACTTCGCGGGTTTTTCGAGGCCGCACTCGAACTGCCACGGCCACGGCCGGCCTTCGGCATGCTGGTGGAGCAAACTCGCGGGTAATCAAAGTCGAAAACGGCGGAAAATTCGAAAAAACTTTTAGAGCTCTGAGCACTTAACTGCTGCTTGCTCTGGAGGATACACGCATGCCTTGATCTCTATAAAAAGTGTATTGTATCGCTTCGCACGATAATAACGAAATGCACACGCAAAATAATGTTTGACTTCATATCATAATGCTAACGATCAGTATATTGGGAAACTCGTTTTTAAAAAACGAGTGAAGAAGAATTGGTTTCGCTTTAACCACTTCTCAAATATCACTCCAGCAATTCTAAACGAAGTTGTTTGCACGCTGCCCCTCTTGTCACACTCTTTATGGGGGATTCCCTCGACGATTCGCGATCGCGTTTTCATCTTGGCTCTTCTTTCAACCACCATCAACTCGTCGTTCAGTCCGCCCAAGATCGCTCAAAGTTTGCGCATAAACGCGTTCATGTTGTCTCTCTCTTTCGTTCTTGCCTTCCCTGGTTGATAACCTACGGCCTCCCGAGCGGTAGTTATCGCTGGGAATTCCCGCCGAGTCGCACAAGATCGCGGCCCGGGACGTTGCGATCATTGCTGGTTTAAGTTTTGTGGAAGAAGGTTCGTTTGCTTGACGGTGGAATCATGGGAACAAAGTTGGTGCTGGGATTGTGGTAATTTTAGATAGAATTGGTGATTAACTTGTGCTTAAATGATGTTATTTTGCATTTTAAGGAGTTTACTGTGCGTTGTATCATTAGCATCTTCAAAAGCGATTGTCAGTTGCAAAGATAAAACAACTTGCAGAAACCTAAGGATTATCACCTCGAACAGCAATGAGATTCCGTCTGGATTGGCGCAGCATCGGCAGTCGGCGGAATCGATTGACCTGCATGGAAATTTGATGGAACGGTTTTTCGGTCAAGATGTTGGAACCGCTAGTCAATTAAAAGCACTAAATCTGTCTTACAATCTACTGAAAGATGATCTGCAAGCAATTGGTAACCAAGTCCAAGAGATTGATTTGACTTATAATCAGTTGAGATACGTAATGGTGCCAAGAGGTGTAAGGATATTTCTAGCGATGCGTAACAAACTTTCGCGAGTGACATTTGCAGGCACCATTGTTGAAGAGTTAAATCTTTCCAAAATCAATTGGATAGAATTCCCGACATCAGTAGGCAATCCAAAATGGTAACACTCGATCTTTCGTGCAATGAAATAAGTGAAGTCAATTTCGATGATTTACCCCGGTCTCTAAGTTACTTGAACTTGGCCAACAACCGTATTTTTCAAACATCTGGCGACAGAATTTTAAGCAGTTTACAATATCTTGATTTGTCCAGCAACATACTTACTATTGTTGACAAATCTTTCAACTCTGTACCAAATGTTAAAGAACTTTACCTTCAGAATAACGAGATTGTAATGATCACGACGGAAAAAACATTTTCCAGCTTAAAAAGCATCGATCTTCGTGAAAACGACTGGGATTGCAATTCGTTGAAAGTATTCATTGAAAGAAACAATGTAAGAAAACTTCCAGACAACCCTAGCTGTAAGTACGGAAGCCTTGGTACAAATGGTCTGTGCTGCATACAATCATCAGCACCTTACGCCGATCGAGTGATTCGGTACAACAAACGTCAACACGAGGCCCTGCAAAACTCTTCAATGCATCAACAACGCGGTCCCAACTGTGCCAACTACAAGCCAAGCCCGTGCGACGGAGACGACAACAAGGTGTACGAGGTTGCCAATGCGGCCGCCAACGATGTTCAATCTTTGGTTGCGCAGGATAAGGAAGCCCTTCAAGGTATCCTCAATCAGCAAAGATACTTGCTTGAAAACAAACAAAATGAAAAGGCTCGTATCGAGAACGAAAACAATCAACTGCAAACAACGCTGAACGATTTGACCGGTTACATTGGAAAGTTGTACCAAGACGATGGGTTTAAAGTTCCAGCAAAACCGGATGAGCAGCTAAAACAGATTTTCACGAAACGTGATGCCGACAATAAGGCCACCCTTGAGCAGGTCATCGAAGAGGAACGGAAGCTGCAAAACCTGCAAGAAGACATTGCCAAGATCGAGGAAGAGCTGCAAGATTTGGATTATCGGAAGGAAAGGCTGTTGGGTGACATCAACGCGCGTAACGCTACGGTAGTTGAGCACGAGAAAAAAATTAAGGAGTTGCAGGAAAAGATTGACAAGCGAGGATAAATGTACACTTTTCGTGTGTAAGTGAATCGGAAGCATACATATTTTAATAAATTTAATATTTTCATTTCATGAATACAGTCCATTTAATTTTTATTTATTAAAACACATTACTAAACTATAATTTGATGAGTCTAAATAGTACAATCTACTTTAGTAGTTAAGCAACAAAATCATAATCTCTCGCTTACTTTTTCAAAAGGTCCTATGTACATAGAAAAACCACGGTTAATTTTATGTTTTGAAAAGGTAAACTAAATCTGATCTTATGCCTGCGATTTTTTTGTGGTCGTATGACCGGAATGTCCGGGTATTTTGAATGGAAAAAAAGGATGACGATTAAGTATTATTTTCGATTAGTTGAAAAAAATTAGTGTATGCAACAATACATGCTCTTCCCCTGTATGATATAATTATTAACAGTGCTGAAAAGAGAGTCCCAAAATATAATTGAAAATGTTTACGGTAGTCGAGCTCGTACATGTGTCAAATATGTTCTGAAATCCTTTTGGCCAATTGTCGCACTTACATCAATTTTCAGGCTGTGTCAAGATAGCACGACAAGATTGAACCTTTTTTTTCATTTGAAGAGTAACAACAATGCTGAATATCTCAGGATTGAAATCGAAATTTGGGGATCTGTGAAGGTCAAAAGGTGAGGCATTGTGAGCTGCTCAAAATGGCGTTATTAACTTAATTTGGCACGAAATGCACCTTTGACAAGTTATCATGACGACGATGAAATCATATAATAACGTTAGAATGTAACAAAATTGGTAATTTTAGCGGGCATTTCAGGGCATGATCCCTGAGAGGAAAATGTTAATGTTTTGAGCGGCGGTGTTATAAATTCTGTAACATTTTAAATAGTGGACGAATCTTTTCGCGCTCTTCGGCAAAGTTGTTCCTTGGAACACGGACCATTAGTTCATAAGGTTTAAAAAAAAATGCAAAAATCGTTTAGGGACTAAAAACTGGCAAAAACCAAAACGAACCGATTTTACGGGTTAAATCCCATTTAAAATTCAAAGTCAAAGCGCCAGGTCCTGTCGCAACCAATCAAGCTCATATTTGGGATGGGATTTGGGCGCAGTACACCTAAGGGATCTACACTACACAAAGATTATTTGAGCACGATTTTTCGAACTATTGTTCGGTTCAGGAAGAAGTATTTTTTTTATCTATTGTAAAACTCAACAGCATCATTCAAAACATGAGTGCATTTCAGATATTTAAATGAACATCATGAATAAAACCTTGTTTGCAGCATCATTTGAATTTTCATTCCACAATACTAAATTTTTGCGCAGAAGTTAATGATTCATTTGAATAGACAAATGAGCAGTTCTCTACGGAATCGGTATTTTTTCTTTGCATGGAAAATTATATGGACAAACTAATGATGCAAAATGGCTTCTTTGGGCATACCGAAGGCACCAAAAAAGTTTCAGCCGGATTAAAAAATCAAAAAAAAAAAAACGAATGACCGAAATCTCAGAGAAATGCTGAAATGCCATTACTGTACCAAGAAATTATTCCAACTCTCCACAAACGACCAAAACCATCCAACCTCCTAATGTCGTTGCAAGAACAAATCTCGGGCGTACCGCAGGAAACAAAACGAACCACCCATCGAAAGCAGTATTTTATGCTTTAGCTGCTTTATTTTCCTTCGCGCGAGAAAGGGAGGAAAATGTTGTGTACATTTTCCAACAATATAATATTTTATTACTTCACACACAGACAATGGCAGCGTCAGCTTTCGTCAGCGTTGTGGTGGTGTACGTGTGCTCTTGAGCTTTTCTCCTGACCTGACCAGCACACTTTTCCCCAGCTTTCCGCTTTCTGTGTTTACTCGGTCCATTACGTATTGGAAAGCTTAATTCAAAAGCGTGGATGTCCTTCCCGTCACACCTACTTCATCCCTCTTCGCCCCCCCCCCCCCCTCCCGATCCAGTGTTGGAATGGCTTTGGTAGTGGTGGGCAAGGACGCGGTGTGTTGTATCACCAACCAACCACACCACCAACACAACCCGGTCCGGTACTGCTGATGGTGAGGTCTAATTTCATTTTTATTGATTTTCTCATTAATATCAGCGGGCGAAGACGAGCTGAGTAATTTTTGAGTTGAAGGGGGTGTGGGACAAGAAAATCTTATCTCGTTTGCTTTTCGTTGGGTGGTTTTGTTCTTTCGATTGGATTAAATTTGAACAGATTTTTGTTTGAGGAAAATTAAGATTATCTGTTTCATTTATACTTTGTAAATGAAAACCAGTAGTACTTTGGTGCTAAGAAATCTGAAGTATTTTGTTGCAAAGCTTGCGTAAGAGAGTTGTAGAACCTGATAATGTATTTTACCTTAAAAAATGTTCTATCGGTGGGTGTTTGACTTGCTGTTCGCAATGTTCGAACTGCTTGTGGTTTGGGCATGGTGGAAGGAACTGTTTCATCAAGAGTCGTTGTGCAACCTGCGGAGGTGAGCACAAAACTCAAGCTTGCAACACAACCAACGAGAACATCGAAGCTAAATGCTTCAGTTGCGGTAGCGACCATTCGACCAAGAATCGGAGCTGCCCTAAACTTGCTGAGTTTGTAAAAATTCGGCATCAAGCGACGATGAGGCACCAACCAAATCGTCGCAAAACACCACCAGCATTCACGGACGTGGATTCTCCTACTTTGGCGTCACCAGGAGCGGGATCTGCTCGAGTGGTTCCAAATCTACAGCAATTGCCGTTGAATCAGCGGCAAAAAGTTGCACCTCCAGGCTTCAGTCAACAACCGAGGGAAAATCAACCAGCATCAACGAATAATGGCAGTAGTGACTTGTTTTCACCACAAGAACTTCTGAACATTTTCAGAGAGATGACTACAACACTGCGTGGATGCAAAACTCGTCAGGAACAAGTAAGAACGCCTGGAGGATTTATCTTGAAATACAGTTCGTAGTTTACTCGTTCTAATGAAGTTGAATATTTCAATGAATGTATTTTTTTAGTTTTAATTTGGGATTAATTGTTTAAGTGTTTTTTTTTCTTTTTTACCCTAATGTATTCGATTCAGTGCAAAAACGTAAAACAATTTAAAATAAATTAATGAATGTGAACAGTTATTAACAAAACGAAAAATACAACAAAGATGAAGAGCATTATGACATTCCACTAAGCATGTAGAAGAAATGTAATTATCATAACAAAGTTCAATAAAGACTTATTTAATTTGGATTTAAAAAAAGCCCAAATAAAGATAATTTTCTGGTATAATGAGTTTCTTGAACACAGTAGTACTTATAAATCTAAAGTTTAATTTTTAGGTTTAAAAACCCTTCTAATTTTGCAAAAGCTATACCTTTTGGTCCAATTTTGACAGAAATACTAATTTTCAGTGATTTTGAATCTATACTATTAGAAATTAAGGTTACCCAACGTGTTTGATTTTTTTTATACCAAAATAGTTACAAAGGTAATTGGCTAGGCTAAACACTAGCGAAATGGTTTCAAAGATTTCGTATACCTGAAGTTTTGTAAACCTTACTTTGTAAATTTCAAATATTAGATCAAAATGGTCAAAGAGTGACTTTTCTTAATAACTTACAAAAAAACTTATTTTTTTCACTTTATTTTTGCAAACGCATAAAATTTGCCCTAAAACATGACGAAACCCCAGAAATGAGCTTTTCAGGTAAAAAATAAGATTCAAAAAGACCAGTGCGTACCTTTGTCCCGTACTACTGTAATGAGTAGAATTGAGGCAAAAAAGTCCAGCATAAGCATAAGCATAAGCAAGCAAGTTGCTACTCCGTTATTGACCAGGACCTCCAGAAGTTACATCCACGAGCCGAGGAAGATGAGTGGGTGCAGGCCTGCAAAATGTTTCCAACCCAGCAGGGCCGTAGCCAGGATTTTTGTTCGGGGGGGGCTTGGGTGCAAAAATTCAAGGAGTATAAAAATCAGCAAATCATTTATACCATCACTTGGTTTGTGGTATAATTATTGAGATGAATTGTAAAATTTTAATGTAATGTATGCAAAAAAGTTTTCGAAGATTGTCATATTAAGTTATCAATGTATTTATTGAAGAAACTCGTTCGTCATTTTTTTTTTCTTTATTTTAACAGCTAGTTTGTATTAAAGGAGTTGAGAAAGTGTTTTTTTTTAACATTTTCTTGAATTGTTTAATTGTAATCCAATTTCGTGATAAACGTCGCTAAATTTAAAATATACTTAACTTGAATCAAATTTTTGAAAGCATAATTTTTTTTTAAAATAAATATCGATTTATCTAACCATAAGTATTATGTTTTCTGTATTTTATACTGAGAGAAATTTTAAACCGTCTGGTTTTACATTTTCAGCTGTGTGATAATTGTGATGGTTTATCTAACATTTTTCATTTTTTCTAGCACAACATAAAACTCATAACTGGAATATTTGTTTTTCTTAAAATTTTATAAACAAACTTAAACAATGTTTTATTTTCATTGTTCTAAGCTATTGAAGCCATTTCATATTTTGCGAAGCTCCTGGTGCTCTCAAAAATAAATAATTTTAATGAAATACAAAAAAATATAATCGTTGAAATTTCAGCTTCTGAAGTGTCTCCATGGCAACAAAAAAAAATACGTCGAATCTCAAGTTTACATCAACTGAGTTTACATGTGATTCATTTTTTCCGTGTCGAGTAAATTCACATTTTTTTTCTGTGTAGGCCTATATCAAATATATATTTGAAGAAAAAAAATCAGTGCCAGTGTTTAATTTTAATGTGTTAAAAAATTTAGATAAAGTGTATTATATTAATTTTTAACGCCAAAATATTCACTGGAAGAGTTGTTAACCCGGGCATGGTCTTCGGGTCTATAGGACCCAGTAGCACTATAAAAGTAATTGTAACTTTTGACCAAAAACACCTAGAGATCTGAAATTTTGTGACTTTGTGTATCTTACTAAGACACACATTCTGGCCAAAAATGAACTTCCGGTGGCCACCGGAAGTGCCCACCAAAAAAAAACTGACACCAATGGTATTCCGGGTCTATAGGACCCAGAAATGATTTCAGCTGCCAAAATTCGAGATTGTAACCGATTTTGGATGTCTTGACCGCAAATGAAAGGCTAGGATGTCTACTTTCTGAATCCGACTGGCAGAACCGGTTTTGGACACCGTGGCCACCGGGAACCTGCTATAACCGAAAAAAGTCCTTTTTGAGGCCCCTACTTTGGGGACCTGTATCTCGAAACGATTGCACATAGCAGGTTGCTTCCGGTTGCATTCGACAGATAATAACCTGAATTTTAAGCCCCAGAAAAATAATTTGTCCATAGTGGACACCGGTTCCGGTAACCCGGAACTTCCGGAAAACTTGATTTTTGCAGTTTTTGACATAAAACCGTCACACAGACCAGTATTTTGAAACGGATTATTTTGCAAATCATTGTAGAAGGATACTACATACTACTCCTAACTATTTGGTATCGGTTCTGGCCAATCCGGAACCGGTTCCAGGGTACCACTAAAACGGTTCCAATAATTGTCACGCTAGAAACCCGTCATGTTGCATATCAAACTTCATGAAATTGCATGTTATGACCATCTGAGGTCATGCCGATGTCCTCTGACCCATCCTGGTCACTCCGGAACCGGTTACCGGTGGCCACCGGGGGACACTATCGGAATATGCAATGAACCCTATCATCCGACGTATCAAACTTCATGAAATTGAAAGTTATGACCATCTGAGGTCATGCCGATGTCCTTTGACCCAACCTGGTCACTCCGGAACCGGTTACCGGTGGCCACTGAGGGACACTATCGGAATATGCAATGAACCCTATCATCCGACGTATCAAACTTCATGAAATTGAAAGTTATGACCAACCTGGTCACTCCGGAACCTGTTACCGGTGGCCACTGGAGGACACTATCGGAATATGCAATGAACCCTATCATCCGACGTATCAAACGTCATGAAATTGAAAGTTATGACCATCTGTGGTTATGCCGATGTCCTCTGACCCAACCTGGTCACTCCGGAACCAGTTACCGGTGGCCACTGAGGGACACTATCGGAATATGCAATGAACCCTATCATCCGACATATCAAACTTCATGAAATTGAAAGTTATGACCATCTGAGGTCATGCCGATGTCCTCTGACCCATCCTGGTCACTCCGGAACCGGTTACCGGTGGCCACTGGAGGACACTATCACACTATCACACTATGTCTATAATTTCTAAAATATCAAAATCAAAGGTTAGATGAAAGAGTTTCTGCACCCAAATCTCGGCAACACTCGGTTTGAGAGAAAGACGGCCTCATGAAGTTTGATATGTCGGACGATAGGGTTTCTATTCAAGTTTCATATTTCGGATGATAGGATTTCTAGCATATTCCACAAATGTCCCCAAGTGGCCATCGGAAACCGATTCCGAAGTGACCAGATAAGTTCAAAGAACGTTAGCATGACCTCAGATGGTCATGACTTTCAATTTCATGAAGTTTGATACGTCGGATGATAGGGTTTACTACATACTCAGAGAGTGTCACCAAGTTGCCAATGGTAACCGATTCTGGAGTGACCAGATAAGTTCAAAGGACGTTAGCATGACCTCAGATGGTAAGAATGTTCAATTTCATGAAGTTTGATACGTCGGATGATATGGTTTATGCATATTCCGATAGTGTCCCCCAGTGGCCACCGGTAACCGGTTCTGGAGTGACCAGGATGGGTCAGAGGACATCGGCATGACCTCAGATGGTCATAACTTTCAATTTCATGAAGTTTGATACGTCGGATGATAGGGTTTATGCATATTCCGATAGTGTCCCCAAGTGGCCACCGGTAACCGGTTCTGGAGTGACCAGGATGGGTCAGAGGACATCGGCATGACCTCAGATGGTCATAACTTTCAATTTCATGAAGTTTGATATGTCGGATGATAGGGTTCATTGCATATTTCGATAGTGTCCCTCAGTGGCCACCGGTAACCGGTTCCGGAGTGACCAGGTTGTGTCAGGGGACATCAGCGTGACCTCAGATGGTCATAACTTTCAATTTCATGAAGTTTGATATGTCGGATGATAGGGTTTATGCATATTCCGATAGTGTCCCTCAGTGGCCACCGGTAACCGGTTCCGGAGTGACCAGGATGGGTCAGAGGACATCGGCATGACCTCAGATGGTCATAACATTCAATTTCATGAAGTTTGATACGTCGGATGATATGGTTTATGCATATTCCGATAGTGTCCCCCAGTGGCCACCGGTAACCGGTTCTGGAGTGACCAGGATGGGTCAGAGGACATCGGCATGACCTCAGATGGTCATAACTTTCAATTTCATGAAGTTTGATATGTCGGATGATAGGGTTCATTGCATATTCCGATAGTGTCCCCCAGTGGCCACCGGTAACCGGTTCTGGAGTGACCAGGATGGGTCAGAGGACATCGGCATGACCTCAGATGGTCATAACTTTCAATTTCATGAAGTTTGATATGTCGGATGATAGGGTTCATTGCATATTCCGATAGTGTCCCTCAGTGGCCACCGGTAATTGGTTCCGGAGTGACCAGGTTGGGTCAGAGGACATCGGCATGACCTCAGATGGTCATAACTTTCAATTTCATGAAGTTTGATACGTCGGATGATATGGTTTATGCATATTCCGATAGTGTCCCCAAGTGGCCACCGGTAACCGGTTCTGGAGTGACCAGGATGGGTCAGAGGACATCGGCATGACCTCAGATGGTCATAACTTTCAATTTCATGAAGTTTGATATGTCGGATGATAGGGTTCATTGCATATTCCGATAGTGTCCCTCAGTGGCCACCGGTAACTGGTTCCGGAGTGACCAGGATGGGTCAGAGGACATCGACATGATCTCAGATGGTCATAACTTTCAATTTCATGAAGTTTGATACGTCGGATGATAGGGTTCATTGCATATTCCGATAGTGTCCCCCAGTGGCCACCGGTAACCGGTTCCGGAGTGACCAGGATGGGTCAGAGGACATCGGCGTGACCTCAGATGGTCATAACTTTCAATTTCATGAAGTTTGATACGTCGGATGATAGGGTTCATTGCATATTCCGATAGTGTCCCTCAGTGGCCACCGGTAACCGGTTCCGGAGTGACCAAGTTGGGTCAAAGGACATCGGCATGACCTCAGATGGTCATAACTTTCAATTTCATGAAGTTTGATACGTCGGATGATAGGGTTCATTGCATATTCCGATAGTGTCCCCCGGTGGCCACCGGTAACCGGTTCGGAGTGACCAGGATGGGTCAGAGGACATCGGCATGACCTCAGATGGTCATAACATGCAATTTCATGAAGTTTGATATGCAACATGACGGGTTTCTAGCGTGACAATTATTGGAACCGTTTTAGTGGTACCCTGGAACCGGTTCCGGATTGGCCAGAGTTGGCCAGAACCGATACCAAATAGTCAGGGTAGTATGTAGTATCATTCTGCAATGATTTGCAAAATAATCCGTTTCAAAATACTGGTCTGTGTGACGGTTTTATGTCAAAAACTGCAAAATCAAGTTTTCCGGAAGTTCCGGGTTACCGGAACCGGTGGCCACTATGGACCAATTATTTTTCTGGGGCTTAAAATTCAGGTTATTATCTGTCGAATGCAACCGGAAGCAACCTGCTATGTGCAATCGTTTCGGAGATACAGGTCCCCAAAGTAGGGGCCTCAAAAGGACTTTTTTCGGTTATAGCAGGTTCCCGGTGGCCACGGTGTCCAAAACCGGTTCTGCCAGTCGGATTCAGAAAGTAGACATCCTAGCCTTTCATTTGCGGTCAAGACATCCAAAATCGGTTACAATCTCGAATTTTGGCAGCTGAAAACATTTCTGGGTCCTATAGACCCGGAATACCATTCGTGTATGTAGAAAACGAAGACCATGGCCAGGTTAATAAAGCATATGTAACCATTTTTAAATGCATATGTAACCGTTAAAATTTTCCTCGATTGCATCAAACAATAAAACGAATCATGTTTAACTTTAATATTCCGACTAAACGCCATTTTCAAATTCATTACTCATTGTTTTCTGAAAATTGGTCCAGAATTTGAGCAAAAATAAAATTTTAAAACATGACAAAAAAATTTAATCAGATCTCAATTCTAAATATAATTTTTTAATAAAATTTTAATCTATATACATGTTTAATAATTTAGGATTGTAACCATTTATTAAAATCGATGTTTGTTCATGCAATATCTTGACTCTAGGAACAAAATCCTGCACATTTTATGGTTAAGAAATTTTATATTTATGAAACCTTGCTAAATTAAAAATAAAGAAAACTTTATGTAAGAATTCATAAATTGATTAATTTTATCCTGTAAATCTAATCTTAGTCTGCACTTGAATTCAAACATACCAATATTCGAAGCATCAAAAAAATAAGATTATTAAAACATAATTTATTGAAATGATTGAAAATTATTTTTTGAATATCTTTATTTAAAAATGATAAAAAATGTTTTTTTTATAATGGAAGGATTTTTTTAGTTGTAATTATTTTATATTTTTTTTATGTATTTGATTTTTTTTTCATTTTTGGAATTTCTGATTTTTTTGAAATTATCATGTGTAATTATTATCTTAAATTTTTGTTTTAAAAGTAAAGAATACTTTATGTAAAAATTCTTAAATCAATTACATTTTTCCTGTAAATCAAATCTTAGTCTGAATTTTGCTACAAGAACAATATTTTACTTTCAAACGAAAATTTTAAAAAATGTCCTGTAGTACGGAGACTCTTAAAACTCCATACAAAAAAATCTCAAGGAACGGTCAAGAAAAGGTTTACGAAAAGACTTCTCTTAAGCGGTACGTAGCTGAAAAGGAACAGAAACAAAAAGCGTCGTTAGATATTTCTTCGGGAGCAATATGTGTTGATGAGATTTTGATTTGTTTATTTGGATGCGACTGAAAATAACGTTTGAAAATAATGTATTCACTTAAATAATATTGAAGAATTGCCTCATGAAGCTGACTATCAAAACGCTGAATCTTAAAATGCTGAAATAAGGGAAAAGCCATTACAAAAATCACTTAATTTTCTGGTAAATATAAATTAATTTAGGAATACTAGAATTCAAACATAAACATATTTAAAGCATCCAAAAATTAAGATTGAAAAAACATAATTTATTGGATTTTGAATAACTCAATTTTAAAATGATAGTTTTAGTTTAGGATTTCTTAAGTATCAATTATTTTATTAATTTTTCAATTTTAGATTTTTTAATTTTTGGAATTTCAGATTTTTTGATATTATTCTGTTGAATTGTTATCTTAAATTTTTTATGTTTTTATTATTTTTATTTTTGATTTCCGGCATTTCTTTGTCTTATACCAAAAAAATTTAAATCAAAAATTATTAAAATTTAGAAATTTGAAAGTGTAAAATTTTTAAATCTTCAATTAGCCGTTGCGAATATTATTCTGAAGTTTATGTCACTAAACTCTGACCAAAGATGAGAGGGTTACAAATCAAAACTACAAGCTATGGTTTTATTATTTTAAAAGTGTTCAAAACACACTTCAAATCAGTACAGTTGTCATTGCATCCTTTTTTCGTGAGAGAAAACTTTCCGCGGTTCCGCGACATGTTACAAAAATTCTAAATATTTTTAAACAAGTTTAGGACATGTCGTATATGATTATCAAAGCAGGAAAAACATTTCAAATTTGTTTTCCGGACCAACCTGGTCGCTGGTCCTAAAAAGACTTAATCGAAATAAGTTATTTCCATTAAAATTGTGAAGCTATTTTTTTTTAAATATTGTATTTGCTCTCTGTTTTTTGGTCCATTTTGAAAAGGTGGCAACATAAACTTCGGAAAATATTTACAATTGATATTCAGAAATAAGAAATTATAAAAAAAATAATAAAGAAATTTTAAAATTTTCAAAATGCAAATTCTAATCTGTAAAATCCAAAAAATAGAAATTAAATAGTTTAAAAATTAATTGTTGATCAGAAATTATATAATTTGAAAGTGATGTTTAATTAATTTAATTTCAGAGCTTTTGAATCCAAGCTTAAATTTTTTTAACGTTTTGAATATTTTTATCATTTTATTTCTTCCTTTAAAAATCGCAAGCTCATGCACAAAATGAAAATTAGTTGATAATAAGTATTCACTTAGTTGATCTTCCGATTTTTGATATATTAAATAAAAATTGGAGTTTGGGCACGGTGGAAACTAAAAAATGTGACCAAAAGAAAGCATTTTGGACGAGTGGTTTCGGAAAAAAGGTTTACGAAAAAGTAATAACAAAATACACACAGATATTTCTCAAGCATTTTTCTCTAAGGTCTTAGATATGTAACTAACCATATTCTTAAAACCAAAACGATAAAATTAGAATTGTATTTCTGATAATAGTCAAAATTCACTCAAATGTTTTTCATATTAAACAACAACAACAAATGAAATCGGCATGTTTTATTTGCTTGTTTTTAACATCAAATTCGGCATCTGTTTTTTTAATGGTCCAATACACCAAGTTTTTGCTTTTTGGGTGTTTTTTAATACCCCTGACGGTTTCAAAAGCACCCAAAAAGCAAAAACTGGAAATTTGGTTTATTAGACCTTTAAAAAAAACACCAGAAATATTTCTTGACCTCCATTTTGACCGCCACATTGAATCCGAAAAAAAAACGAAACTATTGGCACTACGCCCCCCGGGGCATGGCCTTCCTCTAACGTGGGATTTCTGCTCCAGCGCCTCTGACGAGACAGGAGAAACCGGGACCGACGTTTTACTTCACCATCCGATAGAAGCTCAGTGGATAAGGCGGGAATCGAACCCGCGTCTCATAGCATCATCGGGATCGGCAGCCGAAGCCGCTACCCCTGCGCCACGAGACCCACCCCATTGAATCCAAAAATTCTAAATTATTTTATGGTTCTTCAGGGGTCATACTTAAGTTCTACAATCAAAAATAAGACAACAAGATCTAAGGATTTTTGCTGTCCCTATTCAGACTGTAGTCCCGATTCGCCCCAGATAACGGTAATTATTTCTATGTAGCCCCTTAGAGCAGTCCGCTCGGAAATTGCTATTTTCGAAGGTTAATAACTTTTTAGCAAAAAACCCAAAAAAAATAAGGTGTCTTCGGGAAAGTTTTTCCAAATTTAAAGAAGATATTAGTTCTGAAAATTGATAAGAATTGATTGCCGAGCTTCCGTGGCCGTGAGGTTACGGGTTTCGCCTTGTAAGCGGAAGGTGATGGGTTCGATTCCTGTCTGGCTCGGCAAAGTCAGATCCCTTCAAAGAGTAAATCTGCTCACTGGGAATACTGACCGGTAGGGGATGGGTTTCGACTAACGGCGTGCTGGATTTTCCAATCCAGAGGTCGTGAGTTCGATTCTCGTACCGGGATGATGAAGTTTTAAAAAAAGAACTGGATAGTTATTGCGCCTTCCATTGGTCAAAAACTGAAACAGTTGCCCAAACTTGGTGGTCAGTGGTCAGAAAAAGCTCAAATTTTGGAACTTAGGCTAGTGATGCGTAAATCTTTGATTTCAGGGGATAGCCCCAAGTAAGCCCAGATTTGGACCATCCTAACCAATGTAATGCTAAAACTACAAGATAAATGAGATGTTACTGAATGGAACAATGTTCAAATCTGCAGCTCAATTTTTAAATATCCAAATTTTGGATCCATAATCTACAAAAACTGAGCCCGGCAAAACTAAACTAAACTAAACTATTGGCACTACGCCCCCCGGGGCATGGCCTTTCTCTAACGTGGGATTTCTGCTCCAGCGCCTCTGACGAGACAGGAGAAACCGAGACCGACGTTTTACTTCACCATCCGATAGAAGCTCAGTGGATAAGGCGGGAATCGAACCCGCGTCTCATAGCATCATCGGGATCGGCAGCCGAAGTCGCTACCCCTGCGCCACGAGACCCACAATGGCCCGGCAATGGACAGGCAAATTACTTAGTTTGATCAATCAATTCTTGATTCTCTATCTTACAAATTATTTCTGGGAAGAGAACACACAATCATTGATTTAAGATTTTTTCAAGGTAGTTCAATTTTAAAAAAATTGGAAAAAATTTCGGGGGGGGGCTGCAGCCCGGAAGCCCCCCCCCTGGCTACGGGCCTGCAACCCAGCGTACACATGAGCCAAACCAGAATGTCAGTTCACTGCTAGCATCTGACTGTAAGCCTACTTTGTCCGTTCAACCACTGCCGCCTGACTCGTGCCGGTCGGCTGCTGGAGAATGAGAGACGTGAAAAAATGAGCTACACTCACTCAATTCGTGTCGTATGACTGACTCGTAAAATCCTCTCTAAACACTATTTTGACTATTTTTAAACAATTGAATGGTTCTAGACTGTGCAAAACACTTAAAACAACCATAACTTATATTCAAAATTACATTTCCACGCACAAATACCGACTTTTTGTGTAAAAACTTGTTTCTTTATGTGTGTGCGTGCAACGTCGAATGAGCGTTGGTCGACTACTGCCTCGCATTGCAGCTGCTCAGTGAGCTAGGGCACTCACGACTGAGTCGGGTTTGTTTATGTCACGGTTTTGCGGTTCAGTGAATGGATCTGAAAAAATCGTGTATGCGTCGCCGATTTTCGCGTCAGAACCCCTGACATTTTCAGCTCTGAGTGGGTGCTATCTTTCCTCGCTTCGCAACTTCTCAAAGGCCCCTATCTTGCTGATCATTACCGGCGCCGGCCAGTGGTAGGGTCACGGGGAAGTGGATGGGAATGTTAGTCCGATACTTGAGTGATAGAGACCGCCCAATCGACTGCTTCTCCGACAAAGTACTACATGAGTTTTGAGGGGGTTAGTAGATGGGTATGAGGTCAGGATTCACGAGTGGCAGTGATGTGACCATGAGTATTTTGTTTATCAAATGATAATTTGAAATCTGAAGTAGCCGGCTGTGGAAAGATAAATAATTTTCTATTAATTCACACAGAACCGGACAAAGTTGTCTTGACTGTTTTTTTTATTTTTGTGAGATTTTGTAGTTCGAGTACATTTGATATTTAAACAAATGCACAAATGCAAAAGACATTCACAGCCTCTTTTACAGTCATTTCAAAAAATAATCACTGGTCCATATCTCAGTTGTGGAAAGTAATTTCACACATGTAATGCTTAAACAACGAAATAAATGAAATAAAACGAGTTAAGACCATTCAACGAAAAAAAAAGTTACCAGTTTTTTTTTTTTGCTTTTGTATAGTTTTCCTATCCTTATTGACAAATTATTAATAATTTATCAAAGCAAATTAAATAAAATAAATTACTTTTTTCTTGAATCTTTTTAAGTTGTTGTACTGATGCTTTTTTTCCATACAAAATTTTCATTGCAAAAAAGTTAAACATTTAACAAAATTAAAAGACTTTACAACCATTTCTCAATGGTTTCTTCAGTTTCTTCAGATTATTTGTTATTTTACCGATTCCAAATTTATGTTCAGTGTACAAAATCTCCAATTTTATCTTATCGTGCTAGCTGTAATAAAAACACCATAGTGCAAATTATTCCGCACAAAAGCGTTCGCAACGCGATGGTTGATGGCTCACTTCTATAATTTATAGTTCTGTCACGAGCTCCTCCCACTCTCGCTGAACAGTATCGATAATAACTCCGTTTAACTGGCATCCTTGCCTGGCAGGCAGGCAGGCAGGCCAGGCAATAGTAAAAGTGCTACTTAGCGGATCCATTTGTTCGTAAAACTGCCATCGGCGCACTGCCGATCCATAAATGTGGGGAGGTATTTATTGTCCCGATGGTGGTTTCTAAAGTGCAACATTACGATCCGATGGTCGCACTGCTGCTGAGGTTGCCATCTTCCAACTCTCAATCTCAAGCTGAGTGACTTAAGTAGGTATGCTGCTGCTCAGTTATGCTGTGGCATTGAGTTTCTGTTTGGTTGGCTGCACGGTAATAAATGATGATGATGGTTATGACGATGACGGCGACAGTATTATTGATGGTGTTTCGGAGAGCAGAACATGAGTTCATATTTTCCCAACTTCTTGCAGCTAAAGTTGGTGTTGGACTTGAGCTTAAAATGATTTCCGTGAATTTCACGGAAGAGTTGGTGCAATACACTAAACTCGATCGCTGCAAAAAGGAAAATACGCACATTTTTGGCTTCCCGAAATATGACGAGCGAGTTCTTGTTGAGCTCAACGAAGCGAAATCTTCGTCTTTCCGGTTACGAAGGCAAGAGAAATTCGTGGAATCGTTGGTTCGTTAAGCTTAACGCGTAGTCACGAAGATTCCCACGCAAAAGGCAAATGTTGTCAAAGGAACTGCGTTCATGGAAAGGGGAGGACATCCTTTTTCATCGTTGAGTAACTTCTTGATCTATCCAAATTATTATTATCCTTGAAGAGTAGAAAGCGTTTACTTTTAAATATCCCCTCAACTGAGACTGGAATTGTGTTTATTCTATTCCAAGATAAGTGACTCTGTAAAAACGTCATATTTTTATGGAATTTAATTGCTAAAACTCGTGATCTTGAGGGGGCAATGATCAAAACAGTAGTATTTCACCAACATCGACACAAAACAGCTTTCCCGCATAAAACAAGCTCGCGTTTGCCACGTTGATTAAATCCATTATGCACAACCACAAACCGGCGTCGACGATCTCGGGAAATCCCAAGTCAAAGCTCATTACAGCATCATTATCTTCACACCGCCCCGTTAGGCTACTGCCGGTGCTCCTCGTCATCAAATGTCCCGAAAAATTCAGGTTTATGTTTTCGCCGCCGCCGTTCAGAGGAAACGCGAAAGGTTCGGAATTTAATGAATATTTATTACACCCTCATTTTCATCCACTTTCACCGGCTGATCCTTTCGGGGATGTTTTCGTGACACGTGAGTTTTGGGGAAAAACTAACTTAATCCACCTATGTGGTTGATGCCTTCCTCACTTTTTACCAAAAATGGGTACATGAGTGGTTTCATCATTTTTTAGATCCAGAAAAAAAAGAACACAATGTATAACTTATGTGGTAATAACTCGATACAGGGTTGTCAGTTCTTCAATGCTTTGGACTCATTGGAAAGGCCTTTCAATTACCTAACCAACGATGGGTTGGATGATGGATCCGGACATCGTTGACATACATTTAAGTGAGATCCGGCTAAAAAAAAGTACATAAATATCACTTAAGTGGTCATAACTCGAGACAGGGTTGCCAGATCTTCAATGTCTTGGACTCATTGGAAAGACCTTTCAATTACCTAACCAACGATGAGTCGGATGATGGATCCGGACATAGTTTACATACATTTAAGTGAGATCCGGCTTCAAAAAAGTACATAAATATCACTTAAGTGGTCATAACTCGAGACAGGGTTGTCAGTTCTTCAATGCTTTGGACTCATTAGAAAGTCCTTTCAATTATCTAACCAACGATGGGTTGGATGATGGATCCGGACATCGTTGACATACATTTAAGTGAGATCCGGCTTAAAAAAAGTACATAAATATCACTTAAGTGGTCATAACTCGAGACAGGGTTGCCAGATCTTCAATGTCTTGGACTCATTGGAAAGGCCATTCAATAATCTAACCAACGATGGGTCGGATGATGGATCCGGTCATAGTTTACATACATTTAAGTGAGATCCGGCTTCAAAAAAGTACATAAATATCACTTAAGTGGTCATAACTCGAGACAGGGTTGCCAGATCTTCAATGTCTTGGACTCATTGGAAAGGCCATTCAATAATCTAACCAACGATGAGTCGGATGATGGATCCGGACATAGTTTACATACATTTAAGTGAGATCCGGCTTCAAAAAAGTACATAAATATCACTTAAGTGGTCATAATGTGGGACAGGGTTGCCAGATCTTCAATGTTTTATATTCATTGGAAAGACCTTTCAATTACCTAACCAACGATGAGTCGGATGATGGATCCGGACATAGTTTACATACATTTAAGTGAGATCCGGATTCAAAAAAGTACATAAATATCACTTAAGTGGTCATAACTCGAGACAGGGTTGCCAGATCTTCAATGTCTTGGACTCATTGGAAAGGCCTTTCAATTACCTAACCAATGATGAGTCGGATGATGGATCCGGACATCGTTTACATGCATATAATTGAGATCCGGGTATTTGTGAAAACACATTTTTATACATAACTTTTGAACTACTTATCGAAACTTCAAACAATTCAATAGCGATGTATGGGACCCTAAACCAAGTCGAATGCAACTGGTTCGATCAAAATCGCTTCAGCCAGTGCTGAGAAAACTCAGTGAGAATTTTGGTCACATACATACATACACACACACATACACACACACATACACACACACATACACACACACATACACACACACATACACACACACAGACATTTATTCAGTTTTCGATTCTGAGTCGATATGTATACATGAAGGTAGGTCTAGGAGCTTTTAATAGAAAGTTCATTTTTAGAGCAGGATTATAGCCTTACCTCAGTGAGGAAGGCAAAACGTCAAGTTGAGTGTTTTGGTTGAGCGAATTTAGCAGAAAGAAGGCAGAAAAAAGCATGCCAATTTTTTGGACGACGGTTTTGTCGGGAACATCAAGGCCAGGGGAGCTTGCACCTTAAATCGGTGGTCTATGTCGATGATGGCGTTCTGGGGCAGGGGTGCTCAATGCTTTTTTTAATACACTGAAACTTCCATTTGGGAAGAGTTATTTGTGGTTTTGTCGTAAAATTGAAATACCCAATTGTAAGCATTGTAAAAAAATGTTAATTGCTAGAAATCTTTTTAGATACTTTGAAATTGTTTGTCACGAAATCTTTGTAGTTTATAAATCTGAAATTTTTATGAAATATTTAAAGATTGAAGATTCGTTAAATGATCCTCATAAACCACAAGGCCTTCAAATATGAATTGGGAAAAAAAGAAATTAAATTCGTGACAAGATTTTTTTTAAATATATTGGTAACTTTAATCCATACCCTAATAGAGCAAAACTAAGGCTACCAACTCTTGCTGATCAAAAATCCGTATCCGAGTTTTTTTATTGAAAATTTCCTATGACATGAGAAACGAATCACAACAGTTTATAGGACCTTTAAAAAAACTTTAGATTTGATTCAAATGTTCAAATGTTTTTACAAGTTTTTGAAAGGCTTTGAAAATGGATAAATTTATCTAGTAAGGAATTTCTAAAAGAACAATTCTAGTGTTTTTTTAAAGGTCCTATCAACATATGAAAGACAATAGTTCAAAAACTCTAGAATTATTGATAATCAAATTTAAATTGAGGAAACCCCAGAAAACTCTCCCTTTTTAAATCAAACTCACAGTAAAATAAAAATTTCTAGTTAACAAAAGCTTCGGCCAAATCAAAAAAGCAAAAAAGCAAAGCAATCCACTTTTACGACCCCCGGGACTTTTGTGGTCTCTGTTGCAAGTTTCTGCTGATTTCTAGGCATCCGAAGGTTTTGTGTGGTGAGTCACCCAAAACCTCTTTTACGCAAATCAAAAAAGCAATTCAATCATTAAAAAGTTGGTGAAATTCCGTACAAATCCGTATCATGCGTAAAATTCCCTACAAAAATTCCGGCCTGTTAAAAATCCGCGAAGAGGTTCGTAAATCCGTATGGTAAGGAAAAAATCCGTACAGTTGGTAACCGTAAGAGCGAGTCCATGAACAGGGCATACCCCTTTGTATAGGATGTCGTTTGAACCTCACCAATCTGCCTGAAATTTTCAGGGGTCGTTTGTACATATTAAACTAGCATCTGGCCAAAATATGAGCACTCTAGGTCAACGGGAAGTGGGGCAAATCGGGACACAAATTTGATGGTTCAAAAACTTAAAAAATCATTTTTTAAAGGGTGAAAATGCATGAAAATAAACTTTTTTATGCATGTTTCTATTGTGAAATTGTCTCAGAAACACGATTATGATAAAATTATCACCAGAATATGGGATCTGAAGGGTCCCCGAGCAAAAATATACAACCAAAAAATTCACTAAAAGTAAAAGTGTATATTTAATATGTTAAACTGCCTTACCCAAAGCGTTCTCAGTCTCAGATGGTAGTCCCAGATGTCCCCTACAAGCTGCAGGTCGAACCGAGTTGATATCTGGATGGAACTCTTTTTTATTTGAGTTTGAAAATTATGCTATTTTTTTCTCTAAAATGCCAATAACTCCCTTTAAATTTTACCAGTTGGGATGCTCTACCATGCATTTTGTTGCATTTTTCAAGTCCTTTCAGATGCACTTTGAATTTTGAAATTAAATTGAATTTTGCCTAAGTTATAGCCTTTTTAAGATTTTTGACGTTTTTGATTCTTCAAACTTTGTGTCCCGATTTGCCCCCCTTCCCGTTGACCTAGAGTGCTCATATTTTGACCAGATGCTAGTTTAATATGTACAAACAACCCCTGAAATTTTCAGACAGATTGGTGAGGTCGATGCGAGATGGGTATGCTTTGCTCATGGACTCGCTCTTAAGCAAAACTAATTTTGTCATTTAACATATTAAATCAACCCTCTTTTTTAATAAATTAAAAATCGAATTCCTTCCAATTCAACAAAATCATTCCTCAATGACTATTTTTGTTGAAGTTCAGCCTGTTTCCTCGAAATCTTTGCAATGCCCCAACCTTGTGGCCTTGTAAAACAAATGACTTGAAAGTCAATTTTCGAAAAATAGCACAATCCCCACCCACGTGTTCACGTGCATTACGGTGTGTGTGTGGTAGCGCACACAGAGACTGGACACGGCTCGGTGTCTACACCGGTTATAATCTGTACAAAACAAAGCCCGAGTCCGAGCAATCGATTGTTTCCGATTAATATTTGAACAGTCCTGGGACACGGCCATGGCACTTTCATTGCTGCAGGTTGGGCTGCGGAGCAGGTCGATGGCAGTGTAGCAGCATTTGTACTTTACAATATTGTGTAGAGCTGCCTTGTGGGTTGGCCAAGTTTACATTGCTTGTGATGGGTGGGAGGGTGAATCTACGGGCAACAGGTTCACTTGAGGTGGCAGGGCACAGTTCCAGGATTTGACACCAACTAACTTGGGCGAGGTTATGCATTTGCCCTGGGTTAACTATGACGTTCCGTGACGTGGCGTGATGGACATCAATCCGTGCGTGTTAATTAATAGATTCGTGCTGGCTGAAAATGATTGGTTATGATATATATTTTATGATTTATTTTGAAACATTTTAATTTTTTATTTCATTTCAAAGCTTATTATCGAAATCAAAAATGATCAATTCATTCATTGAATCATGAAATTTTATATCTCTTTGATTGCCGTTAAAACGCTTTCATTCTGACTCATAATGGCATTCCACAAGTTGCTTCATAAAGCCGTTGACTGCATGCCGACAGCTAGAAACACGATTCGCTCACTTTTATTGAACATTTGCCAAAAAAGACCTCCTCCCAACTGTGCGATCCAAACGGTTCTCTGAACGCTTCAGGCGCGCCAAATGGCACCCAAAACACACCCCTTTCCCAGCCATCTCAACCCCCTTGACACGGCACCACCTTTCACGTCCGGCTGCCGAGCAAATAATAAAATTTATTAATTTGATTCAACATGTGATTTCCACACATTATTAAGCGATTTATTTTTGCGGCACGACAGCGAAAAATCCTCACCTTACCTCACCACGTTACCGCCGGTGATGTTTTACGCGGAAAACAGAGTCATTTGGTGCAGACCCCCGTCCGCCGCACAAAATCTTTCCTCTTGACAATGTGCATTTGAGTTGGGTTGCAATTTTCCTCGCTTGATGGTACTTCCGAGCGCTCGGTCGGGCTTTTTTGGCATGATTCCTAACTGCACTTTTGATATAGAGAGGGTGGGGTTAAATAGGCGTAAAGAAAACTTTTTACATTCGAATCATTTCAAACTGAGATCAGGATTTTTAAAATTATAATATACAGTCGACTCTCTGGCTGTCGATCTTCTCGATATCAATATTTCTCCATGTACCGATGAATTCTTCAGTCCTTTCAAACTGCATACTGTGATTGTCTTTATTCCTCGATATTTTCTCTTGCTTGAAGGATCTCTTCCTCGACGGTCCCTTAGATTATTTTTGCTTTAAAAATCTCTTCCGGTTGTCAATAATTTCACTTTGTCATGGCTTCCATAGACATTTTTCTTTGATAAACGAAGCTTTACAGGGTGTTTGACATTTGTTTGTTTTTGTTTGCTTGGCGTTGCCATGATTTTCTCTTATAGGAGGTCATCACGAAAAAACAAATTTCAATCGAGTCTTCATTTTGCATCGTTCTGTAAACTGATGCTTCTCTTCCTCGACGGTCCCTTGGATATTGACAACCAGAGAGTCGACTGTAGCTGCAAAAGGTTATTTTTTTCAGCATGAGTTTATTTAACCGGGTTTTCGTGTAGGATAAATACGACGAGTGCTGAAATAGTAGTTTATGAAAGTTGCAAAATAAGATTTTTACACGGCTACGTCACGACTGTCATCCACATATAAAGCGAGTGAAGTCAAAATCGAACCAATGTCGAACCAAGTTTTTGGCGCGTGGCTTTTGAAAATGTCGTATGCGCATAAAAAACAAAAATAACAACTTTTTTAACTTTTTTATCTTTTTTACATTTTATCTCAGGGGACAACTATGGGAATAGCGTTTGATTTCGTCAAGCACCTATTGTTGGCATATCAGCACTGTGGTGTTCAGTGACAGCTAGTTTAAAGCATTTTTGACTGAAATTTAATAAGTATTCAATTCATTAATAAACCAACCGTCAGAAAGAATCAAACTGATTCAATTTTATTTCAAGGTATGGAACATTGTTTTATTGATCTAATAAATGTTAAATGTGGAAAAATTTACGTAATAATTGTAATTATCGCGCTAGTATATGGGTAATTCTCCGCCAACTCACACAGCAGTTGCCCCGACCCCTCTTCGATTTGCGTGAAACTTTGTCCTAAGGGGTAACTTTTGTCCCTGATCACGAATCCGAGGTCCGTTTTTTGATATCTCGTGACGGAGGGGCGGTACGACCCCTTCCATTTTTGAACATGCGAAAAAAGAGGTGTTTTTCAATAATTTGCAGCCTGAAACGGTGATGAGATAGAAATTTGGTATCAAAGGGACTTTTATGTAAAATTAGACGCCCGATTTGATGGCGTACTCAGAATTCCGAAAAAACGTATTTTTCATCGAAAAACACTAAAAAGTTTTAAAATTCTCCCATTTTCCGTTACTCGACTGTAAAAATTTTGGAACATGTCATTTTATGGGAAATTTAATGTACTTTTCGAATCTACATTGTCCCAGAAGGGTCATTTTTCATTTAGAACAAAATTTTTCATTTTAAAATTTCGTGTTTTTCTAACTTTGCAGGGTTATTTTTAGAGTGTAACAATGTTCTACAAAGTTGTAGAGCAGACAATTACAAAATTTTAATATATATACATAAGGGTTTTGCTTATAAACATCACAAGTTATCACGATTTTACGAAAAAAGTTTTAAAAAGTTGGTCGTCATCGATCATGGCCGTTCATGGTCACCCGCGACAGACACGGACGACGAAACAAAGAGAAACGCAAAAGTAACTTTTTCAAAACTTTTTTCGTAAAATCGCGATAACTTGTGATGTTTATAAGCAAACCCTTATGTCTATATATCAAATTTTTGTAATTGTCTGCTCTACAACTTTGTAGAACATTGTTACACTCTAAAAAATAACCCTGCAAAGTTAGAAAAACACGAAATTTTAAAATGAAAAATTTTGTTCTAAATGAAAAATGACCCTTCTGGGACAATGTAGATTCGAAAAGTACATTAAATTTCCCATAAAATGACATGTTCCAAAATTTTTACAGTCGAGTAACGGAAAATGGGAGAATTTTAAAACTTTAGTGTTTTTTCGATGAAAATACGTTTTTCGGAATTCTGAGTACGCCATCAAATCGGGCGTCTAATTTTATATAAAAGTCCCTTTGACACCAAATTTCTATCTCATCACCGTTTCAGGCTGCAAATTATTGAAAAACACCTCTTTTTCGCATGTTCAAAATGGAAGGGTCGTACCGCCCTCCGTCACGAGATATCAAAAACGGACCTCGGATTCGTGATCAGGGACAAAAGTTACCCCTTAGGACAAAGTTTCACGCAAATCGAAGAGGGGTCGGGGCAACTTTTCCCGATTTCGTGTGAGTTGGTAGAGAATTACCCATATGCAAAATATAAAAAAAAACTAACTTAATCCACCTATGTGGTTGATGCCTTCCTCACTTTTTACCAAAAATGGGTATATTAGTGGTTTCATCATTTTTTTAGATCCAGAAAAAAGAACACAATGTATAACTTATGTGGTCATAACTCGAGACAGGGTTCCCAGATCTTCAATGTTTTGGACTCATTGGAAAGGCCTTTCAATTACCTAACCAACGATGGGTCGGATGATGGATCCGGACATAGTTTACATACATTTAAGTGAGATCCGGCTTCAAAAAAGTACATAAATATCACTTAAGTGGTCATAACTCGAGACAGGGTTGCCAGATTTTCAATGTATTGGACTCATTGGAAAGGCCTTTCAATTATCTAACCAACGATGGGTCGGATGATGGATCCGGACATAGTTTACATAAATTTAAGTGAGATCCGGCTTCAAAAAAGTACATAAATATCACTTAAGTGGTGATAACTCGAGACAGCGTTCCCAGATCTTCAATGTTTTGGACTCATTGGAAAGGCCTTTCAATTATCTAACCAACGATGGGTCGGATGATGGATCCGGACATAGTTTACATACATTTAAGTGAGATCCGGCTTCAAAAAAGTACATAAATATCACTTAAGTGGTCATAACTCGAGACAGGGTTGCCAGATCTTCAATGTTTTGGACTCATTGGAAAGGCCTTTCAATTATCTAACCAACGATGGGTCGGATGATGGATCCGGACATAGTTTACATACATTTAAGTGAGATCCGGCTTCAAAAAAGTACATAAATATCACTTAAGTGGTCATAACTCGAGACAGGGTTGCCAGATCTTCAATATTTTGGACTCATTGGAAAGGCCTTTCAATTACCTAACCAACGATGGGTTGGATGATGGATCCGGACATAGTTTACATACATTTAAGTGAGATCCGGCTTCAAAAAAGTACATAAATATCACTTAAGTGGTGATAACTCGAGACAGGGTTGCCAGATCTTCAATGTTTTGGACTCATTGGAAAGGCCTTTCAATTATCTAACCAACGATGGGTCGGATGATGGATCCGGACATAATTTACATACATTTAAGTGAGATCCGGCTTCAAAAAAGTACATAAATATCACTTAAGTGGTGATAACTCGAGACAGGGTTGCCAGATCTTCAATGTTTTGGACTCATTGGAAAGGCCTTTCAATTATCTAACCAACGATGGGTCGGATGATGGATCCGGACATAGTTTACATACATTTAAGTGAGATCCGGCTTCAAAAAAGTACATAAATATCACTTAAGTGGTCATAACTCGAGACAGGGTTGCCAGATTTTCAATGTTTTGGACTCATTGGAAAGGCCTTTCAATTATCTAACCAACGATGGGTCGGATGATGGATCCGGACATAGTTTACATACATTTAAGTGAGATCCGGCTTCAAAAAAGTACATAAATATCACTTAAGTGGTCATAACTCGAGACAGGGTTGCCAGATCTTCAATATTTTGGACTCATTGGAAAGGCCTTTCAATTACCTAACCAACGATGGGTTGGATGATGGATCCGGACATAGTTTACATACATTTAAGTGAGATCCGGCTTCAAAAAAGTACATAAATATCACTTAAGTGGTGATAACTCGAGACAGGGTTGCCAGATCTTCAATGTTTTGGACTCATTGGAAAGGCCTTTCAATTATCTAACCAACGATGGGTCGGATGATGGATCCGGACATAATTTACATACATTTAAGTGAGATCCGGCTTCAAAAAAGTACATAAATATCACTTAAGTGGTGATAACTCGAGACAGGGTTGCCAGATCTTCAATGTTTTGGACTCATTGGAAAGGCCTTTCAATTATCTAACCAACGATGGGTCGGATGATGGATCCGGACATAGTTTACATACATTTAAGTGAGATCCGGCTTCAAAAAAGTACATAAATATCACTTAAGTGGTCATAACTCGAGACAGGGTTGCCAGATTTTCAATGTTTTGGACTCATTAGAAAGGCCTTTCAATTATCTAATCAACGATGGGTTGGATGATGGATCCGGACATAGTTTACATACATTTAAGTGAGATCCGGCTTCAAAAAAGTACATAAATATCACTTAAGTGGTCATAACTCGAGACAGGGTTGCCAGATTTTCAATGTTTTGGACTCATTGGAAAGGCCTTTCAATTATCTAACCAACGATGGGTTGGATGATGGATCCGGACATAGTTTACATACATTTAAGTGAGATCCGGCTTCAAAAAAGTACATAAATATCACTTAAGTGGTGATAACTCGAGACAGGGTTGCCAGATCTTCAATGTTTTGGACTCATTGGAAAGGCCTTTCAATTATCTAACCAACGATGGGTCGGATGATGGATCCGGACATAATTTACATACATTTAAGTGAGATCCGGCTTCAAAAAAGTACATAAATATCACTTAAGTGGTGATAACTCGAGACAGGGTTGCCAGATCTTCAATGTTTTGGACTCATTGGAAAGGCCTTTCAATTACCTAACCAACGATGGGTCGGATGATGGATCCGGACATAGTTTACATACATTTAAGTGAGATCCGGCTTCAAAAAAGTACATAAATATCACTTAAGTGGTCATAACTCGAGACAAGGTTGCCAGATCTTCAATGTTTTAGACTCATTGGAAAGGCCTTTCAATTATCTAACCAACGATGGGTCGGATGATGGATCCGGACATAGTTTACATACATTTAAGTGAGATCCGGCTTCAAAAAAGTACATAAATATCACTTAAGTGGTCATAACTCGAGACAGGGTTCCCAGATCTTCAATGTTTTGGACTCATTGGAAAGGCCTTTCAATTACCTAACCAACGATGGGTCGGATGATGGATCCGGACATAGTTTACATACATTTAAGTGAGATCCGGCTTCAAAAAAGTACATAAATATCACTTAAGTGGTGATAACTCGAGACAGGGTTGCCAGATCTTCAATGTTTTGTACTCATTGGAAAGGCCTTTCAATTACCTTACCAACGATGGGTCGGATGATGGATCCGGACATAGTTTACATACATTTAAGTGAGATCCGGCTTCAAAAAAGTACATAAATATCACTTAAGTGGTCATAACTCGAGACAGGGTTGCCAGATCTTCAATGTCTTGGACTCATTGGAAAGGCCTTTCAATTACCTAATCAACGATGGGTCGGATGATGGATCCGAACATCGTTTACATGCATATAATTGAGATCCGGGTATTTGTGAAAACACATTTTTATGCATAACTTTTGAACTACTTATCGAAATTTCAAACAATTCAATAGCGATGTATGGGACCCTAAACCAAGTCGAATGCAACTGGTTCGATCAAAATCGGTTCAGCCAGTGCTGAGAAAACTCAGTGAGAATTTTGGTCACATACATACATACACACACACATACACACACACATACACACACACATACACACACACAGACATTTGTTCAGTTTTCGATTCTGAGTAGATATGTATACATGAAGGTGGGTCTAGGAGCTTTTAATAGAAAGTTCATTTTCAGAGCAGGATTATAGCCTTACCTCAGTGAGGAAGGCAAAACTGGCAAAAAATAATTTTGGAACAAAATTTATGTATTTATTTCATACGACCTTTTCAAAAATCACACGGAACAGTGCTGAAATATTCAAATTTTCAAAAAACAAAAACAATATTGACAGCGCCTCTGGCGGGGACTTCAGGAAACTGCATGCGTGTCAGATCCCTGATTTTTTCAGCACGAGTCATACATTTAATCAACTAGGTTCACCAAGTTCCAAATTTTTGTTTGAAAAGTATTACTTTTCAAAATAAGCTGAAAAGTTCATTTTTCAGCATCCATTTCAAGTGAAACTGAAAGTGGAACTTTTCAGCATTTATTTTAAAAAGTCTTACTGTTCTGTTTGATTCTTTCTTTATGTACAGAAAAGAAGGTTTTTTCGTCGTTTAAGAATGGCAGGAAAAGTAAGAATTTTCACGACGGGAGTTCAAAATAGTAGTTTATGCAACAAGTTGCAAAAAGATGATTTTTTCAGCACGAGTCGTACATTTATCCAACGAGGTTCACCGAGTTGGATAAATACGAAGAGTACTGAAAAAATCAAGTTTTGCAGCAATTTCCATACATTTGTTTTTGCAATCCCGAAAAACATCCTTTGAGTGAAGTTATAAGTCAAAGGTTCATGTATTTTGTCAATAAATCGTTTAAATAAAAAAAAAATGTTGAAAAGTGTTACTTTTCGAAACAAGTGCTGAAATATTCAACTTTTCAGCACCCATTTCAGTGCTGAAAAGCAGAACTTTTCAGCATTTATTTGAAAAGTGTCGCTATTCGATTCTGTTATTTTTGTTACAGAAAAGTAGGCTATCTCGTCGTTCAAAAATGTCAGGAAAAGTAACGAGTTTCACGACGGAATTGCAAAAAGTACTTTTCAATACCTTTAGTTTTTGCGATGAAAAGTTTGCAAAAAAGCATTTTGACAGCTTTAACTATTTCGCAATTCCCCAGATAATAGGCAATTATTTTCCAAAATCCATAGTGTTAAATGCCAGCTAGTGAGACCAGCTATTGTTTCCCAATTCGAATTTTGAGTAAAACTTACCTGAACCTTGAGAAAAAGTAAAACAGTTCTAACTGTCAAAATGCTTATTCACCCTTTTGCCTTCCTCACTGAGGTAAGGCTATAATCCTGCTCTGAAAATGAACTTTCTATTAAAAGCTCCTAGACCCACCTTCATGTATACATATCTACTCAGAATCGAAAACTGAACAAATGTCTGTGTGTGTGTATGTGTGTGTGTATGTGTGTGTGTATGTGTGTGTGTATGTATGTATGTGACCAAAATTCTCACTGAGTTTTCTCAGCACTGGCTGAACCGATTTTGATCGAACCAGTTGCATTCGACTTGGTTTAGGGTCCCATACATCGCTATTGAATTGTTTGAAATTTCGATAAGTAGTTCAAAAGTTATGCATAAAAATGTGTTTTCACAAATACCCGGATCTCAATTATATGCATGTAAACGATGTTCGGATCCATCATCCGACCCATCGTTGATTAGGTAATTGAAAGGCCTTTCCAATGAGTCCAAGACATTGAAGATCTGGCAACCCTGTCTCGAGTTATGACCACTTAAGTGATATTTATGTACTTTTTTGAAGCCGGATCTCACTTAAATGTATGTAAACTATGTCCGGATCCATCATCCGACCCATCGTTGGTAAGGTAATTGAAAGGCCTTTCCAATGAGTACAAAACATTGAAGATCTGGCAACCCTGTCTCGAGTTATCACCACTTAAGTGATATTTATGTACTTTTTTGAAGCCGGATCTCACTTAAATGTATGTAAACTATGTCCGGATCCATCATCCGACCCATCGTTGGTTAGGTAATTGAAAGGCCTTTCCAATGAGTCCAAAACATTGAAGATCTGGGAACCCTGTCTCGAGTTATGACCACTTAAGTGATATTTATGTACTTTTTTGAAGCCGGATCTCACTTAAATGTATGTAAACTATGTCCGGATCCATCATCCGACCCATCGTTGGTTAGATAATTGAAAGGCCTTTCCAATGAGTCTAAAACATTGAAGATCTGGCAACCTTGTCTCGAGTTATGACCACTTAAGTGATATTTATGTACTTTTTTGAAGCCGGATCTCACTTAAATGTATGTAAACTATGTCCGGATCCATCATCCGACCCATCGTTGGTTAGGTAATTGAAAGGCCTTTCCAATGAGTCCAAAACATTGAAGATCTGGCAACCCTGTCTCGAGTTATCACCACTTAAGTGATATTTATGTACTTTTTTGAAGCCGGATCTCACTTAAATGTATGTAAATTATGTCCGGATCCATCATCCGACCCATCGTTGGTTAGATAATTGAAAGGCCTTTCCAATGAGTCCAAAACATTGAAAATCTGGCAACCCTGTCTCGAGTTATGACCACTTAAGTGATATTTATGTACTTTTTTGAAGCCGGATCTCACTTAAATGTATGTAAACTATGTCCGGATCCATCATCCAACCCATCGTTGATTAGATAATTGAAAGGCCTTTCTAATGAGTCCAAAACATTGAAAATCTGGCAACCCTGTCTCGAGTTATGACCACTTAAGTGATATTTATGTACTTTTTTGAAGCCGGATCTCACTTAAATGTATGTAAACTATGTCCGGATCCATCATCCGACCCATCGTTGGTTAGATAATTGAAAGGCCTTTCCAATGAGTCCAAAACATTGAAGATCTGGCAACCCTGTCTCGAGTTATCACCACTTAAGTGATATTTATGTACTTTTTTGAAGCCGGATCTCACTTAAATGTATGTAAATTATGTCCGGATCCATCATCCGACCCATCGTTGGTTAGATAATTGAAAGGCCTTTCCAATGAGTCCAAAACATTGAAGATCTGGCAACCCTGTCTCGAGTTATCACCACTTAAGTGATATTTATGTACTTTTTTGAAGCCGGATCTCACTTAAATGTATGTAAACTATGTCCGGATCCATCATCCAACCCATCGTTGGTTAGGTAATTGAAAGGCCTTTCCAATGAGTCCAAAATATTGAAGATCTGGCAACCCTGTCTCGAGTTATGACCACTTAAGTGATATTTATGTACTTTTTTGAAGCCGGATCTCACTTAAATGTATGTAAACTATGTCCGGATCCATCATCCGACCCATCGTTGGTTAGATAATTGAAAGGCCTTTCCAATGAGTCCAAAACATTGAAGATCTGGCAACCTTGTCTCGAGTTATGACCACTTAAGTGATATTTATGTACTTTTTTGAAGCCGGATCTCACTTAAATGTATGTAAACTATGTCCGGATCCATCATCCGACCCATCGTTGGTTAGATAATTGAAAGGCCTTTCCAATGAGTCCAAAACATTGAAGATCTGGGAACGCTGTCTCGAGTTATCACCACTTAAGTGATATTTATGTACTTTTTTGAAGCCGGATCTCACTTAAATTTATGTAAACTATGTCCGGATCCATCATCCGACCCATCGTTGGTTAGATAATTGAAAGGCCTTTCCAATGAGTCCAATACATTGAAAATCTGGCAACCCTGTCTCGAGTTATGACCACTTAAGTGATATTTATGTACTTTTTTGAAGCCGGATCTCACTTAAATGTATGTAAACTATGTCCGGATCCATCATCCGACCCATCGTTGGTTAGGTAATTGAAAGGCCTTTCCAATGAGTCCAAAACATTGAAGATCTGGGAACCCTGTCTCGAGTTATGACCACATAAGTTATACATTGTGTTCTTTTTTCTGGATCTAAAAAAATGATGAAACCACTAATATACCCATTTTTGGTAAAAAGTGAGGAAGGCATCAACCACATAGGTGGATTAAGTTAGTTTTTAGTGTTGCTTTAGAAATCATCTTGTAGTCACTGTTGTATTGTTTCGCTAACAAAAATGCGATTTTGCTTTAGACAACATTATAAACCTTTTTCGTTAAGCCCCAAAAATCATCTAAATTATAAAAAATTCTTAGAAAAAATCTGAGTGTTGTTCACATAACCGAAAAAAAAATTCCGAAATAAAAAAATAACCAGTTTCATAATATACGTACTTCTATTTTTAACTTTTTAAATGAGAAAAAAATAGTTATATTATATTTTCCATGAATTCTTCAAAAATATTTTATCTCCTAAATTTGCACACCTTTTCTTAAAATCTGGCAGTGTTCCATTTGGGACAACTTCCATAAATAAACGATTTGCAATGTGTTATGAATATTTTTCAATATTAAAATCGGAAAATAGACATTTCAGACAAAATGGTTGTAATTTTGGTTTAATATCTCTATTTAATAATTTTTTGAAATTGTTAGGTTTAGGAGACAAAAACCTCACATAAAAGTGACATTTGCCAATTTAATTTTATTATTTTTAGAAGGTTTTTGCATGCGTTCTACCTGCAATTTTATAAGTAATACTGAAAATTCTATGGACTATCTTTGAACGCGTTAATTATTTTTTCCTTTGCGTGAAATGTTTTTACGGTGATTTTTTTTTACAGTTTGTTATAGTTTATTGTTGATTTCTAGAAATTTAAATAGGTATATAAAATCGTTTTCATTGTCCGTTAAAGGTTTTTTTTACTACAGGTTTCCCTCAAATACCGGAAAAATAGTGGTATATCTCTGTTGAGTTCAATTGTTGCATTTCATTGAAGCTTTGGGTAATTTTGAACATTCATATTTGATTGGGGTAGAGGATAGTTGTTTTGAAAGGATATTAATTTTGCAGCTATTTTATTACCATGATGCCTCTAAAGTGCAATTAAATATCAGGTTAAATTTGAACAATATTTTTTATGCCTTGCCAAAACAAGCGTCTGTTACCCAAAATGTGCCCATTTTTTCCTCTTTATTCGATCTGCCTGCCAGCCCGAATAATGTAATTATTTCGAGACGGAGAAACAATCGAAATACCAACAACATCCCAAAACAAGCGAGGAGGAGCTGTTGGGAAATGCAGTGTGGGTGGCGCTGACGCGGTGGGGTTTGGGGAAAAACGGTTTTGGTTGAAAATTTAATTTAGTTGTGACGCTGCGTGGCTTTTCCCTTCGGTTGAGGTTGCGGTTTTATTGTTTATTCAAAATACATCAAAATTTTGCTGTGATTTGCATTAATTAGAGTACGAACCACGCTGTTTCCGAATTGGATCACGCTGAGTTATTGATTTTCCAGCGTTTGCAATCAAGTTAAGGCATTACGAGTTTGAACGTCCGAAAAATCCAAAACAATGAACGCCAAATTCAAATTAAGAAATCCCATCAACTTCCGTCGAGACCTCCACATTTACGGCCAATCTGGCGGTTTTCCGTTCGCTCTTGGAATGACCACTCACAGGCAAATGCTGGCTGCTGATTGGCAGCGTCAAAAACCAGACGAAAAAAAAACATCAGTCGTCTTCAATAATAAAAAAAAACTGAAAACATAAAAACCTGGCCGTAACAAAGTTTCTTCGCAGGACGACGCGTTTCACCAACTGCCCCGTAATGGCGAGCCGGCGAAAAGCGAGAGCAATTTCAAAAAGTGGAATTTGATGTTATTTCGCGTTGAGCGCGTACCCGCCACTTTGACGGGGGTGGAACTCTGTGATCATATGGCTATGCCAACTTGAGACCACAGACATAAAGATGCGACACTACGTTGGTAATAGTTTGAAATTTCATGTGAGTCTTATCGCTTTTTTACAGTTTAAAGTGCTCGCAAATGTTTATTTTGGCGTGCTATTTTTTGAGAATTTTATTTTTTTTGGTTTTTAGATCACTTTTACAATTTTTCAATTATTTTTTTACATTTTTAAAAATGCGACATTACAAAAATTATTGCTTACTAATTTATACATAAAAATTTAAATGTTGGCAAAAAACATAGCCAAAGTCAATGTTTGAAAAAAGACAATTGTTAGAAAAAAAACATTATTTTAGTTGTAAATAAAGTTCTTCCTTCCAATGCTTTTTAAAAATCGGTTAAAAAATTTACTGTTAATTATTTATAGAAGGAATTCCGCTTAGAGGCGGGGTTGAATTGTTGAGCGTTAACTTTTAATTGTTTCTCTTATTTGATGTATAACCAAACTGCAACATAAACTAAAAATGCATTTAAAGTATATGTTTAAAAACATGAGCAGTGTTGGTAATATTCATTTGTCAAAAACCATCCACATTAACGACCCCCGGGTCTTTGTCTCTATTGCAAGTTTTTGCTCGAACCTAGGAGTCCGAAGGCTTGAATGGGGAGAGCACCCAAACCTCTTTCCACTCCAAGGAACCATCCACCCCAGTGTTTGAACTGACGACCTTTGGATTGCGAGTCCAACCGCCGCCAGCAATTCCACCGGAGTAGGCTTGGTTTGGTGTGTTGTTTGTACTTATGGCATGGAGACGACCCCTACACCTGGAATGACTTAACGGTCTAACAACCAAGGCCGGGACCGACATTTTACTTCCTCATCCGATGGAAGGTTGGAGCAGATGGGAATCGAACCCAGAATCATTCGCTTACAAAGCGGACAGCGTAACCATTCGGCCACGCACTGCCACTAATATTCAATATTTATTTGTATGGGATTAAAAAAACAACTATGAGATGTTTTTTAGATATCAAAGATCTCCCATTTCTAGAGTTTTTTTTGAAAAGGTCCTATAAACATATGAAATACAATAGTTTATAGGACCTATAAAAAACTCAAAGTTGCATATTTCAATTCCGAAAATTTTGGTACCCTAACATGTATTAATCATCGCTGAAATTGTCAAATTATCGCAGTTTAAGCGAAAAAAAAATTTTTTTTGCCGTTTTCGTCATTTTCCCATTTTTGCGCGAAGCGCGTAGAAAACCCCAGTTTATATTAAAAAAAATCGTATTTCAGAAAATTGAAAACATAACTTCTCCATTTTTTTGTATGTTATGTAAAATTTTCCGAGGAATCAGGTAAACATATTTTCAGACATAGGCTCTTTGGTGCCGATACCTTCAAAACAGCATTTTAAGTTTTCATACGACCTTTTCAAATGTTAAGCTAGATTTTTGAAACTTCTTACTATTTTTCCCAAATAGCCAAACTAATCACCTGTCTTTTGCGTCTAGGACTGCTAAAATCGGATTGAATGGCGTGGAGATATGATTTTTTGAAAAAGTGGTTTTTGCGAAAAATGACGAAATAGTAGTTTATACAACAAGTTGCAAAAAGAGGATTTTTTCAGCACGAGTCGTACATTTATCCAACGAGGTTCACCGAGTTGGATAAATACAAAGAGTGCTGAAAAAATCAAGTTTTGCAACGAGTTCCATACAACATTTTTTGCAATTCCAAAAAACACACACTGAGTGAAATTTTATATCATATTTTTATGTATTTTTTCAATAAATTATTCAAATCAAAAAAATGTTGAAAAGTGTTACTTTTCGAAACAAGTGCTGAAAAGTTCAACTTTTCAGCACCCATTTGAGTGCTGAAAAGTAGAACTTTTCAGCATTTATTTTGAAAAGTGTTGCTATTCGATTCTGTTATTTTTGGTACAGAAAAGTAGGCTATTTCGTCATTCAAGAATGACAGGAAAAGTAAGTAGTTTCACGACGGAATTGCAAAAAGTCTTTTTTTGCAATTCCGTCGTGAATCTACTTACTTTTCCTGTCATTCTTGAACGACGAAATAGCCTACTTTTCTGTACCAAAAATAACAGAAACGAATAGCAACACTTTTCAAAATAAATGCTGAAATGTTCTACTCTACTCCGGAATTACAAAAATGTTTTATTCAAATCGATGCAAAACTTGATTTTTTAGCACTCGTCTCGTTTATCCATCTCGATGAGCAGCGTTGAATAAATGTACGACTGGTGCTGACAAATTATTTTTTTTAAATAGTATCATATATTTTTTTTCGGAAGGTAATAATCAAAATTTCGAATTAGGATTATTTTTTTCGCCAGGTGAAAAAAACCACGACATTTTTCTATAAAATCTAAAAGGGGTTTTCTATAAATTAACTTCTACCATAAGTCTACTTGTCTATGCTCCAGAATACTCTTCACCCTTGTCCGTTGCCTTATTTGTTTTTTTTTCCTCAGAGCTTAGGAGCGAACCCGGAAAAGCCGATTTACTGTTTTTGGACCATTTCGCTTTTTTTCTTCTCTCTTCGCGCCATGACGTCTCCGGATGCTACTTTAATAATGCAGCTGGTAAACAGTGAATTTGAGGCGGCAATCTACCGAGAAAGAAAGGGTTTAAAGGGGCATTTAAAGGGGTCAAATTTTCCAAGAAGGTTTCTGGGTGGAATTTTCCTGGTGGAAGATTGCATGCCAAAATCTTTTATCAATTAATCAAATTTGTTATTTTTTGTCTGGAAAAAAATACAGAAATGCGAAGAATGAGAAATGAATTAGTAAGGCTGTTTCCAAATAACACAGCAATTACTAAGTTAAGAGACATTCCGATATTGTATTCAAAAATGACAAAATGATTAAAATCACCCAAAAATGACCACTTTCCTTTTTGACGGCTGCTCTGAAGGGTTCAATTCAGAGCAGCCGTCAAACTGGGAAAACAAAAGCTGCACAAAAAAGTAATGGAAAAGTGATTACAAGGGTCCATTTTTGGGCTTTATATGCAAATGCGAAAATTCCTCGGCACATCGCTAAATTGTTTTCCAATCTCTTATCGGCTGAAATTATTCTGTTGCCGAGAATTGGCTGTCACTTTTGGAGTGGGGAAAGCCGCCACTTCAAAAAACTTTTTTTTATCAATTTGTTTTCCCAAACTCAACAGTAACGGATCGGAGTGGGTGGAGGGAGGGAGTCGAAAATCAAAAATGCAAACAGCTGCGGCATTTGAGGGTTCCTTGCTCAACCTACCCACCTCCCCCCACTGAAAAGTTCATTGATTGTTTTGTGCCCTTTGCGCAGCGCTTTTATCACTGCCATTTTATCGGCGCGGGGCTGTGTTTGCTTTTGTTGGTTTGCCACTCTGATTTAATCAGTCCGCTTGGTTGGGTCCTTGGCGGCTCCGCGGAACGGATTGTGGTCACCACGCGAGGAGCAGGGGGAGTTGGATGGAGAGCCAAAACGGGGCCAAGTGGTCCAAACAGAGCGATAATCGTTTGCATATAAATTGGTTATAGATGGAAACGCGAGGAGCTGCCGCCGACGAGAAATAATGGATAATTTTTCCCGAAAATTGTTATCAATTGGGAAAAAGTTTGAGCTTGGAGCGTTTAGGAGGGTGAAGTTCGATGTTTAAATTCAATCAAGTAATTGAAATAGAATTTGAGCGAAAAATATGATCAATGAACATTTTATTGGAATTTAGTTTAATTTCTGTAACTTTATATTAAAAGAAAATAGTTAACATAATCAAATAGATAGTAAAAACATTTGTTTGCCAAAGTATTCATAACAGTTCATGTTGGTTTTTCCGTTTTAAGATTATGTTGGTTTAACAAATTCAATTCAACAGATTACATTGATTTTTATTGATAGTCTTTAATTAAACTTCCCGATTCTCACTCAGCTGCAGTAACTTTTTTTTATATGAACACCTGTCCCAGCGTACATCCTTGGGACCTTGGAGTGTCAATACAGCCGGCAAAAGAAGCACCAGCTGATGAACTACCGATACACGACCCCAGAGCAGCACCTGTCACAACATCTGAAGACTGCGGGATGGCAGGCAACGTCACCAGAAGAAACCACATTCTCCATTTCAGGAGCAATTATTGCTGATTGCAATCGGGTTACACCGCCCTCACGTGCACCTCCACTTGGTATAGAGCTATGTTTTCACTACACAGCATTAGTGTCACTCAGGATGGCATTCCCCGGTGGTCACATTGCGAAAGGGCTTAGGAATGATTGAGACGTAGGATGAGTTATGTTTGGACGACGAGCTTTTACACATTGTTAGTATCGATTTGAAGGAAAATAGATGGTGAGTTGCTGACACTCAAGACCTCAAGCAAGTAATGGTGATGGAAATGTGGCACCTGTTGCTTACAGTTTAAAGTGAAAGCTGATATAGCAAGAGTATCAATTGAATTTCTATTTTAATTGACAGCCAGGTACTGGAGCTAACATGCTTTTGATTTGCTTCAGTGCGCAATTATGCATGCATTGAGCTTAGTACTCCTTACAACATTGTGTTCATCACTTTCTCATTCTAGTTTCCTTGTCCAATATGTCCATAGTGATGGGGTCGACCCCATATCCTATAATCTCGTCTGGTTTAATAGTTTTCACCAGCTTTACATTGTTTGGAGCCAGCTTATCTGCAAACAACAAGCGAAAGTTTCTCCTTCGGCTGGTGTAACCCCACAGAGTTGACACAGGAGAACCTTACGCTCAGTATTATAGCTTCCAGCGGACAGATTTCCCACATGTTATTCTGCTGATTGCACTAATGGGACACACCAGCACTAAACTACTCCATCCTAACAAGGACAAATATACTCGCACCTTCACCTTCACAAAAGCTTCGTCAGGACACTATCCGGTGCTGGTATCTCCCTTGGAACGACGACGGTGTCTATCGATTCTTCTAAGGCTTCGATCGTTGGCCCCCGGAGTCAAAAGTTAAACATGGACACAGTTTAACAAAACTGTAAACTACTTATGCAAACTGTTTTTGTTGGGAAAGTGGCAAGAGGGCCGGGTTTTGTCATCGAACTTGGATTTGTGCTGTAAATTGGTCCTCCGGAGTTTGGTGAACGAACGAACTAACCAATATCGTTTGGGGTTAGAAACAAGAGACAATCAAAAGGACATTCTCATTGTTTATCGCAGGGCTATGATATTACGAGGGCCAGGGAAAAGGTCAGGAATTTAATTACCAACTACAATGTGCATTGTAGTGGGGATGCACTGGATGGGAAGGTTGATTTTATCTAACCTGAATTCGGGAAACTATTTTAAAATATTTGATTTGGTGACCAACGAGAAATATTTGGAATTTCAATAGAGTTCCACGAATAAGGGTTAAAAGCCACCCTTAATTGCATTCCCACTACTAAATTCAAGACCAATATTTATGTACGGGATCGACTTGGCGGTCAAGTTGCATCACAGTACTTTTAAAGTGATGTTTAAAGCTGATCTAATCACATTCCTTTAACACAGGAACGCCCAACGCAACTCGCTGGTTCTCGGGCATTGATCAACCAATCAGGACAATTCTTATTTCCAGTGATTTGTAAGAATGTCTAGATGATCCTAAAATTTTGCAGAACTTGATTTGAACGAATCTATAATTTCTGCGACCGAAAACATCGTTCCACCTTTTTTAAAACGACTGCCTCCGCGGAATCTTTGGCGGTTTTTTACACGCGAAAAAAATGGTTGGAACGATGTTTTTGATCGCAAAAATTACAGATTTGATCAAATTAAGCCCTGCAAAGTTCTAGAATCATCTAGACATTCCAACAAATCACTGGAAAGAAGAATCATCTTGATTTGTTGAGTTATGCCCGAGAACCAGCGAGTTGAAGTTACCGTTCCAACTTTTTTAGAGCCTTGGGCGTTGGAATGTTAAATTACTAGTACCTGTTTATGAATAGTATACATTAATAAATTGAAATGATGAAATTCATTACAATTATTTGTTTTTCTTTTTCAGGTAACTCAACAGACCAACATCATTACATTTGAGTTTAATCAGGTATGTAACGCTGTAAGACGTTATAAACGTAAAAAAATCACTCGGATATTTTGAAAATCATCTTGTTCCAAGTCTTGTCCATGCGACTTTTTCAAAACGGGTTTAAAAAAACAGGTTTTGTACCATGAAAAAAACGATTTAAAAATTATAGTTTTTCAGCACATTCTACAGCTGGGTGGGACAAGACAAACAACCCGTTGGGGCAAAAGGAACAATGCATGAAACATGTATTTGAAACATTTCTATCGAAGAGATAATAATATTTAACTATTTATTTCAACGTTTTTTTCGAATAACTATAATAATTCAGAAGATACATGATAAATTTTCTTAATATCATTATGTTTTGTTAAGGATTTTTAAACAATGTATGTTTTGTTACCCACCAAGCTGTGTTGTTGCAGCAATTCGTATTTTTCATGATAAAAATTAACCTTATTTTGCGCTTTTGTCGAGCTTAATTATGATCCCTAAACTACGCTAAACTGATTTACATTTTTTTAATGCAAGGTGGCGGTGACGAAATATAAAAAAATGCATTTTTATTATTTGATAAGCAATCAACTATTCAAATTTGACAAAACTGGGGTCGCAGAACTCATTTAAAATATTTAAAACAAGAAAAAGAAAAATAAAGAAAAAAGAACTTGTTCGTGATTCGATTATCCGAAGTCACATACAAACCTTCGGATAATCAAGTCTGGACTGTATTTGAATTTTAAATCTTAAGTTAATTTTACATTATTCATGAATTAATCATATCAGATTAAGATTTTTTTAAATAATTCTTGAATTTATTAGCTGCATTTCTTCTTTTCATTTTAAAAGTAAGTTCCGTTACTTATTTACAATTTTTTAAATTTTATTTTGTTGCATAGATTATTTAGAAAAAGCAAACTTTTTTTTTGCAATTCCGTCGTGAAACTATTTACTTTTCGTGTCATTCTTGAACGACGAAATAGCCTACTTTTCTGTACTAAAAAAAAAACAGAATCGTATAGCAACACTTTTCAAAATAAATGCTGAAAAGTTCTACTTTTCAGTACTCAAATGGGTACTGAAAAGTTGAACTTTTCAGCACTTGTTTCGAAAAGTAACACTTTTCAACATTTTTTTGATTTAGACGATTTTTGACAAAATACATGAAAATATGACATAAAATATCACTCAGTGTGTGTTTTTTTGGAATTGCAAAAAAATGTTGTATGGAACTCGTTGCAAAACTTGATTTTTTCAGCACTCTTCGTATTTATCCAACTCGGTGAACCTCGTTGGATAAATGTACGACTCGTGCTGAAAAAATCCTCTTTTTGCAACTTGTTGCATAAACTACTATTTTCATATCAAATAAGTTGATGTATCAATTTCTGAACATTCTTTTTGTTTGCCCAATTTTTGATTGCGGACTTTTTGATTATTACTTTTATTAGCAAGGAAGTCTGTGTTTACGATATTATGGTGATATTGTTTCTTGTACTAATGAGAAAACTAAATAGCTCAGGAGAACACAAAGTCATTGATTTCATTTAACCTTGGTTTTGAAAACCAGATAACTGGTTCAAAAATGGAATCGTTCCACGATACGAAATTTTAGATTGCAAGCATTTCTGGCTCATGCTCAAGTTCATATCGCTGCTGTCTGCCTCGAAACATTCAACAGGAGAAGCATTTTTTTCCTGTATTCCACTAATGAGAGCATACCGAAAGGATTATATCATCATTGTTGCAAACACGTACTCTCCAACATACACTACCACATATCTACGGAAAAATGGTTTCATCGTCCAAACATTTCCCACACTGCCCGGCCGTGCCAGAGCCGGAAAATAAACCGATAATGACCATATAAATGGGTTGGCTGAACTGGAGCACCATGCTGCAGACGCTGGCGTTCCTTTCCCTACTGGTCCTGGCGTACATCTGGCAAACCCCACCGACCGGCCACAGTCTACTTACTTTGGAGTTGGATCCTGCCCCAGGCAGGCTCGTAGATTCTGGTTACGTGAAAAAGTTGTACTAAAGTGGGAAACGATATTAAAAACCCGGCACCAGGTCACCAGCCTTGGCCACTGGCCATAAGCCGTCCAGCGCGCGCCGGAGGCCACTCCAGACCAGATGGGCTCGGGTATCACGTAAAAAATGGACGAAAATCCCCCCAAACTAATGCTCAGAGCTTGACGGTGTCGAGGGGCTCTGGAAAGCCGTGCGGTTGGTCCCTGCCGACTTCCGAGAGTGGTACAAATGGTTGCCGCCCGGAAAAGCGGTTTCTATTATTTTTACGCTAAGCTAGAACTACGTCCGGCTTTCGGGGATTGTGAACTCTGGCTAGAATCTGCTCCAGAGAGGGGTTCCTTGTTAGGGGAGGGTTGCTTAAAGTATAAATCGTAGATCGCTTTTGAAGTTGTGATGGATTCTCTTCAACTATTGACTGACATCTCCTACTGTGAAAATGTATATAAAAAGTGCATTTTTCACTCCAGCTTGATCCTACATCTCTATTTCAGTATTGCAAAAAACGGCATCATGCTGTTGGATGCAGGCTCGTGATACAATATTAAATGTTTCTAGGCGAAGAACAATGTTAGTTGGCAAAACCGACGACGACGACGACGTTGGGGGCCCGCGCTCAGCTATTGTTCTAAATCCGTTTCCGTTTGCTGCTCCACGAGGCCAATGAGCCAACCGCGGACAAATCGGTGCAACAGGAGGCCGGATCCTGGTGACAGTGCAGAGGGATGGAGGTGGGGTAATCCTGGCACAGGCAGTTGGCAGAAACAGGAACGGTTCGGTTAGATTTTGGCAGGTCCTGTGGTTTACCGCAAAACAACGGAAGTTTTCCCAAATTTAGACATTCATGATGCGGACCGGATGGTTTTTCATTTTCGAGGTTTTTGTTGAGATTAGTGAAGGTGATGTACAAGTATAACAATTTGCATGAAATTTAACTAAAGTTTGGACTAGACTAGAGTTTAATTTCGGTCACTCTAATAGTTGGCATAGACAAGACATATTAAATATGCCGTGCCGTGATTTGTCTGCAAAAAAAAACAAATATTTCTTTTCAATGATGCACAAAAGATTCAGCAGAAGTGTTGCCAATTGATGTTCCTTATTTGGCATGGAATTGCCAAATGCCAAAAAAAAAAAAAATCATTCCAGCTATCAATCCATTCAATTGATATCCAAAGAGTACAAAAAAAAGTAAATCCTTCTCGGTTCCTGAGGGGAACACCCTTGAAGAGTATTGGGGCCGGCATTTACAAAGCAGATTAAGTGACAGTCAGTGTTGCAAATGAGTGATAAAAAAGCTATCAATAGATTATCTCTGCTCCAAAAATATCTGAGAGTATAGTGGCCGTCACTATAGCTTGTGAGATCTCTTCTTATGCCTCGTGATTCCCAGCGATGTCATTCTCTCTCTATCACTCTTTCCCTTTTCCTCGACTATGCCCTCTCACCGCATAGTCTCTCAATCTTTCCGAAAACTGCAATGAGAGAACGCGAGAAGGCGATTAGGAGCCGACAACGCATGACGTCCCGTTAAACTGCGTTTGCGAAATTGGTTTTGTGGCGGCTTTTGTGGTTAAACGCTGTTGTGGTAGGATGAACGTGGAAGCGGGAATTGGAGAGAAAAGGAAAATGTCAATCGCGAGTGGGTAAACACGAAAACGTGTTCGGCTATGTTCGGCGCTGAGAGTTTCAATGAAGAGAGAAGAGCAGTTATATTTGAGGCATGAATATTCAGGCGGGATAATTGTAGTTGATGAGAGTTGATATTTTGATATTTTAACAACCCTGGTATTAATCATCTTAATGTCAACATGTTAAGGTTAATGTTAACATTCCATAGGTTGTCTTCCTAAGGTGTCTTGATAAGGTCCAGTTTGTGACGATACACTATCTTCCCTTTACTAAGCAATCGAATCCAGAAGAGAAAAGATCGCCAGTTGTGATAGTCCGAGTCGGGATTTGAACCCCGGTCTACCGCTTACGAGGCGGAAGCGTTACCACTGGGCTACGGGGCTTTTCTATCTAAAGTGTTCAAACAATAATTATTTTACATTTTCAGTTATTAATTCAGCTGTTAATAAAAGAAGACAATCAAAAATTAATTAAAGACAATTGAGCTGAGCTTCTATCGGATGGTGAAGTAAAACGTCGGTCCCGGTTTCTCCTGTCTCGTCAGAGGCGCTGGAGCAGAAATCCCACGTTAGAGGAAGGCCATGCCCCGGGGGGCGTAGTGCCAATAGTTTCGTTGAGCTGTGTTTGTTTTTACCTGTCATTTCAACATTTTTTAAAGATTTAGACTCGTGTTTAAAATTGCAGAAAAGGTATTAGTTTTGCATGCGCAATCTACCTCAATTAACAGCTGGCTATAGCTCACAACCCGTTTTGCAAATGAATAATGACTCCGACACGAACCGTAAACCGGAATGTACTCAATGTGGTATTTGCCATTATATCGAGCTAATTGCATTTCCGGGAATAATAAATGACATTCTAGTTGAGCTTATATTTAGCACCACTTGGCAGTCCTTAACCCAGGCTTTTTGAATATGACTTGCAAAAGTTTATTTTTGATGCTTCAAACTTTTTTCAAATGAATAAATATTTGATGAGAAATCATAATAACGTATTAATAGTGAACAAAACAACAACACAAAGCAATATCATTCAAAAACAAATCAAAAAAGATTCGAAAGAAAAAGGATGGAAAATACCCAGTAACTTCATCATTAAGCTGTCTGTTTGCGAGTTGTGGAAAATTTTCCACGCTCCACCCAGCATCGCTGGTGGAAAATGGAAAATTCACCATCAATGTAGCAGATTGGAAGCTGGTTTTTGCCATCCGCACAAACACATTTCGGGTTCCTCCAGGATCAGACAGGATTGTGCATAATGGAGCGTACCTGTGGGAAAAGTAAGCTCCTGCGGGGGTGGGATTTTCCACGGGTAATAATGAGAGAAAGGATAGAGCCCTCATAGTAGAAAATTGAATATCGATTCGTGTTTTGTTTTTCTGCTGCTAGCTTAAGTTTTTTTTTTTCAAATTGGAAAAACAATGTATTTACTGGGTTACGGCAGAATGGTTTGCAAGGGCAAGCATAGCTTAGATTTTGATTCTAGGAGAAATTTGTTGAAATTGAAATTTGAATTGATAATAGCTGAAACCTTATGCTGTGCTTTCTAAATTTATTCCTAGAAAACCGTCACCAAACATAAATTTCATCGATAATGCTCGTTGGCGTGCGGAATATCGCCAGATATGAAAATTTTCAAACCTAACCTCATAATTCGCTCTCATTTGAATAGCAATCAACGGTCGTTAGTCTTGAACCGTTTGCTGCTCGTAATTCCCCCCAACCCACCGACAGTTTGTCGGGATTCAACAATCCGGAGAACACCATCTCGCTTCTCGCCTTCCTCGACCACCGATTACGGGTTGGATCGAAGCGACGACCCACTGAAGTGTGTCCAATTTAAAGGAGCGCGGAAGTGGTTCGTCGATTCCAGCAGGAACTTTTGGCATCTGCTTCGTCTCCGTCCCAAGAAAGTGGCGTTCTTACAGAAATGAGGCGTGAATTATCATACACTTTACGCGAGTGAGTGGTGTTTGCGCGCGTGGATGCGGAAAATGGGAAATCAATTTGCTTCTCTGGTTGGCAAACTGGTGGTTTGATGGTGAGGGGGGATGTAGTGGAGGAGGTTGTTCTTAAGAAGTGAGGTCGTTATACCTAATGAATCGCTAATTGGGTGGTCGACTATGGTGAACGCTTTTGGGGATTGATGGAATGGATGGGATGATGGAGAATTATTTAGCATCATTGAGAAGCGGTTAAAAATGTTGTCCATGTCTAAGGCTACCAACTGTACGGATTTTTTCCTTACCGTACGGATTTTCAACTCTCTTCGCGGATTTTGAACATGCCGGAGTTTTGTACGGAATTTCTTGCGGATTTGTACAGATTTTGAACAACTTTTTGAAAATTGAACTGTTTTTTTTTTGTTTTTGGTCATAGCTTTTGCTTATTAGACATATTAATTTCGATGACAGATCGATTTTAAAGGGATAACTTGGATAGTTTTCCAAAAAAAAAAATCAATTTGAAGAAAACACAGTTAAAACTAAAGAAATTCAAATTTCAAGACTTTTTGTAAATTTTTAGACAACAAACCAAGTTTGTTCATAAGTTTAACAATTTTACGAAATGTATAATTTTGTTTTCAGAGGTTTTAAGTTTGAAAATATCAATATATAAATTATAAGAATTTTTAAAATTCGTGGATGAAGAATGTTGTTGTAATGTGTTGAAATTTGATCTAGCTAATTTTTTTTCTATTCAGACAATCAATTTATTTATTTCATATTTCATGCCTAAAGGTCCGGTCATTGAACTATTTTGAAAAGCCGTCGTGAGCCAGATAAAATGGCTTCACGGGCCAGGTCCAGCCCGCGGGCCGTACGTTGGGCAGGCCTGTGCTAAACTATTAGTAAACAAAAATATTACAAAATTTTGAAAGAGTTTTAGCTCAAAATTGTAAATAGGTAGAAATTCGGAGCCAAAGAGAATTTTATGTCCAATTTTATGGCGTACTCAATGTTCTAATAAACGATTTCGTCGTAAATCAATACAAAAACAAATTTTTAATTGACTTTTCTTGCCCGTTACTCAATTAAGTAATTCTTTACATTTTCACAAATCAACTTTTCCTTGTTTTTTTAATTGAATAAAACTTTGTTCATGCATTCCCTTTGTTAAGAAAAGTCATTTTGCATTATTAATCTTACCATAGTTTATCAAGTTTGTCATACAAAATGGACATGTGGATATTTGAAAATCTGTATCTTTAGAAGGGGTTTTCTGATAGATTTAGAGACTTCAACAAAGTTGTAGGTTATGATTAGGACTATTCGGTACAAAAATAGTTGCACGTAAAATTCAAATTGCTGATTTTTGCAAAGTTGCATTAAAAAAAAGAATTCGTTTTCGTTGGCGTCAGAACAACCGTATTAGCTATAGGCGTCTCAATGCAAGGTTTTTCAAAAAAAAACTTCAGTTTTTTTTAATAAAAAAATACTTCATGAAGGAAAAACAGTACACAAAAAAACAGTAAACAGTACAACAGAAAATATTTTCGAAAAGTTGAATAAAACGCCTACAATTTTCATATTTTTACTTGTTTGCATAAATACAGTATTTAAAGTTTGAATTTAGTACAAAATGTGTTTTTTTTCAGTGTCATCTAAATACCCCTAATTTTTCAACTCTCGATATCTCGGAAACTTATGGTTCGATTTCTTATTTTAAAGCATGGAAGCTTTAGATAAAATTTCAGCTTTTTCCATAAAATTAACCGCTCATTTTTACAAAAGGGCTTACATACTCTTTTTACATTTGCAAATGTTGTCCTAGATTTTTTTATTTCAAAATAATTCTGATCGATGAGTGTACTGCTGGCATGTTTTCAAAAGATCAGCAAATTTTGCAAGAAAGTTATCCTATGAATGATTGTTGGTGGGTGATCTACATTAATGTTGGATTTTTTTTTCCTAAAATTAAGAAACAAACCTGGTTCTACCATTCATAAAATAAATATTTTTATCAGCATTAAATGATTTGTTTCGACTCACGCAAAAAATATTTAAATTTTTTTAGAGATGATATGTTAGTCTGTTGATATCTTAAACAGCTGTTTAGATATTGCATTCTGTTCAAATTTGCACAGTTCACTGAAATTGGTTTTTCCCATTACTAATTTTAATCAGTGAATTTGAAAAATCGAATCCCTTCTAACCTAAAAGTTTGCAATTTGTTAACAATATTCAGAAGGTGGTTATTAATCCGAAAAGTATTGACCTTATAATCTAACAGTTCTCCAACCAAACTCAAGCACCCAACCTTTCCTCGTCGTTGCACTAATCGGTTAATTTTCAGCTCGATTTCAAGACGTTTCACCGCATGTTTAATTACTCCATGCTACAAATGTCACTCTCGTTTGCTACATTTAGTTGTGCACCCCTGCTTGCGCCTTACTCCAGTTTACACAGATGTACATTGCATCCCGAGCAGACGGAAATAACTTCGGAATAACATTTTTTGATATTTGAACATACTAGGCTAATAACATTTTATGTTATTTATAACAAGATTTGTTATTCGTCGTTATGATTTTTTTGTTATTGAATTGTTATTGGGTAATTCTCCGCCAACTCACACAGCAGTTGCCCCGACCCCTCTTCGATTTGCGTGAAACTTTGTCCTTAGGGGTAACTTTTGTCCCTGATCACGAATCCGAGGTCCATTTTTTGATATCTCGTGACGGAGGGGCGGTACGACCCCTTCCATTTTTGAACATGCGAAAAAAGAGGTGTTTTTCAATAATGTGCAGCCTGAAACGGTGATGAGATAGAAATTTGGTGTCAAAGGGACTTTTATGTAAAATTAGACGCCCGATTTGATGGCGTACTCAGAATTCCGAAAAAACGTATTTTTCATCGAAAAAAACACTAAAAAAGTTTTCAAAATTCTCCCATTTTCGGTTACACGACTGTAAAAAATTTTGGAACATGTCATTTTATGGGAAAGTTAATGTACTTTTCGAATCTTCATTGACCCAGAAGGGTCATTTTTTCATTTAGAACAAAATTTTTCATTTTAAAATTTCGTGTTTTTTCTAACTTTGCAGGGTTATTTTTTAGAGTGTAAGAATGTTCTACAAAGTTGTAGAGCAGACAATTACAAAAAATTTAATATATAGACATAAGGGGTTTGCTTATAAACTTTACGAGTTATTGCGATTTTACGAAAAAAAGTTTTGAAAAAGTTGGTCGTCATCGATCATGGCCGTTCATGGTCACCCGCAACAGACACGGACGACGAAACAAAGAGAAATGTGATGTTTATTAGCAAACCCCTTTTGTCTATATATCATAATTTTTGTAATTGTCTGCTCTACAACTTTGTAGAACATTCTTACACTCTAAAAAATAACCCTGCAAAGTTAGAAAAAACACGAAATTTTAAATTGAAAAATTTTGTTCTAAATGAAAAAATGACCCTTCTGGGTCAATGTAGATTCGAAAAGTACATTCAATTTCCCATAAAATGACATGTTCCAAAAATTTTTACAGTCGAGTAACCGAAAATGGGAGAATTTTTAAAACTTTTTTAGTGTTTTTTTGATGAAAAATACGTTTTTTCGGAATTCTGAGTACGCCATCATATCGGGCGTCTAATTTTACAAAAATGTCCCTTTGACACCAAATGTCTATCTCATCACCGTTTCAGGCTGCAAATTATTGAAAAACACCTCTTTTTTCACATGTTCAAAAATGGAAGGGGTCGTACCGCCCCTCCTTCACGAGATATCAAAAAACGGACCTCGGATTCGTGATCAGGGACAAAAGTTACCCCTAAGGACAAAGTTTCACGCAAATCGAAGAGGGGTTGGGGCAACTTTTCCCGATTTCGTGTGAGTTGGTAGAGAATTACCCTATTGTAATAACAGACTAATAACGATTTTAGTGATTCTTCGAATAAATCTTTGTTATTATTTTTTGTTATTTTAACAACTAATCCGATCATCCCAATAACGGTTTGAGGTATTCTTCCATAACAAAAAATGTTATTCCAAAGTTGTTTTGGCTTTCAACCAATAACAAATTTCGTTAGGATAACATAAACTGTTATTAAACTCTTATGCAAAAATGGATTTTGCAAGAATATTCCATAACCATAACCATCCATAGCGCCAGAAATCGAAAGTGTTTCTTTTTGTGTTTGTGCGTCCATTTTACGTCAACCGGCTAATGAACTCTTCTGGTTGGCGATCTGTGTGACGAGAAACATACGGCACTTTTGCTGCACGACCGATACCAGAAGTTCTGAAACACTGCATCGGTCATGTTAGCTTACACAGCTCCCCACACTGCAGCTGCATCTGTTGAGCATGATTGATGATGATTTATTCAGGGAATCCTCGTGCCAAGATTCGGCGCGCCAGAGTTGTCCCCACTGACTGTGGCTGGATCGGTACGACACATGGACCGAACTGAACTGTAACCAGAATCGGTGCCAAATTGCCGTTGATGCCAATTGTGAGAGCAGCCGAAACAAGTGGTCCCGGGAAGAATGCTAAACGGAGCTTCCTGGAATTGCCTTGTTGATCCAGTATCAGCGCAGACGATTGATATTTGCTGAAGATGTTTCCATACAAGTACAAATAACCTCACATTGGTATGATTTTTAGGGTATCGCATGTGCGTTCCAAGAACGGTAAAGGCTTCAGCCATGAGTCAAACATTATGATTTCATCGATACAAAAGCGATAGAGCATAATTCCATTTGAGTGCCTCCGGCAAGTGCGAAAATTAAATTCAATTTGAACCGTCACTCAGGTGACATTCAAAAGTTCGACAGCACCGGTTTTCACTACGCTCGGGGAAATGAACTTCGTGGTCGATTCCTTCCGTTGACATAAATTAAACATTCCTGACCAACCGTCACCATCGCATCGCCCTCCCTTGAAAACATTTCAACGTTCTAATCGTGCAGAAGATAATCCTCGGCCAGGCCAGGATTTGCATACACTATTACTCTAATGTGGGTCAAGCCAGGGAATGTTGTCCCCACCAGCCGGAGCCGGAATGATGGAACAAACGGTGGCCATTCCGGTCAAACATTGTATGGTTGATGACCTGTGGCCTATACACAAAGTTGTGCTTCCAGTTGACATCTGAAATGCATGTTGAAGGTATGGGAAGGTTCGCCCCGTTACTGGCTGACTGGGGAGCTCGCAGGACAATGAAAGGCTTTTTCAACGCCACGGCGGACAGTGGTTTGGTACTGTTACTATTCATCGGTTCACAGTCAGTAGTTGACTCAACGACTAAAACATCAGCATTGCAAGATCGGCTAGCCTGGCCAAGGATTCGTTTTCACGTCTCCATTGCAAACATTCTCCTTTCTACATTCACACCAAACCATGTCGTAACCTTATCCATGTACGAGAATGCCGACTCGACTCCGAGGCTGAACGCTCCTTCCATGCAAAACCAAGCCATAGATCGTTGTCATCACCCTGCATAACTTTAGCTTAATTCCTGCAACATTTGTCCTGAACCTGTTGAGCTGAAGCTACGGTTTGACGTCGACTAGGGTGACAAAATGATGCACATTGAAACAAACCCATTTCGTTGACATTATGCGCTGTAATCTTATTAATAATTTCAAGTGAAAAAATGATATAGTAAAAATCGATTTTTCCTGAAATTTCAAAAGTAGCGTTCCTAGCTAAAATTAGTGTAATGTGACAAATTTCGTAAGAAAATGCAAAAAAATGCGACAACATCGTATGAAGCTCCAAATTTGCTTAAGTCCTCGTCTCAAATTAATTTGTGTGGCTGACGGGTCGATTAAATCTAATTGAGATGTATGCAAATTTATTGAGCCGCCAGCACTTGCCGTGGAAGTGTGCCATTCCGTTCAATCGCGCATCGATTTCTCTTAATTTTCGCCAATTTGCTGGTCTCGTTGGTGCCGGTTAATTGGCTGCGTAATAAACTTCGTTTCACTCGGATGGGTAGCAGTTTATTGATTTGTTATGGGTGGGGACGCTGGGGTCAGGGGAGAAAAATAAAAATCTCCAAAACCCATTAAATTAAAACTCGTAAACGTCACCGGCATCAATTAGGGACGCATCCCGGCTCCAGTTCCAGTTCAATGGGTTTTCTATCGACGTTACCTTGGTTGACGTCAATGCTGTGTTATGAATGGAGGACGCTTAATGCTGCTGTTGAGCTTTTTAAATTGATCTTAATTGATTTTAAAATTAAGAAATTTCTATGAATTCCTTCCCTGTTGAATTTTATGAATCTACAGTTTTGATGACTGTTGAAGTGTTACAGTTATTTAAAAAAAATGCATAAATATAACCATCCTTAAAAATTTGAAAATGAATCAGACAATATTATGCATACTACTTGATGTTGATTTTAAAAAAGATTTCTGTATTATCAATGCAAATCTCCCAATTTAGAATATACAAAATTTACTGTGGTGTAGGGGTAAGCGTGATTGCCTGTCACCCAGTCGGCCTTGGTTCGATTCCAGAAGATCCCAGTGGCATTTTTCGAGACGAGATTTGTCTGATCACGCCTTCCGACTAACCTAGAGGTTAGGTCGTTAGCTCAGTCCAGGTCAGGGATGCCACTTGTTTTTTTTAAATGTCTGTAAAAAAGTCTGTGTATGGCTGTGCATTTGTCTAAAATTCAAATATATCAATTCACAGTCATTGAAATCCATCAGGCTTTTGAAGACTAACAAAATAAGTTTCGACAAAAAAGATTACAAAATAATAATTTAATGAAGTTTTTTAAAAGTCTGTGCACCTCAAAAAATGTCTGACACAAGCTCAAAAGTCTGTGAAACACAGACAAATCTGTGTATCTGGCATCCCTGGTCCAGGTATAGGAGTCGTCTCCGTGGGTCCTGTCTCGGTGGAGTCGCTGGTAGGGAGTTGGACTAACAATCCAAAGGCAGTCAGTTCGAATCCCGGGTTGGATGGAAGCTAAAGTGTAAAAAAGGTTTGCAATTGCCTCAACAATCAAGCCACCTAGTTTCGTGTAGGAATCTCGCAATCGAGAACGCCAAGGCAATGCTGTAGAGCGAATAATTTGATTTTTGATATGAATGTTTACTGTTTGATCATAATCAATTGACTGAAAAAAATAATTTCATTCATACTGCATAAAAAATCAGTAAGATTTAATGCTAACCCTACACAGAAAAAAAAATCATGGTAATATTACATCTGGGAAGGGGTACATCTTTTATGTCAGAAAAAAGGTGTAATTTTACCTCTGGAAATGTGTAATTTTACCACTTTTCTGGTGTTATGTTACTTTTTCAGTCTCCTTCCAAAATTACAGTCACCTTCCAAAATTACAGCGTCCAAATTTACATTATTTTTTTCTGTGTACATTCAGCCAAAGAAAACAATCATTATTTCTCGTGCGTTCAAAATAAATCCCTTCGCCAATTCGCCAATAAATCAGCCCCAAAAAGCTTGTGCGTTGATTCGATAAGACCAAAACGAGTATAATTGATTTACGTTAATCGCTCACTACCGCCATAACTCTTCAACTTATCATTCACGTCCGACGATGGCTGCACTCATCGATAGGAGATTTTAGCAGCAGAAGCAGCAGCAGCTGGCGGAAATCGATCGGTTGTGGTCTAGTTCAATCTACTACGACGGACCGGACATCCACCGGAAGTTGGGAACCAGCCGTCAGGCGTGCAATTTATTACCGTGACCCCGAAGGTATGCAACAGTATGATTTTTTTGGGTAGTTGCTGGTCACAGGAAATTTCACCGAAAATGATTTCGCCGAACAGGTTATTTATAAAAGCGAGACAATTTTGAGATTTTGACCATTTGCGGTGAAACGACCCGCCCATTCGGCCAAACGACCCAACCACATAATGGTTGCTTATAGGTCAACTTTGTTGAGTTGTGCTCGGTACGACCCTCGTGGGAAAATTTATCATGTCAACGGTGTCGTACATCAAACAGCAACGCTGATGGTGAAAATCGCTAAGGGGATTTCCAGGAAAGAATGATCTCTCGGACTTGAGACAAGAGTGCTAGTGAAAATTATTACTAGTGCAGCTACAAATTTCAATAAGAAGTAGGATGAGAAAATGGTTTTAAATTTTGTCAACTTTTGAAAAACAAATATAAATAAATGAGCATTTTTTTGTCACATTTGTTTAAGAAGAAAATTATATATTTGCGAAATCCACCAAATCATTTAGATCATTCTTCAAATGAATTTACAGTTTTTGTCACCCAAAAAAAAAAAACGAAACCGTTCCAGGCATTTAAATCTTTGCTGACACAGCATGATGGAAAATATCCACCCTCCGCACAATAATTGAAGATCCTCGCGATGAAAAGAGTTCTGATTGAGTGAATATTGTATGAGTCGACCTTAGGCCACCAATCGCAGCCAAGTGTGTACGCAGCAATCCTAAGCACTTGAGAGGTACAATTTTCCGCGAAATTTTTCGTCTTTCTTCGCATTCTGCTATCCATGCCTAGCGGTACAATTGATCAATTTTGAATGACGCGCTCGGGAGAGCATTTGCAGAAATATGATTTATTATTCCATTAACGGTAGCAGAAGCAGCAGCAGCCGTATCTCATTTGCATTCCACGCAGAATTTTGGTTCCCGTTTCCGATTTTCTGTATTCTTCTTCTTCTGATGACGATAAAGATGATGGAAAATTGAGTTCTCCAAGGGCAGCACAAGATTTGGTACGCGATTACATTCTATAGTGGGGAGTGGCACGAGCTTTCCGTGACAAAAAGGGATTATTTGGGATAAAAATGAAATGCAGTGATGGAAAACTTTGAAAAAAAAAAAATTATGAGGAACCTAAATGATTTTTTTTTTGTAAGCAAAATTGCACATAAATCTTAACATGCATTTTATTGACTCTTTCGATAAAATTATTAAAGTTTTAAAAACGGTCATAAACATATTACTCATTCACCGTTACTCTTTCATGATTCTAGATTAAATTTTAAATAGGTCCTATCTGCATAGGAAACCCATGATCCCTCAAATTTAATCTAGAATAAACCCTCTACTGCCCAATTTTTTTTATTATTTTATTTAACTTCTTTATCATTTTGAGCAACTTTTGTTGTGTGTGTGTGTGTGCAATGTGTGTGTGCAACCAACCAAACGGGACCGCGCGGTCCCTTCTTACAAATTGAGTTGTTTCCATGTATTTTTAGATCTACATTCTATACATGCAAATAACTCGCATAGGCATTTGGAAGGTGTTAGCTCTACCGAGCTTCGGTGACCCATTTCTACGCTGGCTAGCCGAGCGGCGAGGTACATCAGCTTTATCGACAAGCCCCGCCCTGAAGAACGTTTGGACCAATCGGATTCAAACGTTATTTAGAACTTCCGAACCCTTGTCAAATGGACAAGGACCCAGCGCGTATATAGTTGATAGTAACAGTATTCCTAATTCCAGTTATAGCTCACCAAGTCACGAAGGCATAGTGTTTAGCATTTTTGCTTACCAATCCAAAGGACGGGGGATCGATCCCCGACTTCTAGCGACTTTGATTTTTCGTTCATGTTCAGAATTTCAAGATTAATATTTCCTATACTTTCTCGTTGGGAACAGATGGGAATCGAACCCAGGACCATTCGCTTACAAAGCGAACACCGTGACCAGTCAGCCACGGCCGCTCCATCATTTTGAGTAACTTTTGTTCTTCCAAAAATATTACTTCTTTTGTTTAATATTTTTCTTGTTAATTTTTTAAATTTTAATTTGCATTTATCTTGTTACGATATGTTTGTTTCTAATAGTATTTGGCTTACTCTACGACTTCCTATCATTACCTTTTTCCTATCTAGTGTTTTCATGTTAAAAGTCACTTTTTCAATTTTTGCTTGCTTTTCACATTTTATACTATAGAAAGATAACATTATCATTTCCATTGTAAAAAATGCTTACAGGCATACTCTGGTACACTAACAAAATTAACGCATACTTATTTTCACACAATATAGAGGAAATGTTAGTAATAAACACAGTCAAAGTTGACCCCAGCAAAAATGACATTTTTCAGACAATGGCAATGTCACATAATATAAGTCACATTTCCAACCTGAGAAATTTCTTAAATTTTCAATGTTCTTTTTTACAATGCACTTCAAAGATCAAAAATTGGTAGAAAAATTTTTTTGGTGATTAAAGACCGTCCAGTGTGGAATTCGAGCGAGAAGAAGGAAAGCATTTCTCGCTCGCGAGCGAGAGAGAGAGAACTTGTAGTACTTTTCTCTTCTCGCACGCGCTCGCATTTTTGTTCGCGTTTTCGCTCTCGCCACGAGCGCCTTGTGCTAGCCGTTCGTCCTAAGCTAGCAATTTGTTTATCAAGCTTATGAATGCGAACCAGGCGAGGTGTAGGGGAAAGTGGGGCAAGTGTAACAAGCTAAGGAAATGCTCGTTATAACCCATCAAAAACGTTAAAAAATCTGTCGGATTTTTCATAATCATCTTATTCCAGGTCTTGACTAATACTTTGATAGAAAAAGTTAAAAAAAATCCTGTTTTTTAATGTAAAAAAATGATTTTAAAAATTTTGATTTTCCGTAAGTTCTTCTCAAGTAGTGGGGCAATTGTTCGCTTGCCCCACTACTTGCCCTGTTGGGGCAAGAGGAACAATTCATGTAACAACATGTCAATTTGCTAACAAATGAACTGTTATCACTTAGATACATCAGATAAGAATGTATTTGAAACGTTTCTTTCATTTTTAGATTAAATAATAATATTTTACCAAAAAATTGATCGTTTTTACGAAAAAAATATAACTCAGATGAAAAAAAGGAAATTTTAAAAATATCACTATATTTTGCATGGACATTTTTTTGAACAATTGTTTATCAGTTTTTAAGTATTTTTATGTATTTTTTTCCCGAATAAAATATGTTGTTGCAGCAATTCGTATTTTTTTCCATACTAAAAATCCATATGGCACACTTGCCCCACCTGAACAAGATTTTTTTTAAACTCTCAACAAAAATAATTAAAAGTTAAGTCATACTTTATAAAAGGTGCACATCATTGGTAAGGACACTACTGATCTAGGAAAAATAGCATTTTGATAAAATGAGCCTTAAAACGAACCCTAAGCCTTATTTTGTACTTTCCAAATATTATAAGAAAACAAAGGTTTAAAGAAAAACTTAATTAAATCATACGCCCCGTGGCGTGTACGTCGTTTTGGCGGATATGTGGTAGTAGAATCAGTTAATTGCATTGCTAGCAACAATTCCTCATACTGGAAATAATCAAAATTGTAAAAATTACGGCCTTTCGAGCGATTGATCCTTTTGCCCCATATGGTCGTCTTGCCCCACCTTCCCTAAATTCAATGGCTTTGTTGTTTTTGTTCGTTTCTAACACGTTTAACTTCCTCGCGAACGGGCAATTCTGGCTCGCGAGAAATTCCGTTCGCGAGCGGAGGAGAGCACGAGCAATCGGTGAGTTTCTCTCGGCAGCTCAAGACTCGCGGCGAGAACTCGAGAGAGAGGATTTTCTCGCGAGAGCGCGAAAATACCAACACTACATATAGTTTTGATAATAATTAAACTGCAACGCATTGTGTAATACTTTTCGTTCAAGCATAAAACATTTTTTTTTTGAAATTTAAAAGTTTCGCTCCTCTTTTGCTACCTATATAAAACTTTAGATGAAATGCTTAAAAATGCAGGAAATTGCATTACTAAACATTTCATGTGAAGTTTTATGTATTTCATAACAGAATATTTTTTCAATCAATGATAGAGAAGCTTGGCACTTTTAATTCGATTGATCGAAATCCATTTTTTTCAAAAAATCATAACTCAGAATCCTGTTTACGGATATTCACCATTTCTGGATATCATATGAAAATATTTTTAGCTGTGAGCTTTTTGAAATTGGTTTAGCAATTCCGAAGATATTAATATTTTTTTAAAGTGGTTTTTGTGAATATCATCAAAAGTGCATTTTTTGGAACGCTCTATTTCAAATAGTACCAGCCAAAAAACAAAAACAAAAAAAGGTCCTGGTTCAATCATTTACGACAAGGTAACCCCAAATTGGAGCACTTTTGATCTGGATGTGCTGATGTGACGTGGAATCTATGTATATATTTTACTTTATTATATTGATTCATAAAGTATTTTACATTTTCTTAGTTTTTTAAATATTTTTTTAAGTGTTCCAAAAAAATCCCCAAAAAACACAACTGAGATCGGCGAAATGTCCCACGTCTTGTCTTACATCATTCCACGCGTCACGTCAGTTTTGCTAGCCGTGGCCAAAATGGGAAGCGTTACACAATCTTCCAATTTTTTCCACCAGTGCGCTTCCGTCGTCCTTTTCGGGGGAGACGTAGGTACTCCACTGGGCTGTCACTCAGGGTGGAAGATTTCCGTTCCGTTTGATAAATTGGACTAGGCCGTCACTTTTTCCTGCTCCTGCTGGGTGGGTGGATGCCGTTCCACCGAAAGAAGAAAAGAAAAAAAGCGAACACAGGATGATGTCCCTCCGTGGTGTTCTTTGCAAGAATTTTCACCATAAGCAGATTATCGTTGAAAGCATCGGCGGTGGCGGGCTTCGATTTTCCCCGCGATTTTCCACTGGCCGGCACTGCTAGACCGGAAGCAAGCCCCGGAGAGAAAAAGAGATGAAGCAGACAAAAATCAATCTTCCGTTCACAAAGTGTGTACTTGAAACGGTTCATTGGAGGCTTCTCTTCCTGCAAAAAAAGGGACAATGATGGACCTTTTTATTTTTGCCTCGTGATCCTTGGCGGGAGTCCTGCGCTGCATCCGCAACTCTTTGCCTGAAAATGGCTGTCCACCTCCACTGATGATGATGTTGGCTTGGCGATGATGGAATCTTCTGGGCGAAGCGGCGGAAAATGGTTGTTGTAAAACCCAGTCAAGTGCACTTGACAGGTCAAAAAGGGGGAAACACGGTAACCACGCTGAAAAGGGAGGCATTTGAGGACATTAATGTTGAAGTTTTTAAAAAATGAATGATTTACACATCATTCTGCCCTTTGCTGGAAATGAATATAATTTGATAATATTTTTTATTGTTTCTTGTCCTAGTAAAAAGCTATTCAGCTAGAAAAACTTTCACTTTAATAAAAACTTTTTTTTTCTCCTGATTTAAGAATTTTGGAAGAGCTTGAAAAATTTGAGGTTTTTCAAACATGACAATAAAAATCGCAAATGAAAAGTATATCTCTATTTCAGTCTTTTTCTTTTTGACCTCAATTTATTTTTATTTCGTTTTTATTTAAATTTATAAATTTATTTTTCAGTCTATCGGACAATTGAAAATATGTTTTTAAGTTCATGCCCATGAAAGTAAGATGACAAAAAAGTATTTCCCTGATCAGTCAGTTGTATTAATCGCAAGCATAATTTTCTGAAAGATGATAAATTCGATCTTAATGATATAAAATACGTAGGATCATTAAAATTAAACATCGATCAAATTAGTATAATTTTCTTAAAATCAACATTGATAATTTAATATCTTCATTACATCATGCAAATTTCACCAATGTCATCCAATCGTAATCATGTTACTACGCTCAATCATCCGCTCGAAAAGCTCCAAGTTCATCAAAGTGAAAATGCTAATTAGATTGCGTATAATCATGTGAACCATAATTGACCATCGATTGCACTTGCAAATCATAACACTGATGCCTCACTCGACAGCCATCACCAATCACTTCAGGCTATGTTGACGACCGTCAGCAACCTTTGCCAGCCCTTGTTTATAATATCCATATATTAGCATAGGGGGGGGTTGTGTTACCTCAATTCACCATTCAACCACCCTTGTGGCGATAATTGATCCCGTTTTACGGGCGGTGTGTAGTTAAACAATTATCGTCTAGTTGAACAAAATTGTAATAATTAATCACAATTTAATTTGGCACGAGCCCATGAACGGGCTGGGACACTGGACGACCTTCCGAGGGGTTGGGAAAACTTTACGTGTTGTGGCCCCATTTACGTAAAGGGTGTAAATTATTACTTCAACGAGGAAAAGCGGTTTGGTACCATGGTGTTGAAATATTACATGATATTTGTAAAAAAGCTTGAGATGTATTTTCAAAAATAAACATAATATGAAACGAAATTAAATTTTGAGAAATTTTCAAAAAATATTGTAATTGTTGAATTTGCGATGATTTCATACTAGGAACATTGAGTGTTACAACAGCGGTTAAAATAAATCAAACTAAGCCGTTTCAGACAAACATCTGGTTTTTCCAAGCAAACTTTTCTAGATGTAGGAAGCCAGTAGTCTTCTCCTAATGTGTTATGGTCGTGACTGCCTGAGGAAGAAAGAACGTTTTCCAGTAAATTTCCCATTAATGCAATTTTCAAACCCATTTGCTCTTCAACGTTACAAACCAGACCTGTTCCAGGAAAGTGGTTTGGGGGAAACACGTGTCATGGATCATTTTGCAGAGTTGATGGAAGTGCTGGTTTCAGGACCAGCTCTAAAAATGCGTAAAAGTCAGTGCAGTGAAGCCCTGCGGGAATGTTATGGTTTGCTGAGAATCGGAAACCCTGCCCATCAGTGGCGCCGACTAGCCTAAAATGTTTGGTGGCACCGTTGATACCTACTGGTAGGGGTAGAGTTTTTATATCAAAGTTTCTCATAGATCACGAATTTGTATGCCAAATGCACACATATCTCTTAATCAATATAAATAAAATCAACAGGGAAAAAATGTTTTCAAAAAAAATAATTGCTTTTTTATAGGATTCTTAAAAAGAATGTTGCGTGAAAATAGAGCAGTTTATTTTAAAGTTTAACTTAGGTAATATAATATAATCCACCTTCCATTAAAAGATAACTGTGAGATGTTGCATTCATTCAAGCAAGGTTAATAGCGTTGCTCTGGGATGTATGAAAACAGACAAAAGTGTTTAATTTTGAGCGCCCCAACCGAAATTATCAAGCAATATGGCCCCACAAATTTTGAGCGCATCTGGTTATGGTTTAATGTTTTGGAGCCTAATTTATTTATTTTTCAGTTTTTAATTCTTCTTCGAGGAAATTTTCTCTTTGAAATTTTCTCAAATTAGAATTTTTTTATCAGTTTTAATCCGGGAAATATCTTTGTAGAACATTGCAAAGCGCTAGAAATAAATCCCGGAAGGATGCAAAATTTAATAGGGGTTTGGGATACTTTCTCTAAGAAAAGATAAAAAGTTCAAATCTCCCATAGAAAATTTTTTGCAGTTCCATACTAACTTCAGGTTAATGGTGGAAGCAATAAACCTTCACCAAATCGACGTCGTCGTGCTATCATGTCTTACCGCCATTTCGAAGTTTCGAGAAAAAACGCGTTTTAATGTTTGACCTTGAATAAACAAAAACGAAAGAACGCAATGTAAGCAATAACAAATACGTTTTGTTTGGCTGACAATTATGTGCATTGCCCCGAAGTTTGGTTGAATTTGGTTGCTGGAATCCTGAGTTATAATTACAAATGTGTACGGTAGTCTAACTTGAACGTGTGTCAAACGCCTGAACCCTTTGGGCCGTTGTCGCACTGCCATCAATTTCCAGGGAGTGACAAGATATCATATTTGGGTAATTCTCTACCAACTCACACGAAATCGGGAAAAGTTGCCCCGACCCCACTTCGATTTGCGTGAAACTTTGTCCTAAGGGGTAACTTTTGTCCCTGATCACGAAACCGAGGTCCGTTTTTTATATCTCGTGATGGAGGGGCGGTACGACCCCTTCCATTTTTGAACATGCGAAAAAAGAGGTGTTTTTCAACAATTTGCAGCTTGAAACGGTGATGAGATAGAAATTTGGTGTCAAAGGGACTTTTATGTAAAATTAGACGCTCGATTTGATGGCGTACTCAGAATTCCGAACAAACGTATTTTTCATCGAAAAAAACACTAAAAAAATTTAAAATTTTTCCCATTTTCCGTTAATTGACTGTAAAAAAATTTGGAACATGTCATTTTATGGGAAATTTAATGTACTTTTCGAATCCACATTGACCCAGGAGGGTCATTTTTTCATTTAGAACAAAATTTTTCATTTTAAAATTTCATGTTTTTTCTAACTTTGCAGGGTTATTTTTTAGAGTGTAACAATGTTCTACAAAGTTGTAGAGCAGACAATTACAAAAATTTTGATATATAGACATAAGGGGTTTGCTTATAAACATCACGAGTTATCGCGATTTTACGAAAAAAAGTTTTGAAAAAGTTACTTTTTGCGTTTCCCTTTGTTTCGTCGTCCATGTCTGTCGCGGGTGACCATGAATGGCCATGATCGATGACGACCAACTTCGTCACGAGATATCAAAAAACGGACCTCGGTTTCGTGATCAGGGACAAAAGTTACCCCTTAGGACAAAGTTTCACGCAAATCGAAGAGGGGTCGGGGCAACTGCTGTGTGAGTTAGCGGAGAATTACCCATTTAAAGTGACAAAAATGCACGGAGTTTATTGGATTTCCTTGAATATCTCAGGATTGAAATCGATTTTTTGGGATCTGTGAAGGTCAAAAGATGAGGTATTGTTAGCTGCACAAAATGCCGTTCCTAAGGGGTTACATACATGTAAATGGGCAAAAATGTCAGAGGTTGGCATGAGTATACATTCAAACTTTTTCAAAATCTGTTTTCAGGGCTTTAAAATATACAGTTTTATCTATTGTCAAAACAAATTTGAAGAATATTGGTTGTATCATTACCGAGATATAGCTATTTGAAGTTAACTAATTCTATAAACGTGTGCCACGATATCTCAACACTGTTTTGACCAAATCGGCTCAAAATTTTGGTGAAAACTCGTTGAACCGGTCCTGTGTTCATGACGAAAGCCGATCTTCAAAAAGTTTATTTAAAAAAAGATAAAAATATTTTTGATGTGATGTGATTGATGTGATGAAATTTTGTATTTTCTACATGTATGTAACCCCTTAACTCAATTTGACCCAAAATGCACGTACGACAAGTTAGCACGACGGCGATGAAATGCGTTAAAAATTTCAGGCTAGTTTCTGAGGCCCATGAATGCTGGTTTCTACATGGGTATCAGACAAAAAGTTTTCCATGGTATTAATATCTGAGATTGGTTTTTCTGGAAAATTTTCGTTTTGTTTTATCTACTTAGCGGTATTATTTTAGAAAGCTTCCTGGACTTTAGTTTGGAAAAAAACGGTTGAGCATCGATTTTTGGAAGAATAAAAAAAACTTATGCCAGTGTTCCTTTTTAAAGATTTTTAAACAAAATATTTTATCTTTAATTTATTAAAAAAAAAAACAATTTCTATCAATCTGAAAAAAAATAAATGAACATGTTCTAATTAGAGAATGATTACCAAATCATCTAAAATTCACTAATTATCAACTCACTAAAGCCAATTAACTAATCGTGGCACAAATCGACTGCGTACAAAACCAACCATGTTCTACAAGCCACCACCAGAGACAATTAGCGGAGGTAACCAACCATCCCTGTCCAAGTTATAACAAGTCCTCGGGCGGCCTCTAATTAGCGCGAGTGTCGAGTTTTACAACCAACATTGGCAGCACCAGCTCTTAGTCCACCCAATCAGCTGTCCAGGCCGATATCGTGTCCATCGTGCCATACTCTGATAAACTGAACGGAACAAGCCCTCAAAACATTGACCATGCTTTGCTGGGGTTGGACAGGCATGGTAATTTGTGTGGGTTAGTTTACAAATAGGACTAAAAGTTTGTGCTTTTGGGCTCAATTTTATTGTTTAAGCAAAATACAAAAAATTAAATGCACAATTTTTACATCGTTTTTGACCTATTTCATGTCAATTGTCATGCAAATTTACAAGCTTCTTATTTTTTTCTTATTTTTTTCTCTATTGCAGATTTCAAATATTAATATAACTCGACACTCAAGCATTTTACCCCAAACCTAATTATGCCAAACCATCCCGCTGGCCACTATGCACGTGGAAAAGCTCGATTACAATTGACAGGAACATGAAATTAACATCGACAAACACAGCCCGGTTATCTCCCGCCAAGTTGTGTCACTTGAGATTCACGATCAGGATATAATTGGCTCTGGTATAAGATTTCACCTTGTGTGTTTTGTCAGCATTGACAGATCTTCGATCAACCAAATAACCAAGAATGGTATTTTTTTGGTCAGACTAATTTTGTCATTCTATAGTAACTCTGCACGCACGCATTTTACAGTTTTAAAATGTTGAAGACTAGAATTTAAAAAAAAAAAAAAAAAACAAAATAAGGAAAGTAGATTTTATTTGATTTTATTCGTGGTTCAAACGTTGAGCGTTGCTTAAAAAACATGACTTAGTTCTACAAACAAGTCCCATTGCGCCCCCCAAATGTTCGGCACGTGTTCCTTGTTATTCTTGCGCGTTGTGATGTGCGTGTTTTCAAACCTGTCTCCTGTCGTTAGTCGAGGAAAAGCCGACGCTCCTGCTGATGATGAAGTAAACGGTCTCTAATTAACTACCACTCATGCAAACATCTCCTAGGGTGGTGGCCCCCTCGGTCGTCATTTTTTTCTTTTTTCGGCCAGTGTTCATTTGACCCTGTTTGGGCAGTCCCCTTTGGCACCGAAGCCCCAAGAAGGGGAGGGGGAGCAGGACCAAAGAAAACCAGGTCGCCACTTAACGCCACTGATGAGAGGAAATGTTGGCTGTCAAAATTCATTAGCTCGAGGTGGGAATCGGTGAATAATTTTGCCCCCCTTCACACTTCCGCCCCGGAGCGAATTTCCTGACTGCGCGCTAGAACGATCCGGCCGACGAGACCGGTGGCGAGGCGATGATTGATTGAAGTTAGCGCAGATCAGATGGGAAAGTCGAAAAACTGATGGGTAAATAAGTTGTCGGAAGGTTAATGAGGTGTCCAGACCTGCAGGGGAAGAGTGATACTGGACAAATGGTCAAATAAAGCTGCCTAATTTCGTGCGATTTGTCAAGCTTGATGGGACATCTATTTCGCACTAACATTTAAATTGTTTGAAAGTTGATTTTTCAAGTATGTATAATTCCACTTTTAATTTGTGAAAAATAATAATATTTTAAATATACTAAAGATAAACCAACCAAATTGGCAAAACCAGCATCACCTCAAACCAACAGTTCATGTTCATACATTATAAAATCTTTTATCAACCTTTTTTTCTATGCTTCTTTGCATTTATAAAAAATCATAGAATGCAAAAACAAATCTATGAAAAGTTCTTTTAAAAGCGTTTAGCTTAAGGAATCCTTTATATTTCACAAATTAAAGAGTCGGTGGTAAAAAGAACAACATTTTGGGTTTCATTTTGACCAATATCTCCTATTCTAAATCTTCCAAGAGCATTGGAAAGTAGGATTTTTAAGTTTTGTAAAACATCTTTGGTTTGATGATTTCACTCGATTAATGTGAGCAATTCTCCCGAATTTTGGAACTATCATTTTACACTAGTTCAGTTGTTTTGCAATCATTAGTTTTCAAAAAAATTACGATTTGACGAAAACAAAAATTTTAGCATAAAATAAAGTTTTTTTGTGGTGCTGTTAATCAAAAAAAAAAAATTGTAAAGCAATATCAAAAACTCAAAACATTTTTTTTTTCAACTTAAAAGAGGCGGAGAGGGGGAGGGGCATATGACAAAACCTATTAAAAATACTTGTACCAGCCTAAGATACTTTGTACATTTATGGAAAAAGTGAATGGTTGGGAAAATTCTCTATAGCCTTGCAAACATAAACCATTGATGAAATCAGGTTTTTCTGTGTTTTTTTAATCCACAATTTACATTTTTTTAACTGTGTACGATAGCGACTTTAAAGTGTGAAGATCAATTAATAGCCTGACTGCATGTTTAAAATCATACAACTACAAGAAAATTTATAATTTTTCTGACTTTATAAGCTTAAATCGTAAAATATAACAAAAAACTAACTTAATCCACCTATGTGGTTGATGCCTTCCTCACTTTTTACCAACAATGGGTAATATGAGTGGTTTGGACACATATTTCAGCTATTTTTTTAGATCCAGAAAAATAAGTACACAGATATAACTTAAGTGGTCATAACTCGAGACAGGGTTGCCAGATCTTCAATATTGTGAACTCGTTGGAAAGGTCTCTTGATTACCTAACCAATTATGGGTTGAGTAATGGATCCGGACATCGTTTGCTTACATTTAATTGAGATCCGGCTTCAAAAAAGTACATAAATATCATTTAAGTGGTCATAACTCGAGACAGGGTTGCCAGATCTTCAATGTTGTGGACTCATTGGAAAGGTCTTTTGATTACCTAACCAACGATGGGTCGGATAATGGATCTAGACATCGTTTACATGCATATAAATGAGATCCGGATATATGTGAAAACACATTTTTATACATAACTTTTGAAATACTTATCGAAACTTCAAACAATTCAATAGCGATGTATGGGACCCTATACCAAGTCGATTGCAACTGGCTTGGTCAAAATCGGTTCAGCCAGTGCTGAGAAAACTCAGTGAGAATTTTGGTCACATACATACATACACACACACATATATACACACACACATACACACTCACACTCACTTCCCCGAAGTTATACTGAAAGGTGTTCCCGGGGAAAAGGGCACAGCGTTCAAGGACTGGTTTAGTGGGTCGGGAAAATCTTTTTTTCTCAACCTCACACTACCTGAGAAATTAATTCTTTCTCAGGTGTCTGGTAGCTGATTCCGACCTTGTAAAAAAAACTACCTTAATCCACCTATGTGGTTGATGCCTTCCTCACTTTTTACCAACAATGGGTAATATGAGTGATTTAGACACATATTTCAGCTATTTTTTTAGATCCAGAAAAATAAGTGCACAGATATAACTTAAGTGGTCATAACTCGAGACAGGGTTGCCAGATCTTCTATGTTGTGGTCTTGTTGGAAAGGTCTCTTGATTATCTAACCAACGATGGGTCGGATGATGGATCCGGACATCGTTTACATACATTTAAGTGAGATCCGGCTTCAAAAAAGTACATAAATATCACTTAAGAAGTCATAACTCGAGACAGGGTTGCCAGATCGTCAATGTTGTGGACTCATTGGAAAGGTCTCTCGATTACCTATCCAACTATGGGTCGGATGATGGATCCGGACATCGTTTACATACATTTAAGTGAGATCCGGCTTCAAAAAAGTACATAAATATCACTTAAGTAGTCATAACTCGAGACAGGGTTGCCAGATCTTCAATGTTGTGGTCTTGTTGGAAAGGTCTCTCGATTACCTATCCAACGATGGGTCGGATGATGGATCCGGACATCGTTTACATACATTTAAGAGAGATCCGGCTTCAAAAAAGTACATAAATATCACTTAAGTAGTCATAACTCGAGACAGGGTTGCCAGATTTTTAATGTTGTGGACTCGTTGGAAATGTCTCTCGATTACCTATCCAACGATGGGTTGGATGATGGATCCGGACATCGTTTACATACATTTAAATGAGATCCGGCTTCAAAAAAGTACATAAATATCACTTAAGTAGTCATAACTCGAGACAGGGTTTCCAGATCGTCAATGTTGTGGACTCATTGGAAAGGTTTTTCGATTATCTAACCAGCAATGGGTCGGATGATGGATCCGGACATCGTTTACATACATTTAAGTGAGATCCGGCTTCATAAAAGTACATAAATATCACTTAAGTAGTCTTAACTCGAGACAGGGTTGCCAGATTTTTAATGTTGTGGACTCGTTGGAAAGGTCTTTTGATTACCTATCCAACGATGGGTCGGATGATGGATCCGGACATCGTTTACATACATTTAAGTGAGATCCGGCTTCAGAAAAGTACATAAATATCACTTAAGCAGTCTTAACTCGAGACAGGGTTGCCAGATTTTTAATGTTGTGGACTCGTTGGAAAGGTCTCTCGATTACCTATCCAACGATGGGTCGGATGGTGGATCCGGACATCGTTTACATACATTTAAGTGAGATCCGGCTTCATAAAAGTACATAAATATCACTTAAGTGGTCATAACTCGAGACATGGTTGCCAGATCGTCAATGTTGTGGACTCATTGGAAAGGTCTCTCGATTACCTATCCAACGATGGGTCGGATGATGGATCCGGACATCGTTTACATGCATATAAATGAGATCCGGATATATGTGAAAACACATTTTTATACATAACTTTTGAACTAGTTATCGAAACTTCAAACAATTCAATAGCGATGTATGGGACCCTAAACCAAGTCGAATGCAACTGGTTTGGTCAAAATCGGTTCAGCCAGTGCTGAGAAAACTCAGTGAGAATTTTGGTCACATACATACATACACACACACATACACACACACATACACACACACATACACACACACGTACACACACACATACACACACACAGACATTTGTTCAGTTTTCGATTCTGAGTCGATATGTATACATGAAGGTGGGTCTTCGAGCTTTTAATAAAAAGTTCATTTTTAGAGCAGGATTATAGCCTTACCTCAGTGAGGAAGGCAAAAAACACACTCACATACACACACACAGACATTTGTTCAGTTTTCGATTCTGAGTCGATATGTATGCATAAAGGTGGGTCTTCGAGCTTTTAATAAAAAGTTCATTTTTAGAGCAGGATTATAGCCTTACCTCAGTGAGGAAGGCAAAACGATCATTGGATTTTTCAAGGATTTTTTTTTATCAAAAAAAACATCATAATCTATACATTGAAGCAAATTTAGCCAACATGATCAGTTTGAAATGAAAAAAAAAAAACATACAAAAATCTTACTTTTTGTGTTTGTTTTACTTCAAACAACTCAATGGTTTCAAATAGTTGGTGCTAGTTTAAAAAATATTCTCAACAAAAAAAATATGTACAATACAAAATAGTTTTTCAATGATTTTCAAAGATTTTCCATGGTTTTATTATGCCACATGGTTTTCAAGTTTATAATATACCTCAGTCAATTTTTTTTCATAGCTTAAAAATATGATTTAAATAATACGATAAATTAACATCATTCCAAAATCAGTATTCCATTTTTTTCATATTTAACCCTCTAACACCTATTGTTGCACCGGTTCTCCAAAGTCTTTTACATCAAATTGTAATTTCTTACTAAACGAATTAAAGTAATTCTTCTTGCACAATTCTATTTGAAATATTGAATTTAACCAGTTCAATTTTCGCAAAGTCTCAATTATGCATTGGCAGGATTAGGTCAATATTTTTTTAATGAAACAACGACACTAATTATTCTTTTAAAAGCTAACCTAAATTCAATAGTTTGTTTTCATGGGGCTATTTTCTGATACTTCAGAAATTAATATTATCAGAAATAAATGATGATAGCATTTTTTTGAATATCTGATTAATTAAATTTAAAACTCAACAATACATTTAATTGTTCAAAATATGTTGAGTTTATCCATTTATTTATTTTTTTCAAAGCATCTTCAAAAATTGGTACCAAAAAGTTAAGAAAATGTATACGACCGCTCAGATTTACAAATTTCCCGAGAAACGGGAAATATTTTTAACGGGAAACCCCGGGAATTCCCTGGAATTTTTTTTCCGAGCCGATAAATCAGACGCTCTAGCACCTTAACATCAAAATAATAAAAAAAAAATCTCATACAAACTTATACGGAAAATTGAATCACTTTGCGCAAAGTGAGAACTGAACCGATCGTTCTCAAATTTTGAGGAAATGCTTAGGACCCCAAAATGAACTGAACATATGCTGTGATGGAAAATCGATATTTTTATCACCCCCTAATTTTCCAGGTAGCATTCGACAGTTATTTACCTGTACTTAGACCCAGGATCTTTCCAATCAATTTAAATCTGCTGTCTTAATTATTGAAAATTTATCTCAAGTTTACAGAAAATCGAAACATAGTACAAGACACAGTTGAATGGAACTCCAAAACTCAATTATTTTTTACTAATAAAATTAATTGAATATTTATAACACACTTTCTTTTGCATACCAAACATTTAATATCGACAGTTTAGATTCTGAATAGGGACAGAACTTTTTGAATACTTAGAAGCTTTAAATTTTAGAATCGATGAACATAATTCAAAGTTCTCAATTTGTTCTAGCCAAAACCAATGACGAACCAGATGACAAAAACCTAAATGACCATGGACATTATAATGTCCAATTTACATCTTTTCTTAATAAACGCTTTTTGACTAGGGCAATAAAAAACCCAATCTCAACGCCATTTCTACCCTGGATCTACTAATGAAGTTGTGAAGAATATATTTCATTTTAATCGTTTTGACTCTTAATTCCGAGGCCATTCACAAAATTAATTTGTTTGCGTGACACAACTCTTTATCACTTTTTTTCGCTGCTTCATTTATGTCTCCAGTCACTCATCAAATCATGCTTCTAGGTCATATGTGAGCTACTTCTCTGCTGCCTAACACTGGCTTTAACTTTTTTACTACTGTTGTCTATAAGCTGTCCAATCCATTCGTAAAGCTTTTCCTATTTTTTGCCATCTAATTTGATATGTGAGCTCCGATAAGACTCTTTCCCCGCGAGACCTTTTTTCGTTCTCCACCAATGGAATTAAAATTAACCGGACCCTTTTTATAGCGTAGTGCCAGTATCGTCCTAACCCCTTTTGACCACATCACGAAGCGTCTTTTGGCGTATTTTTTCAAAGGCTTTTCGACGAACGCGTGTGTCCTGAACATAATTTATGAGTGAATCCTTTTTTGTCCTAGTTTTTCCTCCAAAACACACGTTGACAAATGGATCCCCCCCCCCCTGCCAGCCTTTCTGCGCGGATTCCCGGGGCTTCACTTTCACTTTCACGGATAACGGTCTCCAGACGGGATTTTCGGAACGGACAGCTCGATGTCAACGACGCCGAAGACGACGATCCCGGAGGGAATTTATGGCGTCATTATCGAGAACCGGAGTGTTCCGAACCTTCGGACGACACGCTATACACTCTAGAACAAAGAACCGTTTATTGGCTGGACAAAACAAAAGTGGACGGCAATCGTCTTTCCCTTTGCCCCGTCCGATCGATTTCTCCGATTCTCGGGCTATGAATTATGAAGCGCCGCATAAATCCTTGCCCGAGCTTTGTAGCTTTGCGCTGTCCATTCGAGGGGAGTCCGTTTGCGTTTGGCAAACGATTGAACTCTCGGCGCGAAGAGGTTTAGAAGTCTTTAGGAGCGCTTTGATTCATTGACATTTCGTGAACGGACGCAAGGACGTCGGATGCGGCCCTTTGGCCTTTGAGTTTCGTTACGGTGACGTTCGTGGCTGAGAATTCTGTTAAATAGAGCAGTTCTCTCAGATTTCGGTCATTTGTTTTATTTTTGTATTTTTTGATCCGACTGAAACTTTTTTGGTGCCTTCGATGCTGTCCATACAAAAATGATGTATGAAAATTCAAAAATCTGTATCTTTTGAAGAATTTTTTGATCGATTTGGTGTCTTCGGAAAAGTTTGATATGTTTTAGAGGATCATGTTGTTATTTGTTGAACTTTTAAAACGTTACTGCTCCCGGTAATGGATTTATACATTTTAATCCAACAGAATTGTGTGTATATTAATCTTTAACTAGTGCAATTAATCATTCCATTGTGACGAAAGAAACATGTATAGAAAATGAGAAAAAAAATATTACACTTAAAAATGCAAAATATTTACTGTAAACAAAAAAAATGTTACTGTTTATTGTTGATAATTTGTATTTTTACCCCACCGTGACACCGCTCTTCACTGTGAGGTGGCAAATCGCTTCTGATTCAATGCCACTCCCGGAATTGGCCAAATCGTCCGAGGGCAGGAGACCGCTGCGCTACTTCTACTGCAGCAGCTCCGACTTTGGTCGCAAAGTCAAACACTCCTTGAAAAGTCCCGGAAAGGCACGGGACCAACTGGTTGTTTGAAGGGGGTTCGGCTGGTGGTTTTCTAGTGTTGGCCGGACATTCCGGGCCCGGCATAGGGGTCATGAATAAAAGATAGTGATCAATGTTCTCCACGTACGCTACGTGCAACGTTACCACCCTCTATGGGTCGGATTTGGACGGTGTTCGTTGCTGAACATGGGTCAAACCATCCAGACTGAGAATGAGTATTTTGTTGATTTCCGGTGAAGGGTTACTAGTGCAGGATCTTCACGTATGCAAAATTGCCAACTTTAGTGACGGTGTTTGTTTTGCTGTTGAACTTACAGGAGGTATAAACAAATGCCAAGGTTTGGATCGCTTTAAATTTCCCATACGGTGACTGTCTTATAACCCATTTTGATTCTTGCATTGTTTAAAATGTAGCAAGATATTTTAAGATTTTTATCCTATGTTAAACCCCTGTAAACCACCTGTCCAAGTATTATATTTATTTACTTTCTAACTGCCAACCGACAAAGCGTATACCCTCCAAATCCATGTGTTCGGTGAGATTTATGTTCCATAAATTATCATTACTGGTGGTGGTGAATCGAACAGCGCCACCACAGACGTTTCTGAGCAGTTCAATGTAACCTGTCGGCAGCGAAACAGTGATGAATGGATACCACAATCGACCCGGGCACGAAATTTCGAATTCCGTAAATCGTGGACCGGCAAAAACTTTACACTGTTTTCAACCTTTGCCTGTCCATTTATTATAAAATTTTCAACTTGATTTAATAATTGGACATAAAACATCATGTAATACTTGAATCAATTGTCATAAAAAAAAGTAATCATGAAAATGCCAACTCCGAACCCATTCGAGGGTTAATCCTCGCCCAATTGCTGGCCATCATCCCTTACGGGTTTCTACTCGGAAAGGTAAAACTTTCCGGTGGCGCCAACGACTCCCCGGAACGGAAGTGGTACCCGGAGCTCTGGAGGCGGCTATCAGTTGGGGAACACTTTGGCGCGCACACCACCCACATAGTGGCGCGGCGACGGCTTTGGCCAGAAACTTCCGCAGTCCGGAATTATAAACTTTTGAGCAAGTAATTTCGAGGCATTACCCAGACAGGAAACGAGCGCCCGCAGTGGGACAATAATACCTAGGCCGAATGTTCGTTCGGAATTGGGTGAGGGGATTTCTGCTCTGTTCAGTTTGATGGCCTAGTTTACGTGCAGGGTTTTGGCGATTCTGTTGGGTAATGATGACTTTGTTACGTTTTTATATTCTTCTGTAAAGAAGGAAACTATTTAGCAGTTTTGAAAATATATAAACAAATAAATTATGCAAGAATGATATAAAATAAAATCTTATTTGAGTAATTCTCCGCCAACTTACACGAAATCAAACACATCCCTCATCGATTTGCGTGAACTTTGTCCTTTGGCGTGAAATTTGTGACTTTTGTCCCTGATCACGATTCCGAGCTCCATTATTCGATGTCTCGTGACGGAGTGGCGGTACGGCCCCTTCCATTTTTGATCTTTCGAAAAAAGAGGTGTTTTCAATAATTTGCAGTCTAAAATGGTATTTCTTGTCATCCTAATAATTAATAGCCCAAAAGGATAGTTTTTATTTTAGAAAAATAATTCATTTTAAAATTTCGTATGTTCGTTTTTAGAGTTAAACAATGTTCTCCAAAGTTGTAGAGCAGAAAATTTCAAATAAATTATATCGTGATGAATTAGGCTTAGTGATTTTTCACGCTCGAAAATATAAAATTTCACGGGGACCTCAATTGCAAAACATCAAATTTCACGCAAATTTCACTGAACGTGAAAAATGTTAAAGTTACTCAAAAAATCTTATGTTTAAATCACAGAAACTACTTTTTATGCTTCATTAATTATTATTCTTCAATAAAAAAAATCTCTTATTTTCAAAAAAGTTTCCATCTGGTTAATGGATGGGCTCTATTCATATTTTGAAACAAAATCATTTGTTGAACTGCTTTTTTTTAATATTCGACTTATAAAGCTAAAAAGTTTCTGCTGATTTGCTTCTGTTTTATCAGTTTACATTTTATTGAATTTCATATCACAGCAAGATTCAACAATCTTGTCCTGCCAAAATGACTAAAATAGTTTTAATAATTTAAATTAAATTTAAAATCATTAGGCAAAAATAATAATTGATAACGAAATTGAAATTTTTATTCAAAATAAGAACACAAAACGAAAAAGGTGCTATTTTTAATTCAATTCAATTCAATTTATTTTGTTAGTAAATAATCAATTTACAATTCCGTATTTCTTATAACCTAATAGAGTTTTGGATTTCCTTTCAACTATGATTTGAACTATAATTCATTTTGATGTAATTGGATATTGTAGCAATGGATTTGGCAAGAGAAGGAAAAATAAAAAAAAAAACCTTCTAGATTTGCTAAGGAAAAGGATATAAAAAGAAAAGCTTAAAACAAAATCACAGTATGTTTTGTCTATTGACGTCGAAAAAATTCGCTGCACAATGCAGCTTATCCGTTGTAGATGTACTTCATCATCAGCTCACTGAGAGCTTGGAATTGTTCTACCTTGTTTCGGCAGGCACGAAAGCGCGTGAGCATCTCTCCAGCAAGGACGAAAAACTCAGGAAGCGTGAAGAAATCATCACCGGTAACATCAGCTTGTCCCGGGGGAGAACCGCCCCCAAAAGCGGCTACTCTAGCGTACAAAACTCCCCAACCGGGAGGGATCGCTGGGTTGGTCGATGGAACCGCTCCGCCGCCAGCTGCTGCAGCGGTCGAGCTCGAAGTCTTCGGAGGTTGGCGGGACGCTGGCGCTTTCTTCTTCTTGTCCTGCTCCTCGATGTACTTTTTCCGCGCGGCGCAGCCACGGAAATTCGCCGTGTGGTTTTACCACAATTGGCGCACTTGACACGCGCTTTGTGCTGCTGGGCGTTTTCTGCACCTTTCGGTGAAGTGGGTCTCACCGCACTTTACGCACCGGGGTGGGAGATTGCAGTTTCTTGAGCCGTGTCCGAATTTCTGACAGCGATGGCATTGGGCTGCGTCGGCCGGATTCTTCGTGTAGAATCGCCACGTCACAAAGAAGCCGTCCAGTGCTTTGATCCGCCGTATGTCCTGGATTTTGACGGACCCGCGATCGAAGTACAGGAGGTACAAGGTGTACGTACCTGTCACCGTAGTCGATTTTGAGAGCACCTTTATCTCTCGAGGCTTAACCTTGACGCCCGTCTGGTGTTCTTCCAGGTTGGAGATCGGGCGGTCCGGATATCCCTGAAGGACGATCTTCACTGGGACCTTCTCTGCAGGGTCAAATGTAAAGAATTTGAAGTTTCGCCACTTCAACTTCTTCACCACCAAGTCGAAATGCAGCTTTTAGTGTGTAATCACTTGCACAGAAGTTTTACTAATTTTAAGACAATATTGGAGTCCCTCAAGCAACTCGTCAACATCGTCTGCTAACGTATCCAAAACAAAAATTGCAGGTGGTCGTCGTTCCTTCGGAGGGTTACCATTTTTCTGCTTTCCTTGCTTGCGCGCAAGTTCATCATCGTCATCGTCGTCGCCAGCACTGCTGCTGTCACTGTCGGTGTTGTTTTCATCTCCACTCAGCATCTCAAATTCGTTGCTGGTGGGAACGTTGGAAGTGGTTGTCGTCGTAGTGCTGCTGCTGCTGCTGTCCGGAAGTGCTTCCGGATGCCCGGGTCGATTGTCTCGTCCGTACCGGGGACTCACGTGGTATGACACGTGTAAAAATGAAGGATCGGTGACGTCACCGGGCACGCTCCCGTGCGCGATGGCGGTCGATGCGGCATTGTTGTGTTTACCTTTCTGCACTCTGCCGGTAGATGAACTTCGCGGGTTTTTCGAGGCCGCACTCGAACTGCCTCGGCCACGGCTGGCCCTTGGCATGATGAAGGAGCAAACTCGCGGGTAATCACGGTAAATTACGGCGAAAAAATCGAAAAGTCTGAAGAGCTCCGAACTCTTGACTGTTGCTGGCTGGTATTGCCAGTCCCGATGATGTGCTATTCTTAACTTTCACGAGAATTGTCCGCCCTAATAAATAATCAAATATCTTTAAAATTATTTAAACAGGATTCAGAAAAAAATCAGAAATGTTTTTAAAGGTGATTTCAAAGATAAAAACAAAATACTGATAGTTGTCCAGTCTGATCAGTCTGATGAGCATCGGTGTGTTAGCAAGAAAGAGAAAGCAGTTTTAGCGTTTGCTCTGATGCAAAGATGACTGAAGTGAGGAAGAAAAAGTTTTTTTTTTTGTTTTGATCGGTTTAAAAATTTGTTGAAGGCAAACGGCAAAATCTAAAAAAATGGGTGTCAATTCCGGTGTCCGAGAATTCACGGAAATATTAACCTCCGGTTCGAAAATTTGGGAAAAATGTTCGTTTTTTCGTGTTCTTCGTGAGTGGCAAGGGTTTAAGTGCACGCGCTTTCACTATTTTCTTTTGAACAAAAGTGCTTGGTGCGGTTGTGGTGGGTTCCTGCGATGTTCTTGCAGATTTTATGATGACCTGTAACATCCGACGGGAGTCATCAATTGCGGCTGAACGCCAACGCCATGATCGGTTTGGTCAAGCCCAATGCAAGTGCAATCGCTGCCGGTGCTGCTTTTCGGGTGAGAAACTTCCAATTGGAAATATGGAGCAGCCGTTGCTGACTGGCTACGCTGTTCGCTTTGTAAGCGAATGATAAAAAACGAAACGAAACTATTGGCACTACGCCCCCCGGGGCATGGCCTTCCTCTAACGTGGGATTTCTGCTCCAGCGCCTCTGACGAGACAGGAGAAACCGGGACCGACGTTTTACTTCACCATCCGATAGAAGCTCAGTGGATAAGGCGGGAATCGAACCCGCGTCTCATAGCATCATCGGGATCGGCAGCCGAAGCCGCTACCCCTGCGCCACGAGACCCAGCGAATGATGCTGGGTTCGATTCCCATCTGCTCCAAACGATAAAGTTAAGGAAATATGAATTTTTGAAACTCTAAACATGAACAAAACATCAAAGTCGCTCTAACCGGGGTTCGATCCCCCGTTCTTTGGATTGGTGAATTAGGAATACTATTACTACAAACTATATACGCGCTGGGTCTTTGTCCATTTGACAAGGGTTCAGAAGTTCTAAATATCGTTTGAATCTGATTGATGCAAACGTTCTTTAGGGCGGGGCTTGTCGATTCAAGCTGAGGTACCTCGCGCACGGCTAGCCTGCGTAGAAATGGGTCACCGAAGCTCGGCAAAGCTAACACCTACCAAATGCCTATACGAGTTATTTGCATGTATAGGATGTCAAATCTAAAATACATGGAAACAACTCAATTTGTAAGAGGCGGCCGCGTGGTCCCGTTTGGTTGGTTGCACACACACACACACACACACATTTCAAAGATAAAAAAATACTCTTTTTTCATTTTGAATAAAACATAGCTGAATTACTTTAATTTATTTTGAAATTATACCTTTCAAATAAAAGAGCAATATTTTTTTCAAATACAGCGAATGAAAATATTAATAAATTTAGTTAATTTCTAAAAAACTGCAAAACATGAACAATTCTTCAAATGGTTCGAATCAAGTTTTTCAATTGAAAACTAATAAAATTTACTTAAATAGTCTTTATTGTTGAAATATTTATTATGATGCTATTTGAATTGACAAATTTCATGAGTTTTATACCGTCGGCGAACATAAATCGTCAAAATTCACTAACCCTTTATTAGTAATTGATCAAGGTTAATCACTCGCTTAATTCTACAATAGTTCTTACGATTATTTTTATTCCTATTTGAGTTTGATACAATATTTTGAGCAAAATCGTTACAGTTTCACACAAATATAAATTTTCACGGGATTTCGCGGAAAAAGACAAATTTCGCGGATTTCACGCTGTCCGCAAAATCGTGAAATTTCACTAACCCTAGTGATGATTATAAGAAAACTCCTTATATTTATCTATCTTTTCTTTGTAAAAGTCTGTTCTACAGCTTTGGAGGACATTGTTATATTCTAAAAAATTGCACTACAAAGCTAGAAAAAAACATGACATTACGACAATTACGAGTACGCCATCAAATCAGGCGTACAATTTTACATTAAAGTCCCTTTGACACCAAATTTCCATCTCATCACTGTTCAGGCTGCAAATGATTGAAAAACATGTCTTTTGGTCGTACCGCCCTTCTGTCACGAGATATCGAAAAATGGAGCTCAGGTTCGTGATCAGAGACAAAGGTTACCCCTTAGGAAAAAGATTAACGCAAATCCAAGAGGGGTCGAGCAAATGTTGTGTGAGAATATGATATAATGATATAGTTTATGGTTACTGTTTTTTTTCTGAATCAACAGTGGAATGAGAAAATGTTGCCAGTAATTTGGACAGACAAACTGATCTGCTCAAAATGCACGCATAAATCTGGCAACACTGCCCGTATGTACCTTGAAGCAAATGTATACAAAACAGTTTGTGTCGTTCTTATTCATACACTTCCCAAACCAAAAAGTCCGAAACCAGAAGCACGTGCCCCAGGTAAGGTGTTCTATTTATAGCCCACCCACCTCTTTCGGCGAGAGGTTTTATAGTTCTCGCGTAGATCCTTTACGACGTGGGTGGTTCTCTGGGGTATGTTTGCAAAACCCCCATTTGGATCTGCCTCGCTCGCTTGCGCCCGTGGTAAAAAATAAAATGTCGTGTAACTAATCATTGGCGCTAATGTTTCCTGTCTGCGAGCCCTGCTACTCCCTCCAAACAATTTCCCAGGTTGGCCAGGTGCTGTCGGGTGAAAAATGATGCAAACATACGCGGCGCACGCGAACCGGCCAAAAATAGCCGCCGCGGAACAGGTAACGTACGGGGCGAACTCTTCGCCGTCTCTTGAGAGTTAACCTTTGCGTGTACGGTAATTAATTCGACTGAGGTTCCAGAGGAGAGAGAGCGAGAGCGAGTCTTGGAATTAGAGTAGGACAGACGTTGTTGAGACAGGCTGATCGAAGAGAGTAAACAATGGCGCGGGGATTCCATGGCAGGTTGCAAACATTGAAAAGAGAAGAGGTGGATAAAGCAGAATAGAGTAGAGTTGTGTAGAGTAGAATAGAGTAGTGTATAGTAGAGTAGAGTAGAGTAGAGTAGAGTAGAGAATACAGCAGGTGAGTAAACAAATCAAAATATAACAAGATTTAAGACTTGAAATTAAATCGTTCATGACATGATTTTACAACCCAGAACTTGTGCTGAATGTATCGAAACATTTGCAGAGATATTTCAGTACATGCCAAGGTAAAAGTGCGTACAAACATTGTACAAGTACGTCACGGAACAATTTGTGTACTTGAATTTTCCTCGGCGCCTCTGTTTACGCAATTAATGCTTTCAGCTGTCGAACTTTCCCGAGAGCGTGGGCGGTTGGGAGGCGCTCGACTAATTGATTGCCGTCAATTAATTACGCAGCACTTCACATAGTGGGTAGTATTATGAACTTGGTGGGGTTATACATTTCTATTAGCAATTTCAAGCTAAAGCACCTTTAAATTTATTCTAATTGTATTATTTTCTCCTCTCTCATTTCAGGTAATACACACAACGACGGATGGAAGCGCGCCGCAAATACACGCGCAGTGATGAAAATTAATGGAATTGCTAATGTGTATACTAAAGCAATCATATCCTCATCATTTTGCTCGCAGTCACTAACTTTGGTGGCGCTTGTTGGGACGTAATTGTCTCGTTGAATTGTGTGAGTTGATGGCAGACACGGAAAATTTAATAAATTATTTTTTGTTTAAATGTGTTTAAGTCAGGCGGGAAATCTAAAGCTTTCTCACGTATGTGGCGTTACGGCTCCTTTGTCGATCGGTTTCACTCAATTTAATCAATAACGATAATTTAATTAGAATAATTTGTTCTCCTAAAGACAGTCCGAACATGATAATTGATTTAATAAAATAATTATTTGTACAACCAAAACAAATTTAATGAAAAGAAAATCACGGAATATTGATATTTCCAAGCAATAAGCATTTAAAAAAATATTCAGTTAAATAACTGTATCCGTGGAAAACGAAATGGAAAACAAAGTTTGAATTCGTCTGCGTTGGTACCAGGAAAGAAGTTCGTGGAGAGGCAGTAAATAAATAACACTACTCGACAAAACAAAACTTGTGTCAAGGGATTGACGATATCTCATCCGTTCCTGAGAGAAAAGGCATCCCCGAATCCGATGCATTCGACAGAATTTGATTTTATGTCCACGCGGACTGATGCAAATCTGGTAAATTTTTTAACATAAAAAATCGAACAATTTAAAAAAAACCATGCGTCTCCTCCCAATTATATGAGCCATCTACAAGAATATGGAAGCGCCTGGTGCATAGCCATTTCCTTTAAGCACAACGGAAACAACCAATACAAATGTATAAAAAGTTGTCAAGTTCTCGGGGGTCCACAGCTAGCATTTTTGTACGATTATAAAAATAAATATTAAAAGTTTAAAATTAATTTATTTAAAAACATATTTTTGATTTATTTGTTTACTAAAATTTTATGTATCTTAAAGGTCTTAAAGGTCATCCAAGGACTCCCTGGAGTTAAGATCTACGAGTCTACCGCCGTAACAAGCAAAAGGTCGTGAGATTTTGACCCCGGATCATGTGCGTATAGCATCAATGGATATGGTAGACTACTATATGAATGTGTTGGGATGTTCATGGTCATCCAAGGACTCCCTGGAGTTAAGATCTACGAGTCTACCGCCGTAACAAGCAAGAGGTTGTCGGATTTTGACCCCGGATCATGTGCGTATAGCATCAGTGGATATGGTAGACTACTGTATGAATGTGTTGGGATGTTCATGGTCATCCAAGGACTCCCTGGAGTTAAGATCTACGAGTCTACCGCCGTAACAAGCAAGAGGTCGTCGGATTTTGACCCCGGATCATGTGCGTATATCATCAGTGGATATGGTAGACTACTGTATGAATGTGTTTGGATGTTCATGGTCATCCAAGGACTCCCTGGAGTTAAGATCAACGAGTCTACCGCCGTAACAAGCAAGAGGTCGTCAGATTTTGACCCCGGATCATGTGCGTATAGCATCAGTGGATATGGTAGACTACTATATGAATGTGTTGGGATGTTCATGGTCATCCAAGGACTCCCTGGAGTTAAGATCTACGAGTCTACCGCCGTAACAAGCAAGAGGTCGTCGGATTTTGACCCCGGATCTTGTGCGTATAGCATCAGTGGATATGGTAGACTACTATATGAATGTGTTGGGATGTCCATGGTCATCCAAGGACTCCCTGGAGTTAAGATCTACGAGTCTACCGCCGTAACAAGCAATAGGTCGTCTTATTTTGACCCCGGATCTTGTGCGTATAGCATCAGTGGATATGGTAGACTACTGTATGAATGTGTTGGGATGTCCATGGTCATCCGAGGACTCCTGGTGTTAAGATCTACGAGTCTACCGCCGTAGCAAGCAAGTGGTCGTCTTATTTTGACCCCGGATCTTGTGTGTATAGCATCAGTGCATATGGTAGACTACTGTATGAATGTGTTGGGATGTTCATGGTCATCCAAGGACTCCTGGAGTTAAGATCTACGAGTCTACCGCCGTAACAAGCAAGAGGTCGTCGGATTTTGACCCCGGATCATGTGCGTATATAATCAGTGGATATGGTAGACTACTGTATGAATGTGTTTGGATGTTCATGGTCATCCAAGGACTCCCTGGAGTTAAGATCTACGAGTCTACCGCCGTAACAAGCAAGAGGTCGTCAGATTTTGACCCCGGATCATGTGCGTATAGCATCAGTGGATATGGTAGACTACTATATGAATGTGTTGGGATGTTCATGGTCATCCAAGGACTCCCTGGAGTTAAGATCTACGAGTCTACCGCCGTAACAAGCAAAAGGTCGTGAGATTTTGACCCCGGATCATGTGCGTATAGCATCAATGGATATGGTAGACTACTGTATGAATGTGTTGGGATGTTCATGGTCATCCAAGGACTCCCTGGAGTTAAGATCTACGAGTCTACCGCCGTAACAAGCAAAAGGTCGTGAGATTTTGACCCCGGATCATGTGCGTATAGCATCAATGGATATGGTAGACTACTATATGAATGTGTTGGGATGTTCATGGTCATCCAAGGACTCCCTGGAGTTAAGATCTACGAGTCTACCGCCGTAACAAGCAAGAGGTCGTCGGATTTTGACCCCGGATCATGTGCGTATAGCATCAGTGGATATGGTAGACTACTGTATGAATGTGTTGGGTTGTTCATGGTCATCCAAGGACTCCCTGGAGTTAAGATCTACGAGTCTACCGCCGTAACAAGCAAGAGGTCGTCGGATTTTGACCCCGGATCATGTGCGTATAGCATCAGTGGATATGGTAGACTACTGTATGAATGTGTTGGGATGTCCATGGTCATCCGAGGACTCCCTGGTGTTAAGATCTACGAGTCTACCGCCGTAGCAAGCAAGAGGTCGTCTTATTTTGACCCCGGATCTTGTGTGTATAGCATCAGTGCATATGGTAGACTACTGTATGAATGTGTTGGGATGTTCATGGTCATCCAAGGACTCCCTGGAGTTAAGATCTACGAGTCTACCGCCGTAACAAGCAAGAGGTCGTCGGATTTTGACCCCGGATCATGTGCGTATAGCATCAGTGGATATGGTAGACTACTATATGAATGTGTTGGGATGTTCATGGTCATCCAAGGACTCCCTGGAGTTAAGATCTACGAGTCTACCGCCGTAACAAGCAAGAGGTTGTCGGATTTTGACCCCGGATCATGTGCGTATAGCATCAGTGGATATGGTAGACTACTGTATGAATGTGTTGGGATGTTCATGGTCATCCAAGGACTCCCTGGAGTTAAGATCTACGAGTCTACCGCCGTAACAAGCAAGAGGTCGTCGGATTTTGACCCCGGATCATGTGCGTATATCACCAGTGGATATGGTAGACTACTATATGAATGTGTTGGGATGTTCATGGTCATCCAAGGACTCCCTGGAGTTAAGATCTACGAGTCTACCGCCGTAACAAGCAAGAGGTCGTCGGATTTTGACCCCGGATCTTGTGCGTATAGCATCAGTGGATATGGTAGACTACTATATGAATGTGTTGGGATGTCCATGGTCATCCAAGGACTCCCTGGAGTTAAGATCTACGAGTCTACCGCCGTAACAAGCAATAGGTCGTCTTATTTTGACCCCGGATCTTGTGCGTATAGCATCAGTGGATATGGTAGACTACTGTATGAATGTGTTGGGATGTCCATGGTCATCCGAGGACTCCCTGGTGTTAAGATCTACGAGTCTACCGCCGTAGCAAGCAAGTGGTCGTCTTATTTTGACCCCGGATCTTGTGTGTATAGCATCAGTGCATATGGTAGACTACTGTATGAATGTGTTGGGATGTTCATGGTCATCCAAGGACTCCCTGGAGTTAAGATCTACGAGTCTACCGCCGTAACAAGCAAGAGGTCGTCGGATTTTGACCCCGGATCATGTGCGTATATAATCAGTGGATATGGTAGACTACTATATGAATGTGTTTGGATGTTCATGGTCATCCAAGGACTCCTGGAGTTAAGATCTACGAGTCTACCGCCGTAACAAGCAAGAGGTCGTCAGATTTTGACCCCGGATCATGTGCGTATAGCATCAGTGGATATGGTAGACTACTATATGAATGTGTTGGGATGTTCATGGTCATCCAAGGACTCCTGGAGTTAAGATCTACGAGTCTACCGCCGTAACAAGCAAAAGGTCGTGAGATTTTGACCCCGGATCATGTGCGTATAGCATCAATGGATATGGTAGACTACTATATGAATGTGTTGGGATGTTCATGGTCATCCAAGGACTCCCTGGAGTTAAGATCTACGAGTCTACCGCCGTAACAAGCAAAAGGTCGTGAGATTTTGACCCCGGATCATGTGCGTATAGCATCAATGGATATGGTAGACTACTATATGAATGTGTTGGGATGTTCATGGTCATCCAAGGACTCCCTGGAGTTAAGATCTACGAGTCTACCGCCGTAACAAGCAAGAGGTCGTCGGATTTTGACCCCGGATCATGTGCGTATAGCATCAGTGGATATGGTAGACTACTATATGAATGTGTTGGGATGTTCATGGTCATCCAAGGACTCCCTGGAGTTAAGATCTACGAGTCTACCGCCGTAACAAGCAAGAGGTCGTCGGATTTTGACCCCGGATCATGTGCGTATAGCATCAGTGGATATGGTAGACTACTGTATGAATGTGTTGGGATGTTCATGGTCATCCGAGGACTCCCTGGAGTTAAGATCTACGAGTCTACCGCCGTAACAAGCAAGAGGTCGTCGGATTTTGACCCCGGATCATGTGCGTATAGCATCAGTGGATATGGTAGACTACTATATGAATGTGTTGGGATGTTCATGGTCATCCAAGGACTCCCTGGAGTTAAGATCTACGAGTCTACCGCCGTAACAAGCAAGAGGTCGTCGGATTTTGACCCCGGATCTTATGCGTATAGCATCAGTGCATATGGTAGACTACTATATGAATGTGTTGGGATGTCCATGGTCATCCAAGGACTCCCTGGAGTTAAGATCTACGAGTCTACCGCCGTAACAAGCAAGAGGTCGTCGGATTTTGACCCCGGATCATGTGCGTATAGCATCAGTGGATATGGTAGACTACTGTATGAATGTGTTGGGATGTCCATGGTCATCCGAGGACTCCTGGTGTTAAGATCTACGAGTCTACCGCCGTAGCAAGCAAAGGTCGTCTTATTTTGACCCCGGATCTTGTGTGTATAGCATCAGTGCATATGGTAGACTACTGTATGAATGTGTTGGGATGTTCATGGTCATCCAAGGACTCCCATGAGTCTACGAGTCTACCGCCGTAACAAACAATAGGTCGCCGTTTGGCTTAAGTGGTAAGCAAGGATATACGCACAAGATCCGGGGTCAAAATAAGACGACCTCTTGCTTGATACGGCGGTAGACTCGTAGATCTTAACTCCAGGGAGTCCTAGGATAACCATGGACATCCTAACACATTCATATAGTAGTCTACCATATGCACTGATGCTATACGCACATGATCCGGGGTCAAAATCCAACGACCTCTTGCTTGTTACGGCGGTAGACTCGTAGATCTTAACTCCAGGGAGTCCTTGGATGACCATGAACAACCCAACACATTCATACAGTAGTCTACCATATGCACTGATGCTATACACACAAGATCCGGGGTCATAATAAGACGACCTCTTGCTTGTTACGGCGGTAGACTCGTAGATCTTAACTCCAGGGAGTCCTTGGATGACCATGAACATCCCAACACATTCATATAGTAGTCTACCATATCCACTGATGCTATACGCACATGATCCGGGGTCAAAATCCGACGACCTCTGCTTGTTACGGCGGTAGACTCGTAGATCTTAACTCCAGGGAGTCCTTGGATGACCATGAACATCCCAACACATCCACTGTGCTATACGCCATGATCCGGGGTCAAAACGCACGACCTCGACTTGTTGTTACGGCGGTAGACTCGTAGATCTTAACACCAGGGAGTCCTCGGATGACCATGGACATCCCAACACATTCATACAGTAGTCTACCATATCCACTGATGCTATACGCACAAGATCCGGGGTCAAAATAAGACGACCTATTGCTTGTTACGGTGGTAGACTCGTAGATCTTAACTCCAGGGAGTCCTTGGATGACCATGAACATCCCAACACATTCATATAGTAGTCTACCATATCCACTGATGCTATACGCACATGATCCGGGGTCAAAATCCGACGACCTCTTGCTTGTTACGACGGTAGACTCGTAGATCTTAACTCCAGGGAGTCCTTGGATGACCATGAACATCCCAACACATTCATATAGTAGTCTACCATATCCACTGATGCTATACGCACATGATCCGGGGTCAAAATCCGACGACCTCTTGCTTGTTACGGCGGTAGACTCGTAGATCTTAACTCCAGGGAGTCCTTGGATGACCATGAACATCCCAACACATTCATATAGTAGTCTACCATATCCACTGATGATATACGCACATGATCCGGGGTCAAAATCCGACGACCTCTTGCTTGTTACGGCGGTAGACTCGTAGATCTTAACTCCAGGGAGTCCTTGGATGACCATGAACATCCCAACACATTCATACAGTAGTCTACCATATGCACTGATGCTATACACACAAGATCCGGGGTCAAAATAAGACGACCTCTTGCTTGCTACGGCGGTAGACTCGTAGATCTTAACACCAGGGAGTCCTTGGATGACCATGAACATCCCAACACATTCATACAGTAGTCTACCATATCCACTGATGCTATACGCACAAGATCCGGGGTCAAAATAAGACGACCTATTGCTTGTTACGGCGGTAGACTCGTAGATCTTAACTCCAGGGAGTCCTTGGATGACCATGGACATCCCGAAGTACCCATAGACCTTTGAGATACATAAAATTTTAGTAAACAAATAAATCAAAAATATGTTTTTAAATAAATTAATTTTAAACTTTTAATATTTATTTTTATAATCGTTCAAAAATGCTAGCTGTGGACCCCCGAGAACTTGACAACTTTTTATACATTTGTATTGGTTGTTTCCGTTGTGCTTAAAGGAAATGGTTATGCACCAGGCGCTTCCATATTCTTGTAGATGGCTCATATAATTGGGAGGAGACGCATGGTTTTTTTAAATTGTTCGATTTTTTATGTTAAAAAATTTACCAGATTTGCATCAGTCCGCGTGGACATAAAATCAAATTCTGTCGAATGCATCGGATTCGGGGATGCCTTTTCTCTCAGGAACGGATGAGATATCGTCAATCCCTTGACACAAGTTTTGTTTTGTCGAGTAGTGTAATACATTTAAAATGATTTGCTCATGCAGTACAAACACTGTTTTCTTTCCAAAGGAGAGGAAGATTTTAGTGTGAAATTTTACAATCTCGTCTGTGTCGTGAAGTCGTCATATTACTGCGAGAATGCAGTTAAAAATTGCGAGAATGCAGTACAAACACTGTTTTCTTTCCAAAGGAGAGGAAGATTTTAGTGTAAATTTTTACAATCTCGTCTGTGTCGTGAAGTCGTCATATTACTGCGAGAATGCAGTTAAAAATTGAAATTGATGTGTCTTACAGCAACATAATTTGCATTTAAATACGTCAAAGTTTACGAGGAAATTTCAACTCTGTCACGTTGAATTAAATCTTTAACGCACTTGAAATTGTTCGCAGAATGCAAATTATTCACTTTTAAGAAAATTAACATCTGCAAAACTCAACCTTTCAGGGAATTTAAATTACCACCCTCAAAAAAAAAAAAAAAAACACGCCCCAAATCAACTTATTAACGTGGCTCTGTTTATGGCCCATACCTGTTGTTATACTGGTGTTGTTATTCAGCTTTTGGGGTCAATTTTACGACCAAATCCGCTTCTCGGGCCAGCAACAGTGTTGTTGCTGTATACCATGAAGTAGGGGTGAGCTAAATTAAAATCCTCAATCCTCCCCAAAAACACAACTTTCACGACCGGTCGGCGGTGGGATGGCGTTCATCATCGACCAGCAAAGGCCGAGAATTTATTTCCTGTGTTTTATTTGTTTTCCCTCGAAATTACCTCCGGTGGAACAGATTACCCTTTAAAAAAGGCAGGTTCTTGACGAAGTAATGGGGAACAGGGAATGAAAGTGAAGGAGGTTGGGAAGAAAATAAATTAGCTCAAAAGTGGGTTAATTTTGGGTAAATTTGTGAATTAGTTGAAATTTAATATTTTTTTAGAGGAATAAAGTAGTGTTCTAGATCGCAAAATTAAGCGTAAATTTATGTTAAAAAAAGGTCCATTTTAGAGCCTTGGAGAGTTGTTGTAAATGGAAAGCGCCAAAATATCGATTTTTTGTTCTCTGTTATTATTTTTTTGCATTTGCTGCAAAGAATTTAAAAAATCCTACAGTTCTTGGTCATCGATTTTGGTTAGTATTATTAATCACATCTAAAGTAATACTTGAATAAGACGTTTTCTTTGACGTAATAAGCAGCTCATTCTGCTCAAACTCCGTTCGAACATTTACTAGCGTGAACGGAAAAATACTTTTTGTTAAAATCGTCGTTTAACGTCCTTTTAAAACATTTGTTATGATATAATGTTAGACATTCCATAAAGAAATAAGCAAAAGATATTAATTATTAATCAATCATAATTTATCAAAAGTTTTTTTTTTTTGCATTTCCATAACTCGTGATGGTAACAAGCAATTCCCTTAAGTTTATGTAACAAAATTGTTGTGATTGTCTGTTCTATAATTTTGTAGAATATTAATATACTCCAAAAATTACCCTGCAGAGTGAGAAAACACAAAATTTTAGAATGAAATTTATTGTTCTGAATGAAAAAATGACTCTTATGAGTTATTGCACATTTGAGTAGTTAATTGAATTTATCGTAGAATAACGTGTCCCAGAAATGTTTACAGCTGAGTAAAATGACAGAATTTTTTAAACCCTTTTTGTGTTTTTTTTGACGAAAATAGGTTTTTTTCATCCAATTTTTAGACCATCACCATTTCAGGTTGCATATTATTGAAAACACACATCTTTTTTCGAATGTTCAAAAAAGGAAGGGGTCGTACCGCCCCTCCGTCATGAGATATTGAAAAATGGACCTCGGATTCATGATCAAGGACAAAAGTTACCCCTGAGGGCAAAGTTTCACGTAAATCGAAAGGGGCCGGTGCAACTTATTCCAATTTCTTGTGAGTTGGCGAAGAATCGCCCACTCAAAACTCCAAAAATAATCTTTCCACAGAAAGCTCGTAGACCCACTATAATTTATACCTATCGACCCCTTATGTCTGTGTTTGTGTGCATATGTGACCAAAATAGTCTCTCAATTTCCTTGACACTGAAGAAACCGATTTACTTCAAACCAGTTGAATTCGATTTTGTAAATAGAATGTTTGTTTTGTACATTTGGCAATATTTATGTACTTTTCAAAGTAAAATCTCAAAAAGTTCTAAGCAAAAAAGTTGTTCGGATCTATTTTGCACAGCAAAAAATCTAATGGTAAAATCGCATGCAAAAGCATGCACATCACCTTGGTGAGAAAAATCATGTTATATTGTATGAGAAAACGTGTACACAAAATGCATGTACGCATGAAAAAAAAAAAGATTTCACACACTCCAAAAATAACATCAATCTGGTGAGAGTCATCTCCAGATTTCGCCTCAACCATCTCGGCTATCTCACCGTTTTATTGAAGCTTGTTGCAATGTAGCGATAGGTCTCTCCACAGACAACAGACGTAGCAGCTAGAACAAAATATTTTGAAAATCGTGTTTAAAAACATGGCGGGTGATACACTAACGCCATCTCGTAATCTATTGCCACTTGTAAGAATAAGCCTGAATGTAGACTGCAGTGCACCACAGTTTTTGCAGGAGCAGTATTTTTATTCTCATCAACTTGATTTGATGATGCTTTTTTTTAATAAACTTTTTTTTGCTCTGAAATTAACTAAAAGTTAATCTAAGCGATACAGGGAATAAATACATTCAAAATTAATTTTGATCTACACATCAATTTCCTCGACTAAAAAGGCATGCAACTTTTGATGAGAATGAGAATACGCCCAACCACGTGCTTTTCATTGTTGTTGTTTACACTCGATAGCAGCGCGGGAGTGTTGTCAAATCTCCTCTGCGACGACAAAGCCACAAACGGCTTGCCATTCTCGATAAAACCGTTGCATATTTTTACACAAGGTGGTAATTCAGCGACAAGATAGCTGAGGGGGTTGGGGCGCGGACTTGGAAATCTGGAAATGACTCTCACCGGATTAATGTTATTTTTGGGATGCGCGAATTTTTCATTCTTGCGTGCATGCTTTTGTGTACACGTTTTGTCATGCAATATTACATGCTTTTGCTCTCAAAGGTGATGTGCATTCTTTTACATGCAATTTACTCGGAATTAATTTACTGTGTGTGACACAAAGAGGATAATATAATGAAAGCCCATTCCAATTATTTATGAACTTTCAAGATGTAGACATCCTATCTTTGTTATGGCCACTTTAAAGATATTTACGTACTTGGATCTTAGGAAACTTGATAAAGATGATTTCCGGATCTATCTTAAGACACATTGATCTTGACATTTTTCAAGTTGATGTCAGTAAACGCTTGAGATCCGAAAAGGTATGATAGATTCGGGTTCCCTTCACACGCTTTGATCGACAGCGACATTAAATTTTAGTGGATTTCTTGCCAATAAGTATAATTGTAAACTATAAGCAACATTGCACACCCTCTTTTTTTTTTGCTACCAGCATAGATAATCGTGAGAGCGTATGATCGTTTATGTTAATTCTATACCATTTGTACCAGAAGTTTGCAATTTAATTTATTGGCACGAATCCACTAATATTCAATTCAGTCGATTGGAGCATGTCCATGGAACCTAAATCTACCACCCCTTGATGAAACTGAAGCATTGTCGAGTTGTGTAGATTATTGCAAGGTTATTGAAAGACCTTACAAGAAGTGAAAATGTATGGAGATTTCGTACTCATAGCTTTCAATTTCAATTTGATTAAATCTAAACTTTTAGTGACAAAAAAAACTAACACTTAAACCCACTGTCCGCCCAACTCCAAGATTTTCCAGATTCTCAGTGAATTCTTACGGGAGCAAACACATACATGCTGCAAACACACGTAAACACGTGAAAAACACTGCGCTGAAAGGAAAATTCAGACTGTTTTTCTGCTCCCCGACGGCATGCAGCCCCAACCATGCTGGACCAATCCGCCCTCGACTGGCTGGCCGGGATGCTAATGATATCAAACAAAATTTCAAGCACTTTCAACCATGTGATGGAAGACCCCTGCCGAACTCGACTCACTCTCTCTCTGGCAACTCAGTTGAATTACGCTGCTTGACCGGGAAACGCTGCGTGTTCCGAGTTGCGTGGACGTCGTCGTCGTCAGCCTGTCAAAGTCAGAAGCGGGAAACTTTGGGAAATTCGAACCACCCTGGAACTCGAGACTCGACCGGCCGCGTGTGTGTGTACATCATTAGTGACTCAATTAAGGCAGTCTCCGGCGGCGGGGCCAACCTGGCGAGTGTGGGCAGAAAAGTCAAGATTCTGTTGATCTGACGGCGAGTCTGCCACCGGGAGGAAAATTGCACTGGTTGGCGGAAAATTCGGTGGAGCTCAGTTTCTGATGATTTGGTAGAATTTTGTGCTGAACATTGTGTCGACCAGTGTTATCTTTGTTTGGCAGCTCGTGGGAAAAAGGGCAAGCACGAATAGGGAGTTGGGTGGGGTTTTTCCTCATGTGTCCATCAGCCGTTCGGCACGGTGTAAATCTCTGGCCAGAGTTTGCCCCCATTCAGTTTTAATAATTGAGCTTTATGGAAGTTCGAGCCGTCCGTCAGTCAGTACCGTTCGATAGTTTGTACCGTTCGGGAGTGAAAAGTGTGTGAATGTCGGCTCGGTTGTGCAATTATTGCGCGAAACGTATTTTCCCTGGAAAGGTTCGGAAAGTTGCTGGAAAAGAAAGCTTGACCTTCGTTATCTCTGTACCAGCAAGAAAACATCCAAGGCTAATCGTAACGTCCAGTGCTGATGATGGAAACAAACAACTCCTGGAAAAGGAAAATTGCACTTGAATGTTTTCTCCGGACGGAGATGAATCTGTTTCATTTCAGATCAGTTGCTGTTGTTGTTGATGTTTGTTGTGGTGTACAACAGTTGTGTTTGTGGGTGGGAGAGGGAAGTTTAAAATACAAAGTGAGACAAATTTCTAAACAAGAAAACCAACCGCTGAGAAATGGCAGCTAAGTTGTACGCGAACAACAAAATTGATGATTCCGTTCAGATCCATTTACTTGGAAGAATGTGTGAGGTCGCGTTGTTGAAATAGAGATTAATTTGTTTAAAAAAATAACTCTTGAAGGGTTCATTGAATGATCCGAAAATAATTTCGAGCGTTTTTTTAAATAAGGTACAAGTGCACAGAAAACAAAACACTTGGAATTTTGTTTTGAAAATTATAGATTTAGTGACAAAAAGTATGACAATTCGATATCAGGGCTGACATTTTGACCTTTTCAGCACTAAAATGAGTGCTGAAATGAACTTTTCATCGCTGTTATTTTTGGTGTCACTAAGCTGACAACTTTGTCACTATAATAAATAATATAATAGAAATAAGTTTTTTCAAGACGTTATTACCAAATAACATTTTCTTAAAGTACAATTGAACTCTTTTTCGAAACTTAAAAAAATGCGCTGAATTAGTACCTACCCGAGTCGAATACGATGGGTTTTTTTCCATATGTTAATTCATTGAAAGAAGGAAGAAAAATTGTTCATAATGTTTTAATGTCCTCATGCTTTTCAAAAACAATCTCATTTTCCCGCACCGTCCCATCAATTTCCAGCAGTAACCAATCCCGTTGTATACCCAATTCTAACAAGTGTGTTTCTGTTTCAAAATCTGTACACAACACCAGCAGAACAAGTCTACACAGTTCGCACAAATGTTGTGAAATTTTCCCTTCTCTCGCGTGCTCTGGATCTGGTCCAGAGTTTCAAGAGCTGCGCGAGAAACATGCCAGGAATAATGTATTTTATGGGGCTATTTAAATACTGCTTTCTCCTTCTTCAATTTTCCCAGCACCTTTCGAGCGGCGACGGCGGCTGTTGAATTTCGATACAGTTTTCCTCCCGGAAAACTCACTTTCTTTCCCGTACTCTCTCTCTCTCTTTTGCCACTTCTCTAAGTAGACAGCCGAGCTCGTCAAGAGCTGGGTCGATGTTATTCTCGGTTGAATTTTACATAAATTTGGCGAAATATTTACGCAGAAAGTGGAGAAGACCGACCAGTGCGAGTCTGAGTGATTTCGGGCACGGCAAAGTATCGGGAAAGTGGGAGAGAAAAGAAGCGAAGGAAAAGTACCCTCGTGCCAACATTGTTGACGAGGATCAGAAGACAATCACGGCGAAAAATCAATCACTTTTTCTCCCGTGATGAGTTTGATTTCAGAGAAGATGAAAAATCTGTGTAAAATTTCTTTCACAATACAAAGCATCTGTTCCTCAGAACGTTAGAAGGATTAGAGCAACAAAAAATCGCAGAATTTAAAAAAATGCCCTAAATTTTACAAGGAACCATAAAAACCTTAAAAAACTTGCCAAAAAAAAACTGGCAACGGTGACGAGCCAGATGGGCATCAATTATTCAGGTCGAGATTTTCCGTCGTTGCCTTTGGCCTTTTCCAGTGAAAGAAAGAACTTTCCGATTTTTCTTCTTCTTTTATTTCCTTTGCTCAAAACAGAACTCGACTCGATTTAATATTTATTAGCTCGGGCTTCTCCGGCAACCGTCAGTGTGGCTAAAATTCGGTTTCTACGGTGGAGCAAACTATTAAGGACCGAATAAAATATTCTAATTGATGTTTACAGCCGTGGAGCGGATTCAATTTTATCTGGCTGTGTTGAGATGGGATTATTTCGGGCTTATTGCTCTTGTGTGGTTTTCGTCGAATCGGCTTGGATTTGGCTGACAAATTTTGTAATAGAGTTCGTGTGTGATGCATGCTGAAAGCTTTCAGGTAAAGGAAAATAAAAGACGAATGTGTTCAATTTACCCTTTTAAGTGTTCAGTCATATAATTTTCTCTGAAAAGAGCTAAACACCATACATTTTTGATCAACAAAGAGGTGATTTAGCATCATAATTTCGTTCATACAAAGCTAAATTTAATTTAGGAAGTTGTCTATCTAAAAATTTCTGTCAAGAAACTAAAAAAATCGGCGTCTCAGAAAAGCTTGAAGCAATGTTGTTTGGCAATGTTGTTGGAATTGATGATCAGAGTTTAAGAAAAATGAATAAACTTTTTAAAAATACCCTGAAAATTAAAATGCGCAAAAATCATCTCTGAAAAAATGTATAAGTATTTCGATATGTTTTTGCCTCAAGATCAATTTTTACATACCGTAAAACGGGGCTGACTTTGATAGGTTTGTTTTTTTTCGCAAATTGAAGAGTACTAATAAAATACGTACGGAATTGAATGGAATCATACTGACCGGGGTTGAGGTTCAAGGTACTTCTAGAATAAGTTTTCATTAAATTTAGAAAAAAGTTAGTTTAAAATAATTAAGAAAACATTCATGAATAGCATTATATGCATATTCTCAAAGTGTCATGATTTACCAGCAACCTTAGCGATGGTACATTCGGCGAAAAAATATAATTTGAACACCTTTAACCTGATTTTAACAACAAAAACTATGACTATCAAAGTTATCCCGGTGTTTAAAATAAGAATTTTCAACGTAATTATTTTTTTAAACACTATTGAAAAAACTTTTTTTTTTCAAAAATAGTGCATGAACCTTGTGTGGCCTACCCTACCCTAGTAACATTTTTAAACTTACAGGTTTTATCATGGTTCTGGAAACCCTCATACGGCCTAAATAGGCTTTTATGGCCTACTTAAAACCTAAAATGTTACATGTTTAAAAAATAATAGTCTTGAGCAATTCTCTACCAAAACCGGAAATGGATTTTATTTGTATTTTTTTATTTGGCTCAAACTTTGTGGGGGCCTTCCCTATGACCAAATATGCTATTTTGTGTCATTGGTTCACCCATACAAGTCTCCATACAATTTTGGCAGCTGTCCATACAAAAATGATATGTAAATATTCAAACAGCTGTAACTTTTGAGTGAATTTTTTGATCATGTCTTCGGCAAAGTTGTAGGTATTGTTGAGAACTTTTGAGAAAAAAAATAGGTACACGGAAAAAAAATTGAGAATTTTTTTATCAACTTTTTTTTCACTAAAACTCAATTTCCCAAAATACGTATTTTTTGATTTTCTAGATTTTTTTATATGTTTTAGGGGACAAAAATCCGCAACTTTTGAGCCATAGAAAAACAACGTCAGAAAATCTGCCGCCGAGTTATGAATTTTTGAAAAAATAGTGATTTTTGGAAAAAAAATCGAAGTTTCATGCAAAAACAAGTTTGACATTATTTTTTAATGCAAAATTTAATTTGCAATCGAAAAGTACTTTACATATTTTTTTATAAAGGGCTCCGTTATCTAGATATAGCCACTGAAAGTTTGATTTTAGCGAAATATTTGCATTTCTAGAAATATTTTTTTTGAAAAGTTCAGAAAATCTATATATATAAAAAATTTCGACGGTTTTGTTCGAACGCGAATCAATTCAACACGGAACGTCGGATCGAGGTGCTGTTTGTTGCGTTGGGTTCGTATGAGTCCAAGGATGGTTCTTACGCCAAAAAGTTACAACTTTGGCCACTCTGGAACCGATTCCGGAAATCGGCAGATTGTATGGGTAAAGTTACGTAAAATCAAATTTTGATCACAGGAGGCTGAACAAACAAAAAAGTTAAAAACGTCAACAAACGAAAAAAAAGGCAAAACGAAGTTTGTCGGGTAAGGTTTGTTTGCTATAAAATTGTCTAAGAGACATTGAAGATTGGACCTCTGGTTGCTGAGAAAAAGAAACACGAAAATTGAAGTTTTCTAAGTCTCACCCAAACAGCCCACCATTTTCTAATGACGATATCTCAGCAGTTAATGGTCCGATTTTCAATGTTAATACATGAAACAATCGTGAAATTTTCCGATCTTTTCGAAAAAAATATTTTAAATTTTTTTAAATCAAGACTAACATTTTAAAAGGGCCAAACATTGAATATTACGCCCATTTAAAATGCTGGTCTTGATTTAAAAATTCTCATAATATTTTTTTTCGAAAAGATCGGAAAATTTCACGAATGTTTCATGTTTTAACATTGAAAATCGGACCATTAGTTGCTGAGATATCGTCATTAGAAAATGGTGTGGTTTTTTGGTAATATTAAGAAAACTTCAATTTTCGTGTTTCTTTTTCTTAAAGCGGCTCTATCTCAGCAACCCGAGGTCCAATCTTCAATGTCTCTTAGACAATTTTATAGCAAATTTTCTGAACTTTTCAAAAAAATATTTTTTTAAAATGGTCACTCTTGGTCACGTTTTTTTAAAATTGAAAAACTGCAAATATTTCGCTAAAATCAAACTTTCGGTGGCTATATCTTGAAAACATGTAAGATACTTTTCGATTTTAAATTCAATTTTGCTTTAAAAAATAATGTCAAACTTGTTTTTGCATGAAACTTTGATTTTTTCCAAAAATCACTATTTTTTAAAAAAATTCATAACTCGGCGGCAGATTTTTTGACCATGTTTCTCTATGGCTCAAAAGTTGCGGATTTTTGTCCCCTAAAACATATCAAAAAATCTCGAAAATAAAAAAAAAACATATTTTGGGAAATTGAGTTTTAGTAAAAAAAAAAGTTGATAAAAAAATCCTCAAATTTTTTTTCCGTGTACCTATTTTTTTCTCAATAGTCCGCAACAATACCTACAACTTTGCCGAAGACACCAAATTGAGCAGAAAATTCACTCAAAAGTTACAGCTGTTTGAATATTTAAATACCATTTTTGTATGGACAGCTGCCAAAATTGTATGGGTGAACCAATGACACAAAATAGCATATTTGGTCATAGGGAAAGCCCCCACAAAGTTTGAGTCAAATAAAAAAATACAAAAAATAAAAATGGACGAAATCGGCCGATTTTGTAGAGAGTTGTTCTCTTTAGAAAACTCTTACCAGTTGGAAATTATTCCAAAAATAAATTAAAATCCTATCAATGTGACCCCGTTTTACGGTACATAGAAGTTTTTCCAAAAATAATTTACAGCGGGTTGTTTGATAAAAAATTGACTGTTTTCAAACAAAATATTACATTATACTCCAAAATATACAAAAATAAGTTAGAAAACCCCTAGAAAATTCATGATTAATATTCAGGAGAGTTCTTTTTTTACATAACGCAGTTGAGGGGGGTAGGAATGAAGACCGTGTTGCGCTCCATACAAAAAAATTTACGTCCAAAAATCCGAATTGTTGCGTTACGTAATAAAAGAACACTACCTACAGCAATTGAACTGCAACATAAAAATGCATTGATTTGGCTGTATGATGCAATTGCCATATGAAAAAAAGCATTTCAATTAACTGCATTTGGGTCAACGAAAACTTTTTAAGTTTTTTTATAACAACAAAATTTTGTATTAAGAACATACTTTTTTGGATTGCTGTTTTTAAGAAATAAATTCGTCACAAATTCCACGCAGATTATCAAAACTGCAATACTTATTGCTGAGATACTGCCTCTAGAAAAGGTTTCTAGCGTCCAATATTCAGATAATGATATCTTAGGAATAATTGGACCGGAAAAAGCAAAACAAAACAGCTACAATAAAAATAATAATTATTATACAGCAATTCCCCACGAAAACAGCATAATTCAAAAAAAAAAGTGCTCTGATCGGGCTCAAAATTTTTCTGAGGGTTCCTTAGCCAAAATAATAAGACCCGTATTTTTTTGTTTGGCCATTAGGGTGACCTACGCCGTGTTAGGGTTGTCCGAAAAATTGCCATTTTCGTCAATTTTTGCAAAAACCTATAATAGAAAGGGTGATTAACACACATTTTGAACACACCAGATTGTGTACAGAATTGAATGGACGAACTAATAACACAAAATGGCCTACTTTTGTTCATAAAGTAAGTAGTCACAGAATTATTTAAAAAATAACGATGCTAAATGCAATCTAAAGCTTGTTTTTTTATTTATTGTCCCTCGACTTTCAGGGACACTTGAAGAAATAAGAAGTCAACCATAACTTAAGACAGACCCGTTCCTCTTTTATGTGACGAAAACTCTGTTTCGTCTCTCGTGAAATTCGAAATTTTGAAAAGGATTATTGCCACAACATAATCAGGTTCAATTTAAAACTGTAATTTCTGGTGTTTCTAACATCTGCTACTTGAATCAAATCCTGATTTTTCATCAGACTTGGATTGACAAGAATATCAATCACCGAAAAAATCCAAGATTTCGATCATCTCCGATTTCACACCACCGTATCATCCCAAATTCCATCCGTATCAATGCACCCAAGAATTGGTTTTGTGAAAATTGAGAATCTTGAAAAGCTCATTTCCCCACCCACACCAAGCCTCAAACGGTTCCAATTTCCACCCACGCGAATTATCGAAAATGACGTGTGTGTGCGCGGCAAAAGCCAGCCCGCAAATTGAGCCAAAATTGGAAAATCTGCCCTGCTGAAACGGGGCAAAAATTGAGTTTTATGGATGATGGATTTATTTTCGGTGCCCGCTTGCGGCGTGTTTGTTTATGTACATGAGTGGAGTGGTTGTGTGAGTCATGGTTTTGGGGTGTTTTTTTTTTCAACTCGAAGCTCGATGTGGGCCAGCTTTGAAGTCTTGTCTTGTTATTTCACGACTTTTGGCGTTTTTTGTAGTGCGGAAAGTATTCATCTAATTTACATTTTACAAAATATGATTGCATTTTTTAAAGTAAAAAACATTGATTTCAATTTTAAAAATGTCAAAAAAACTTATGAAAATTAGTAATAATATGCGTTAAATATCGGTCAAATTGAAAATACAAAATATTCCTTGCTTTACAAAAATGTTGATCTGGTGGGTAAAAATGTTGATGGCAATTGGTCTCACTCAAATGTAGCTTTGTGTAATTCATTTGAATCGCAAGACAGAAACTTTAATTTATTTAATGTAGTGTTTCTTTTACACCAATTAGTGATGGATGCCACGATTAAGTGGTCAATTTATTGAAGCTTTAATCGTGAGAGATTCGCTCTGACGATTATTGCCACATCTTTAGAACGTCATCGCTCGCTTTTTTTTTTTTTTGCTCACGTAATAAAAGAAGATTCAGACGCGATTTAAAAACAAAATAACTTTTTACTCTTCCCCACTGTAAATCCAGCTGCGCAACCACTAACGCTAAAGTGCAACACTTTACGGCGGTTAACCTGAGTAAATAAAACCCGCTCGCAGCAAGTCGCTCGCGATTAAGCTTATCTGCCGGGATCCCATCGCCGAGCAAAATGTGCACTCTCCCAAGACGACCGCGCTTTAGTGCCGAGTGTCCTTTTAATTAGTTCTGGCGCACTAAATCACCGTTTTACGAGAGAGGAGAGAGAGGAAAAAAGTACACTACAAAAAAAGGAAAACGCTTTTCCCAAGTAAATGTAACCTTCTAAGGAGTGAGGCACAGCCGTGCATCGCGAACGAGCCAGGGGTTTCATCATAGACTGCACAATAAAAGCTAATTTAATGGTTTCAAGGATTAAAAAAAAGCTCCTTACCCAACCGGACGGACGGCGTTTTCTTTACGACCTGTGGAATTTTCCTCTTCTGGAATTTGTGGGTGGGCGAATGCAGTGGCGCCCAAGACATATGATTTTGTTTATGTTTATGTTTATGTTTATGTTTATTTCTTTATGTTCATCTGACACTTTTGTCTTCATGAACTTGGGTGGGGAAAAGCCAGAGGCATAAAACCACCCTCAAGGACAACAATTATTACATTACAATGACCAGTTACAATTGATAAACTTAGAATTAAAATATCACAGCAGCTATCACAGTCAAGATGTAAACAAGAGCGATCTAAGCTTGCTTAAAAAACTATTTACAGACATTCCGAAGTCAAACACGTCGTAGACACAATTGAAGACATCACACATAGCCCGTATCGGTTCGTTCTGCCCGTAGAGAGTACGCTGGAGATCAAGACGAAGGAACTCTCGTGTCCTGAGTGGCCTTGGCATAACGTTGATATTCACTCTTTCCAGGATGTTGGGGGCGTCAACAGTACCTAAAAGAAGTTTTCCAATAAATGAGGCACGCAAAAATGTCCTACGTTGATCCAAGCTAGCCAAACCCAGAATTCTGCGGCGGTTCTCGTAGGAGAGGGGAATGTTGTTGTCCGGTAGAGGATGGAAGCGCAAGGCGAACTTGGCAAACTTCTTCTGGACACGCTCAAACCTTGTTCTCCAGATTCGATCGTAAGGACTCCAAACAATAACCGCAAATTCCAGATGCGAACGAACAAGAGCATAGAACAGCACACGTAAACAGGACAGGTCACGGAACTCCTTTGCAGTTCTGATTAAAAATCCTAGATTCCTAATTGCCTTCGTGATGATGTTGCAGTAATGGTTGTCGTAAGTTAGTTTGGCGTCCAGCAGGACACCAAGATCCTTCACAACATAAACCCGCTCCAGCGCTTCACCGCCAACAGCATAAGTCCAGACGACAGGTAGCCTTTTCCTTGTGAAAGAAATCACAGAGCATTTCTGGATACTCAGAGAGAGCAGATTTTTTTCGCACCAGTTTGCGAATGCGTTGATCAGGTCTTGGAGATATCGGCAGTCATCATCACTCTGGATCACGTGAAATATCTTCAGATCATCAGCATAAAGTAGTCTGCATCCAGCGGGAAGTACGAAGCTCACATCGTTGTAGTACGCAGAGAAAACATTGGCCCAATGTTGCTCCCTGAGGGACTCCGGATGGACAGGTGATGGCAGAGGATTCGGCATTCCCCAGCTTGACAGTCATAGAACGATCGGTGAGGTAAGATTCGAACCAACGCACTAGACTGCTTGGCATGCCGAGGCGGTCAAGTTTGGCCAGCAGAATCTTGTGACTGATACGATCAAAAGCAGCTTTCAAATCAGTATACACCGCATCCACTTGTCCACCTCCTTCCATGTTCCTCAGGCAAAACGACGTAAATTCCACCAGATTCGTGTTCGTGGAGCGGCCAGTGAAAAATCCGTGTTGATCGATGGAAATGTACGATTTTAGAATAAATGCCAGGGACTTGCATAATAAGATTTCTAGCAATTTCGATCCAGCGCACAGCGACGTGATTCCGCGGTAGTTAGAAATGTCACGTTTGTCCCCTTTTTGAAAACCGGAACAAGAAACGATCTCTTCCAGCAGGACGGAAATACAGCCGACGCAATCGACTTATTGAAAATGGTGCAGAGCGGCTTCGCCAGCGAATCAGCGCAGTTCTTTAGAACAATCGACGGAATACCATCAGGCCCGGGAGAAGACGACGGTTTCAATTTTGTGGCGGCTGCTTTAACTTCATCTTCAGAGAACTCGAAACTGTTAAAGTTGAGAACGTTTGCAGGGACAGATTCCAGGGCGTCATTTACTTGGGAGGCAGTCGGGACAATATGACTGAACACACTCGAGAAGTGATCCGCAAACAAGTTGCACGTCCGATCGATTGAAGTGGAGGTGGTGTTACCAAGGAACATACTTGAAGGAGGCCCGATTCTTTCCGCTTTTCGTTGACGAAAGACCAAAAACTTTTCGGATTTTTCTTCAAATTGGACTGTGTGCGCTTAATATGGCCAGCGTAACGGCGACGTTTGTACCTCCGATAACGGTCACTAGCACGGCAGAAAGCTCTCTTGGTAGCAGGGTTTCGCAATGTTGAGTATCTCCTTAATGCAGCAGCTCGGCGTTGCTGAAGCCTTCGCAGCTTAGGGTTGGACCACACCGGCTTCTGACGGGGAGCTGGAGGGGGAACATGCGCACGGAAAAGATCTTGCATGATGTTGTTGAATGTTGCAACAGCTTCGTCAATATTGTGTGCGTTCTAAACAAGTTCCGTTTATCATGGCTGGGTTGTTGAGAATTCCTTGAAACTTTGTTATACAAATTGATACTACCATAAATTAAAAAAACTGTTTTTCTTTTGTAAAACTTTGTCTTTGTCTTTCATCAATAGTTCCTCAATTCAAATGAGCAAGAAAATCAATTTTTTTAAATGCACGAAAAAAATTTAATTGAAATATGCTAGCTCGAAAAATTGGATTGAATTGAAAATTTATCAGAATCGTTTTTTAATAAATACTTAGTGATTATTTTATTTAATAAAATTAATCTTTGAGTTTTCGCACTATTTTTTAATTTTTTTGTGGAGTTTTGCACATTTGGCTGATTATTTCTTTCAGATTTCATAAGTTCACTGCACTGGTTCACAATATTTGTATTATTGACGGAGTTGTGTCGTCAGCTAATTTAACATTCCAACGCCCAAGGCTCCAAAAAAGTTGGAACGGTAACTTCAACTCAATGGTTCTCGGGCATAACTCATCCAATCAAGATGATTCTTCTTTCCAGTGATTTGTTAGGATATCTAGATGATTCTAGACCTTTGCAGAACTTAATTTGATCAAATCTGTAATTTTTGCGATCAAAAACATCGTTCCTACTTTTTTTTTCGCGTGTAAAAAAAATTCGCCGAAAATTCCGCGGAGGCAGTCGTTTAAAAAAAAGTTGGAACGATGTTTTTGGTCGCAGAAATTACAGATTTGTTCAAATCAAGTTCTGCAAAATTTTAGGATCATCTAGACATTCTTACAAATCACTGGGAACAAGAATCGTCCCGATTGGTTGAGTTATGCCCGAGAACGGGCGTGTTGAAGTTACCGTTCCAACTTTTTTGGGAGGCTTGGGCGTCCGTGTAAGTTGGACATGCGTTGGGCGTTCCAGTGTTAAAAAAAGTTTTTTTTTATAGCCTTATTTTACTATTTGATCATTTTTTTCTGCATATATAATGCCAACTTGTGAGTCATAGTGTTTTACGATCAAAACTAGGTTGGCTAACTGAATTTTCGAAAATAAGTAATATGAGAATGTTTTGAAGACAAACTTTAAGTTACATTAAGTTCAAGTCGACGTTGACGTGCTATCTTGTCACACATCGCTTTTTCACGTTCCAAGTAAAATGCGTTTTAATGAACAAACAAAAACTAGAGCACGCAATGTAAACAATAACAAACATATTTATAATTAAAAATGTTTACAGTAGTCGGGCATAAACGTGTGTCAAATGCGTTCTGTCCATAAATCTATTTGGCCAGTTATCGCACTTACATCAATTTCCAGAGTGTGTCAAGATTTGGGGACCTGTGATGGTCAAAAGATGAGACGCTGAGAACTGCACAACAGAGCAATTCTCTATTTTTTTATTTGGCTCAAACTTTGTGGAGGCCCCTTCCCTATGGCCAAAGAAGCTATTTTGTGTCATTGGTTCATTGGTCACCCATACAAGTCTCCATACAATGTTGGCTGCTGTCCATACAAAAATGGTACGTAAATATTCAAACAGCGTAGAGAGTTGCTCAACATTGCTTTCTTAACTCAATTTGTACCAAAATGCGCGTTCGACAAGATAGAACGACAACGATGAAGTATTATTCATTCGTCATAGTAAACCTGTGGCTTTTTTTTTATTCATAACTTATTTTTATTAGGTCCTTTTAGGTGCTGTGACCAGGTTGGGACCGAGGATACTTAAATAACTAATATAAAACAAAAAAAACGTTATTTAATCCACCCTTAGGTGGTTGGTGCCTTCCTCTCATTCAAAGGGTAATGCTATCCAAAATAGACACGCTCGTGGGAAGGTCTTTAAATTATCTATCCAAAGATAGGTCGCATGATATATTTGGAATACGTTTTCATCTAAATATCTGAGAACTAGCCTCCAAAAAGTGTATAAATAACTCTTAAGTGCTTATAACTTTTGATAGGGTTGTCAGATCTTCAATGTTTTGGACGCGTTGGAAAGGTCTTTTGATTACCTGTTCAACGACGGGTTGCATGATAGATCCGGACAACGTTTTCATCGTGATATCTGAGATCCGGCTTCCAAAAAGTGCATAAATAACACTTAATTGCTAATAACTTTTGATAGGGTTGTCAGATCTTCAATGTATTGGTCGCGTTGGAAAGGTCTTTTAAATACCTTTCTAAAAATGTATAACATTCTGGGGTTTCTTACAAAAACCACCCTTTTTACAATCTTCCGGACTTTAGTCGAAATCGTTTTTTTAGCATAACTTTTGAAGTACTTTACTAAACTTCATAATTTTAAATAGGGACTTATGGGACCCCAAGACGAATCGAATGAGACCAAAACGGTCCAAATCGGTTAAGCCAGTGCTGAGATAATCGAGTTCATATTTTTGGTGCACAGACCCACATCCCACACACACACACACACACACACACACACACACACACACACACACACACACACACACACACACACACACACACACACACACACACACACACACACACACACACACACACACACACACACACACAGACATTTGCTCAGAATTCGATTCTGAGTCGATAGGTATTAGGGTGTTTCATCGAAACAAAAAAGTTCTCAGAATCAGGCAAACCGAGGTTCCCCTAGTAGAGAATACCCATAGGGACTCTCATGCCAAATATCAGCCCATTTGGTTGAGAATTGGCCTGTCCCCAGCGGTTCAAAGTTTACATGTAAATTACTATGGGATTTTTATGCTTTTCGTTCAATCGTTCCTACAGGTCTGGGGACAACATGGATTCACTCGGAATAAAGACAGGTGTGTAGGGGATGGTCCAATGAACAAATTCCAGAAGGAATTAGGGTTGTCCATTCTGTCCCCAAGGTGCGCATTGGATCGACGTCCGGTGTCTCCAGAATCAACGATTCACCCTTCAAATGTACGCATTGTCCTTAGTATGCTATGACGGCTAGGTGAAAAGTACGACGCCCCATGTCAGACGGTGAACACGTGGCAGAGCATTCTCTAAAGTTTTGGCTCAGAAACATTCTTTTAATTATAAAATTATAATTATTGATGTTCCTGTAACAATTTAAATTATTCCAAATAATGTAACATGATGATTTTGTAACAATAATGCAATCGATGCTTCTCCACGTGTTCACCGTCTGACATGGGGCGTCGTATTTTTCAGTTAGCCGTCATAGCATACTAAGGACAATGCGTACATTTGAAGGGTGAATCGTTGATTCTGGAGACACCGGACGTCGATCCAATGCGCACCTTGGGGACAGAATGGACAACCCTAATTCCTTCTGGAATTTGTTCATTGGACCATCCCCTACACACCTGTCTTTATTCCGAGTGAATCCATGTTGTCCCCAGACCTGTAGGAACGATTGAACGAAAAGCATAAAAATCCCATAGTAATTTACATGTAAACTTTGAACCGCTGGGGACAGGCCAATTTTCTACCAAATGGGCTGATATTTGGCATGAGAGTCCCTATGGGTATCCTCTACTAGGGGAACCTCGGTTTACCTGATTCTGAGAACTTTTTTGTTTGAATGAAACACCCTATTAGGTATACATGAAGGTGGGTCTAGGAGGTCTAATTGAGAAGTTCAGTTTTCGAGTGATTTTATAGCCTTTCCTCAGTAAGGTAAGGAAGGCAAAAACAACTCCTTAAACTCCATACTTGGAGATCATGTAACTGACGAGGGTTACTTGGTCCAAGCGGGTCTTGCAGGTCTGGAACCTGCCGATGTACTCGGAGAAAATGCCCCACAGCTCAGCCGAACTGTAGAGCACCTCCCCGGCTCCACCGCCTCGGGAGCCACCTTGGCTGCTTCCTGCGGGTCGAGCGCGATCCTTCGCTTTTCCGTCCGGAACTGCGCCCGGCAGCGGAGGGAACTCCGCCGGCGTGAATGCCGGAACTGCTGGACTCTGCTTCTCCGCCTTCCTTGCCGGCGGTTTCGATTTCGACGCCTGCTGGCGCCTCCGGATGAAGTCTGCACGCTTGGGACAGCTGCGGTCCGTGGCTTCGTAGGCTCCAGAGCAGTTGGCACACCGCTTCTTTGCTTCTTGGACTTTGCACTCGTCCGTCTTGTGGGGACCCCCACAGTTGTTGCACCTCCCCTTGAGGTGGCAGTTCCTAGTCTCATGACCCAGCTGCAAACAGTTCCTGCACTGGGTCACGTTCGGCCGCTTGTTCCGGTAGGCCTCCCACCGGATGATAGTGCTTGCCACAACATTAATTGCAGAGAGCTTCTTCAGATTGGTGTATCCCTTGGGGAAGACCACAATGTACGGAGTTTCGTCCACGGTGGACTTTTCCTTCCGCTTGATGACATGCACCTCCATCGCGTCCACCTTGAGATCCCTCTTCAGCAGGTACTTGACCTCGTCCGATTTTAGTTGATCAGGTAAACCACGAAGAACTACCCGATGGTTTCGTTCGCTCCGCCGTTCGTGGGTGTAGAATTCCACTTTCTTCCTCTGGAGAAGCTCCTGCGACTTGTCAAAATCTTTGACAGAGAAGCAGGTCACCTTGGTTCCAAATCGGGTTAGTTTGTAAATCGGTTTGAAACCAAATTTACAACTTTCCACTATCGCCACGAGCTTGTAAAAATCCGTGGTGTTCTTCACCACCAAAGGTGGTTGCTTTTGTTTACCTGCCGACTGGCCGGGTGGTCCCCTCCTCCTGCTGGGCTGGCATTGTTGTTGTTTTTGTTATCCGCTAGCGGGCTGAACTTGTTGTTATTGAGCACATTCTGCTCCTCTTTCCCTTCTCCGACGACAGCTCCGGTGATCTCAGGGGTCTTCTTCCGCTTCCGATTTGCGAGGATGAGTTGGAAATCATCCGTCTCGGTGGTCTCTTCCACCTCCATCCGTCAAACATCTCGAGGCACGATGCCTGTAGCGCGCACGTCACACACGTCTACTCTCTCGGAGCTGTCAGAGCCAAGTGTAAACCTGTGGCTTTGGCGAAAATTTCAGCGAAATTGTTGCCAGTAATCCGAACAAATTCGTTAAACTTTTTTCCAAAACTTTATTTAACGCAAATTGTTTGAGTTATTGTTTTTTTTTTTTTTTTTAATTTTATGATAAGAAATTGTATACTTTGCATTGACAATTCAAAGTAATTTGAAGAATTCGAATGGTGTTATAACTTGAACGCCTCTGTTGTCCTACCATAACGCCTTACGTACCCCTACTACGAAACGAGAGTGCCTGAACTTGTCCACCTACAACTACACAAACGGGTCACACAGTCCAGGGCAGGATGCAATCCTGTGCCCAGGTGAGCTACGGAACACGTCAGGACCTCCCCGAGCCCTCCCCCTCCACCTCCACCGCCGGTGGGCAAAGAGTGCTTCGGGTCAGGTAAAAATAATAAACAGTATCCTTAATGGCAGCAAAAACCGGAAATGTGCCCTCCACTTGTAACCAGAGGCCTCATCGGAGGATCCATCGTTCGAGATTGAGTCGCTACTCGGGTTTTTGTCGTAGCCCTCTCCGCACGGGTAAAAGGTGAAAACCCATATCGTAACGGATCGGAGATTGTGGCCTGCCCATGGGGTGTGTTCCCCCCTGAGGCTTACTGCCAGGAAATTGCATATCATGTGGGGCACTATAAATACGATCCGCCGCCGTGGTTTCTACATGATGCCGGCGGTCATAAACACCCTCGGATGACGGAAAAGTCCTGTGTTTGAGAGTTAGTGGAAGGGTCGTTGAGAGCTGGTGCAGTAAAGTTTGAAATATTAACGAGCAGAATTGCTTAACGATGGCCATTACGCAAACATTACTTAGCATTGCGTAAAAGCTGCATTGGCTGTAACATAGGTTGACGCTGATTTATATTGAGTCTTAATAACACCAACGGAGTGGAATTTGATGTCTTCTACTGTTATTTTGAAGAATAGTCGGAAACTATTAAATCTTGGTAGTCAAACGTAATGGTTGGAAGAACTCTACTATAATTAATTAACCCATTTTTGGTATTTGTTGATAATTCTTCAAACGATGCATAAAGCATAGATGATATTGTCATCATTTGAAAAATATCTGAAGAGCATGAAAAATTCAAATATTTTTTTCAAAATTTGTCATATTGTGTGATTGTGTGCATTATTTCCTGTGAATTAACCTGAACATACTTTTTTAACAAAATCCCATCAAACCTCATTTTTCCGCTCTTTGCTTCCCCGTGACGTGTCGTTGGTTCTGCCATCAGGCAGACGAATAACAATGCTGTTGCAACTTTCACGAAGAAATCTTGCCAATTCATTTCGCTTACGGGATAGCCGTTTCGCGTTCGTTGCATCTGTCCGTCCACGTTGTCGCAAATCCTTGCTCAGCATCCCGTGAACCTGATCCCAGTCGTACACCAGAAAAAAAAATAATGTGAAAGTTTTGTTTTTCAAAATATTTTTGTAATTCTGACTTAAAAACGCAATTTAAAGTGAATTTATGGTCGCTGTGATTTTACATGTTTGCTACTTAAACATGAATATTTTGAACATAAGTTCAATAATTCAAAATAATTTGTTTAAAACCTTTTTTTTAATGTGTAATATCAACTCAACGGCGGTCGTCTCGTTGCATTTCAGAAAGTCATCGCGTCGCTCTGCGTAACTTTTTGATGTCTTGCTTCAGAAATATGGACCACCATTTGCATTGTCTCGCCGGTGTTGACGGCGTCGCGAATCAACCTAGATTCCGTCAAGATTTAAACGTCGTCACGACGCTGTTTTATTTTGCCTTGACTCTTGCCAAAGTAATGTTTCAAAGCATTAACGTTTCTTCTTTGTACCTTCAATTCAGTATTAAATATCACGCATGATACAAGATTAAAACAACTTTGCCACAGCATAAAGTTAATGGTGCTTTGATGTGTGAACTTTGATGGGGGCGAGATAATGAGCGATCAACTTGCCAATAGGACTACATTTTCCTGGCATTTCAGTAAAGTTATAGGGCATATGCCGTATATAAGCTCATCGTTACCTTGTCAGAAGTGCTGTGATAATAATTATACCATTAAAACTTGATCATTTTCATTAAGCTCGCCGCACTTTGTGGTTTGGAAAATAATAAAATGGTGGGGAAATTTACTCGACAATCTTAAAAAAAATCTTTAAATGAATTAGATATCAGTAAAACATTCTCTCAAATATTTGGAGTCCTACTTCACCACCTCTTGATTTACAATTGTTATAAATTATAACCAGTTAGGAATGGACTTTTAAAATAATGTCATCGATTAATCAAAATCAAGAATTGTCGATTTCAAGAATTAATTGTTTGGTTTTGACTATGTTTTTATTCGCCAGGCCTTTTTTAACAATCATTAAAACAAATTCAAAATTGCGCAATAACTTCGAAAATTATCATTCCTCTTTATTTGAAGTGGTTCGAACAAAACCCCCAAACAAACGCAAACGATACCCGTCCATTTTAATCAGAGTTTTTCCACGAAAGCCACACCGTCCGACCTACGGGGGGTGTGGTGCAGGAGGTCGTTCAGAATTAAATTGTTATTTGCGACCACAATGGTCCGACGGCACTCTCTCTTCGCGGAAAAAGGATGTTCTTGTGGAGAGGGGAATTTTTCTCGCCATTCTGGGTGCAGTTTTTCACTCGTTTTTTTTAGCGGGAAAAAAATCGTTCGATGTTGCATTTATTTATTTTCCGATTAATTTATTTATTTTCCATTTTTCAACGCTCTCTTGTCCGGAGCTCCGGGGTGGCACTTTCCTTTATTGGCTCAGTAGTGCAAATTGTAAAGCGTTGTGGTTATATATCAATTAAATTGTTACCACCGACACAATACAGGTATTTTTGCGGATCTTTGATCGCGTATGAACAATTTTCCGCGTGTTGCAAAGCCGAACTGTGGCAGCTTATAAACTGATTTTTTTTCTTCTTTTTTCAACAAGCATCATTGTGTTTTCATGCGGATTAATAAAGAAAAGCAAACAGTCAAGTGTTTAATTTGGTGATGGAATAATTATGCATGGGTTAAATTTAACTTAACAACATTTTTTTGTAATTTTTTTATGTGGAAAATTACCTCCAACCCCAACCTGACAAAGCATATAAATTGTGGTTAATCAGCAGAGTTCTAACAAAACCTTGCAGCAAACATCAGTGCTGGAAACATTTCCCGTCCAATAGTTGTTGAAGTTGATGCCTTGCTGACACCACACAGATTCATCTCAACCCAACGGGCACAATCGGCAGCAATGAAAAGCGTTCGTGGCGTTGATGATATTTGCCAAACAAGTGTGCGATAAACAGACATGGCTCGGACTCATCCTGCCATGCAGTGCAAAGGGTGAAAACTTCAAATCAAGTGATGCTTTCGGAAGCTTCTGAATCAGCACCATTCATTGTAGGGGACATACAATGGGTTGGGAGCAGGATTTGTGTGGACTGGCCACTGCTAAGTTCACACCAATAAAGCACGTGTACAAACATTGAGGGTGGACATTTCCGCAGCATAAACAGATTGTTTTTAACTTTAGTCAGCACTATGTGGTGAAGTTTTAATAACATTTGGAATAAATTACAAATGTTTACTTAACTGTTTTCTCTCCATATAAACAATTCATTATTTTTTGAATAGGCTCGGACATTTTGGGGGCCTTCTCTATGATCAAAGAAGCTATTTTGTGTCATTGGTACACCCATACAAGTCTCCATACAATTTTGGAAGATGTCCATACAAAAATGGTAAATATTCATAAATCTGTATCTTTTGAAGGAATTTTCCGATCAGTTTAGTGTCTTCGGCAAAGTTGTAGGTATTGATTAGGACTATTCAGAAAAAAAATGGCACACGAAAAAAAATGCCGTTTTTTTATTTCACAAAAAAATCCCTGAATCCATATTTTTTCCTTATATTTTTATTTGATATATTTATATTTTTTTCAGTGTTTGACATTTTTGAATTGGGTAATTCTCCGCCAATTCACTCTTCCATTTACCGTTACTCGACTGTAATTTTTTTGAAAATGTCATTTTAAGCGAAGTTTAAAGTACATTTTAAATGTACATTGACTCAGTAGGATAATTTTTTCATTAGATTAAACATTTTCATTTTAATATTTCGTGTTTTTTCTAACTTTGCAGAGTAATTTTTTAGAGTGCAACAATTTTTTACAAAGTTGTAGCGAAGACAATTACAAAAATTTGTATGTATAAACATAAGGGGTTGCGATTTTACGAAAAAAAATAGTTTTGAAAAAGTTGGCCATCGTTGATCATGGACTTTCACAGTCACCGGCGACAGACACGGACGTCGAAACAAAGAGAAACGCAAAAAGTAACTTTTTCAAAACTTTTTTTTTCGTAAAATCGCAACCCCTTATGTTTATACATACAAATTTTATATTTATTAATTATATTTTTTTTATAAATAATTTTTTTTTAATTGTCTTCTCTACAACATTTTAATTTTTTTTTGTTATTGTCTGCTTTACAACTTTGTAGAAGATTCACTCAAAAACATAACCCTGCAAAGTTAGAAAAAACACGAAATTTTAAGATGAAATTTTTTAATCTAAATGGAAAATAGACTCTTCTGGGTTAATGAAGATTCAAAAATAACATTAAATTTCTCTTAAAATTACATGTTTAAATTTTTTTAAACATGTAAGTAACGGTAACTGGCAGAGTTTTCAGAACATTTTTAGTGTTTTCGATGAAAAGCGTAAAATATTACATAAAAGTCTCTTTGACACCAAATTTGTAACTCATTACCTTTTCAGGCTACAAATAATGAAAAACACCTCTTTTTCCGCATGATCGAAAATGGAAGGGGTCGTACCGCCTCTCCGTCACGAGATATCAAAAAACGGACCTCAGATTCGTGATCTGGGACAAAAGTTACCCCTTTAGACAAATCAAAAAAAAAATCAAATTATTCGCTCTACAGCATTGCCTTGGCGTTCTCGATTGCGAGATTCCTACTCGAAACTAAGTGTCCGAAGGCTTGATTGTTGAGGCAATTGCAAACCTCTTTTTACACCTTAGCTTCCATCCATCCCGGGATTCGAACTGACGACCTTTGGATTGTTAGTCCAACTGCCTACCAGCGACTCCACCAGGACAGAACCCAGGGAGACGACTCCTCCACCTGGATTGAGCTAACGACCTAACCTTTTTAGGTTAGTCCGGGGCCAACATTTACTTCCCGTCCGACGGAAGGCGTGATCAGACAAATCTCGTCTCGAAAAATGCCACCGGGAACTTCTGGGATCAAACCCAGGCGAGAATTACCCAAATGTTAGTCTTGATATTGGCGGAAATTTTTTACAATCATAATTTTCAAATATAAATTAATTGACATTGTCTTAGTAAAATTACAGAATTGTCACGCAAATCGAAAATGGATTGATATATTTTCCCTATTTCCTATTTTTGACAATATATTATAACTGTATTTATTTCTCAGTTGTTAAATTCCAATAAGAAACTGAGTATTAAAACGCAAAAATGAATACTTTGTTGAACCGAATAAATTCCCTACATCCAATCAAATCATGAGTTGCAGAAATCCACAACCATCAACAACATCAACAACAAAAGCGATAAAAGGAGACCATTCAGTGAAACCAACAGTTGCAATAATAAAACCCAATCAAAACAACAATTATCATAACACGCATCTTTCGTTCAGTGTTTGAAAGGGGTAAAATTCCAGTGATTGTACCTCTCATTAATACGAAAAGCTAAGCAAAAGCAAACTCGTTCAACAACTTGCAGTTATCCCAAGTTTTCCGAGTGAATCGCCGTATGTGAAACTGTTTCGTGAAACTCTACCACCATGATGGGGGCGGCGGCCGCTTCAGCCGTGGCGCAAATTAGAATCGTTATTGATGACACCGAACAGACGACCCGGTTCGGCGGGGGGGTTGTTGGCCACCACCGTGGTCACCGTGGTGGATCCCAAAATCAAACGACGACGACGAGTGCGGTTTCCTCGCCGACCCTGCTCACACCCAGCAGTCCACCGGCCTCGCTTTGGGGCTTTGGATTTGGCAACGGTGAGGAACCCAGATGTGAAGACGAGGCAAGTTATGGGGTGGATTATGAACTCGATGAAATGCACGAGGACGAACTGGATAGCGAACTGGACGAACATCAGCACCATCACCAGGCCAGACTTCGGATGATTCAGCGGGATCATCACCGCCACAATCAAGATGAGGATGAGTACGACGAGGGCGAGGACGATGAGCTGGAGCTGGAAAACGAGGAGGACTTCTACAATAGGTTTGCTACCGAGGGTGCTTCGGATGGTTTGGCTGATGTTGCGCTGGCTGGCTTGGTCGATCGATGTTTGCTTCTAATAATCGAGCTCAAACAATGATGCTTGGGGCGGTGTGAGTTGCTGGGTTTTATTTTTGATAATACTTTTAAATTTTATTGAATTTAATTTAATTTTAACATATGCAACATCCTTTATGCACGCATTTGTAAGCTAACATAATTATGCGAGATACATGAAATCGAAAAATTTCTTTAAATTCAATTTATTCCTCGTCAAGTCAAACATTGCATTTAAAGACATGTAAGGGATCCTCTAAATTTCAAATAAAGTTAACAGTATTAACATATTTATTACAACTCGATACTTTTGAAGTTGATGACTGTAAACCGATGCTTCTTGTAATGAGCTTGCTGAACTTTTCAGCACTTGTTTCGAAAAGTAAAACTTTTCAACATTTTTTGTTTTGAACGATTTATTGACGAATTACATGACCATTTGACTTATAATATGATAAACAATAATTGTATATTTCGTACAAAGCGTAAATCCATCATACTTTGTAAATTGTAAATCTATCATAACTAGACCAAACCAAAGCGTTTACTGACATCAACTTCATAATTATCGAGTATTAATTATCATTCCAAACATAAAAAATTATCGACTTTGATTTGGTTGACAATTTGTGAGCCAAAATTTATAAAAAATCTAAATTTACACGCGTTTCCCGAGCAGACGAAAATAACTTGGGAAGGTCAGTTCTTGATATTGTGAGAAGATCGAAATATGTTATTGGGATGATCGGATTAGTTGTTAAAGTAACAAAAATCAATAATAAAGATTTGTTTGAAGAATAACTTAAACTGTTATTATGTTGTTATTGCAATAACAAACCAATAACACAGAAGGAATCATGAGGGAATAAAAAGATTTGTTATTTTGTGCGGAGAGGTGGAGCAGCATAATAACAAAAAAAATATTAAACTGATATGCCTCCATAACAAAAAAAAAAGTTATTGTTTTGGTTTATTTGCAATTTGCAAATAAACCTGCAGTTGCCATAACTCTTCTGTACTAGTCAGGACTGCAGAGTCGGGTTCCTTCAAGTGACTTTGAATCCATACTTTGAAGACATCTTCGACTCTGGATGCAGGATATGATGTCAACGCCGACTACAGCTCTCCAACAATACCCGACATCACAGATTCCGACTCCAAGTGAAAGTTGCTGAAAATTAGCTGAATCCGATGCCATCTTCGAGGTCTCACTCCAGCTCGAACTTCAACGTCAGCTCCGAATTCCTCGCTCTGTGAAAATAATAACAGTTTTTGTTATTCACATTTCAAAAATTCTCAATAAATAAATCAATTCCCTTAGAGAATATATCGAACTAAAAAAAACATCTTTCAAAAGTTAATTTTATCAGATTAATTTAAGCTTAAGGACCCCATTTCATGGCCAAAATAACGACCCCGACGAAAATGGTCAAAACTATACCGTAGTTCTAGCCAATATTAGCAAAGTCCCTTAGGGGATACATCAAATTATAAAAAAAAAACGTTACTTAATCCACCTTTAGGTGGTTGGCGCCTTCCTCACATTTAAAGGGTGCTATCCAAAATGCAAAAAGTGCGTAAATAACACTTAAGTGCTTATAACTTTTGATAGGGTTGTCAGAGCTTCAATGTTTTAGACGCATTGGAATGCTCTTTTGAATACCTATCCAACAATAGGTCGCATGAGAGTTCCGGATAACGTTTTCATCAACATATCTGAGATCCGGCCTCCAAAAAGCGTATAAATAACACTTAAGTGCTTATATCTTTTGATAGATTTGTCAGATCTTCAATGTATTGGACGAGTTGGAAAGGTCTTTTAAATACCTTTCTAAAAATGTATAGCATGACGGGTTTTCTTACAAAAACCACCCTTTTTACAATCATCCGGACTTTTGTTAAACTCGTTTTTTTAGCATAACTTTTGAAGTACTTAACTTAACTTTATCATTTTTAATAGCGACTTATGGGACCCCAAGACGGATCGAATGACGCCAAAATGGACAAAATCGGTTCAGCCAACATCGAGATAATCGAGTGACAATTTTTTGATCAACATCCCACCACACACACAGACATTTGCTCAGAAATTGATTCTGAGTCGATAGCTATACATGAAAGTGGGTCTACGAGGTCGAATTAAGAAGTTCATTTTTCGAGTGATTTTATAGCCTTTCCTCAGTAACGTGAGGAAGGCAAAAATCAACTTTCAAAATTTCAACTTTTTAGAGTAATTTTAGCTTAAAGACCCCATTTCATGGCCATAATAATGACCCCGACGAAAATGGTCAAAATTATCCCATAGTTCTAGCCAGGGTTGTTAAAATATTAAAATATCAGCTATCAATAACTACAGTTAGGGACCATCCATAAACCACGTGGACACTTTAGGGGGTGGGGTATGGCGGTTGTCCACGAGGGGGTTGAGATTTCCAAAAAATTGGCCACGTGGTTTGTGGATGGTCCCTTATCCCGCCTGAATATTCATGCCTCAAATACAACTGCTCTTCTCTCCTCATTGAAACTCTCAGCGCCGAACACATTTTCGTGTTTACCCACTCGCGATTGACATTTTCCTTTTCTCTCTCATTCTTGCTTCCACGATCATCCTACCGCAACAGCGTTTAACCACAAAATCCGCCACAAAACCAATTTTGCAAACGCAGTTTAACGGGACGTCATGCGTGGTCGGCTCCTAATCGCCATCTCGCGTTCTCTCATTGCAGTTTCCGGAGAGATTGAGAGACTCAGCGGTGAGAGCGTATGTATAGTCGAGGAAAAGGGTAGGAGTGATAGAGAGTGAATGACATCGCTGGGAATCACGAGACACAAGAAGAGATCTCACAAGCTATAGTGATGGCCGCTATACTCTCGGATATTTTCTTGCAGAGATAATCTATTGATAGCTTTTCTATCACTCTTTTGCAACACTGGTTCTAGCCAATTTTAGCAAAATCCTTCAGAGGGTATATAAAAAAAATCAACTTTCAAATTTTCAACTTTTTAAAATAATTTTAGCTTAAGGGACCCCATTTCATGGTCAAATTAATAACCCTGACGAAATTGGTCAAAATTATCCCATAGTTCTAGCCAGTATTAGCAAGGTCCCTTAGGGGGTATATCAAATAATTAAAAAAAATCAACTTTAAAATTTTCAACTTTTTAGTATAATTTTAGCTTAGGACCCCAAAATAATGACCCCGACAAAATTGGACAAAATTATAGCAAAGATCTAAACATATTTAACAAAAGAAAAAAATATTGTGTTATGGACACTCAAAAACTTTTCCATTTGTGCGATTTATGGTAATTTATTTCTAAGTCAGAATACCAAACGAATAACAAATCTTGTTATTAGGAGAGTTTTTGAAATGTATAACATTTTCTCTTATTAGCGTGTTATGAAACATTTTCAGTATAATTTCACTTCAATACCAAATCTTGTTATTTTATCAGAAACTGTTATTACTTTCTCTTTTTGAAGTTGATGTTCAGGATAAAATAATAACACTTTTTGTTATTTTAACAGAATTTGTTATTGAAATATTATTAATTTTGTTATAACCGTCTGCCCGGGTTTCATTAAAAATCTTTAAACTTCAACTCCGTTCACCCCCAATAAAAGCGGATTGTAGCAGACCCGCTCTCGCTGAACATTATTACGTTTAGTGGTCATGACGAAAGCTCCCCGCTAGGCTGCCGCTCCAAAGCTTGGTGAAAGTGATTGTAAGGCCCCCGAACTCTAAATTGGCAACCAGGACGGATTCAACGTGCGAGGCTCTTCTCTCGTTCACGGCCGCTCTATTTCGGGTTTGCCACAATTTATACCCCCGGATAAATTCCAGGTGGCCCGGCAAACGCGGCTTCAGCTGCTGCTGCTGCAGCTGATATAAATGCAAACTAAATCTAGATCCGGCGATGGTACCTGGACGAGAGTGTCGTTCGTGAGAGAGAGTTTGAACTGCATACTTTTCAAGCATTTGTATATTATTCGTATTTTGTGTTATACAATGTTTTTTGCCTGAATTTGAGACTAATGATAATTTTTGACGATGCTGATTTTAATATTTATATAAACAGGTTTTTTGAACATGTTTGGTTTTCCTTTTTACAAAATTCAAAAACATGTTACGAAATAACTAGAGTTTACGGTACAAATCTCGCCGTCGCCGTAATCACAGAACCAGTAACTGAATCACCGCGAAATTGAGTTTACTTCCGGTGCATAAAGCTCTGAAACGAGCATTACCACCACCTACTGGTACTTGCCTTGCCGCGTTCGTTTGTTTTGGTGCTTAGAACTGAACGAGTATTATAAGCGGAAATTAATTGTGTGGGTATATGTGCTTAAGTGAGTGTACTAGAGGGTGCTTCCACATGAACACTCGAAAATAATTACATGCATTGAGTAGCCTTTAGCCCGGTTTGTGGAAGCCGCCTGATCCTGGCAGCTGGTTCGGAATTTTCAGAAATTTAGTTCAACTTAATGCCACTTTGCGGGAAATGGAGAGCTTTTTCACAAGAACGGTTACGACTTGTAATTAGCTTTTTTTGCCCGGTCATTTTGCTCAAATTAAAAGCATACTTACGGTGGTGTCATTTAAAAGTGCAATCACCACTAGTACTGGTAGATTAACAGCTTATTAGCTGCCGACTTTAGTGCATCCACGTGGAGTTCACGCCCTGCAAAGCTCTTGGGTCCAATTACCCCTGCTCCTTTTATGGCGCTTCAACGAGGCTCTTTAAAATCAAACAGAACCTGCGATGAGAGAGCTTTTACGGTCCATTTTCATCACCCATTCATTAAACGAGACACGCTTAATGTGTTGAGGTGGAATGGATTTACCACGCACACGTGTACATGTACGTGACGCACACACGTGGCCAGGATCAACGCAACAGGGAAGACGCTGACGCCGGCTGGAGACCATTAGGGTAATTGTTTTCACCTGGTTTGAATGGTCACGAAGAGCACAAACCGAACGGAAACTCGGCAATTACAGGAGCTTATGTTAATCGGTCATTTCACACGATCCAATACGTAAACCGGCTGGATTACGCATTGATTGTGGGCTGATCAGTAACAGAGTTGGAAATGCACCCTCCCTCTCCTGTGGTAGGTGCCATGATTGTGGTTGTGGTTTGTGGTTGATGGTATGGGTAAGCATAATGTAATTACAACGGATTAAGCAGTTCTATTTCTGTATATTTTTTTGTTCTGATGAAATGTTCCAGAATTGATTGGTAGTGACAGTTGCATTGATTTAAATTTGTTTTTAATCCATGATGATTTGTGCTTAGCATTTGTGGCTTGGGGTGCCTGGACTTGTTGTTCATCGTTGGATGATATTTTTTTGTTAAATTTGAGGTTGAGTAGGTTGAGGGGGAAATGCCAAATATAGTAAAAAAAATCCTTTCAGTGTTGTCCTTTTCGCAAGACTTCATTGTTTGTCCATATTTCATTTGGCCTTTCGAATACTAGAAACTAAAGAGCGCAAGAAAAATCCCCATCCATAGTGCAAAAAGAGTCTCACTCGATGGCATTACGTGTCAGTTTTCATTATAGGACACTTCCATTCTACAGCCAGCGGGCAGCCAGTATCACCAGCTTTTTCTGCTGACCGGATCATAAAAGTGTGATGATTTTTTATTTCACCTCTTGTAAAAGCTGCCACCAGCCAGCTGAAGCAAGCAAAATTGAATAAAATTACTACGAAAAAAAAGCAGGGAGCAATCCCGAGGATATTGTTCTCACAGCCACGAACTTCCAATTTCACCTCGCGTTCCACTCTGGCCGGGAGGACGATAAAATCCCTCGACAAATGGGGTCATTCTGCTAGCGACAGCGACGTCGATGCCTTTGCCCAGGGTGACCACCCCCAACGGTGTCGGTTACTGGCCCAGGTCAGCGCGCCGGAACGTATGCAACAAACGTGGGATCAGTGTTGCCAGCTAATGCCAACTTAGGGAAGGCCAACCTACTTCAACCGCACTATCAGCATTTTCTCCTTTTATATGTAAGGAAAGCAACTTCTCTTTGATGGTTTCTAAAAATTAGAATATATTGGTTCAGTATATCCTGCAGAAAATATACAGTTTCCCCCTATATGACCAGAGATGGCTGGCGTCAACCCGGTTCATGAATCTGCGGTCAATTATTCGCACGTTTTTACGTGATTTGTCCTAGAATGAGTTCCTGGAAGAAGTGAGTGTTTTTGCTGGACATTGTGTTTCAATAAGAGTAGTTTTTGTATTTAACTATGGCTCTCTCTCTTAAGTTATTTAAAAAAATAACAGTTTTATTTTTAAATTCAAATTAAAACATATTACAGTAACATAACAAACACGCTTTGCGTAATGAAATATTTCATATAAAATAGCCACTTTTCTAAGATTATTTATTAAAGCATACATTTTTGCTCGGGAAACTCTTCAGATCACATTTTCTGAAGATTAATTCGTCAAAGGGCATACTGCCCCAAGTAACATTTTTTTTCCAGGAGTTCTACAAAAGCTCTTCAAGATAGCTACAGCATAGCAGTTTGGACCGCGGTAGGATAAAACCAAAGAGTATTCTCTCTGCTGAAACGGTGATGAGATGGAAATTTGGTGTCAAAGGGACTTTTAAGTAAAGTAGGCTGCCCAGTTTGATGGCATACCCAAAATTCGAAAAAAAACGTATTTTTCATTGAAAAAATACAAACAAAGTTAAACACTCTGCCATTTTTCGTTACTCAGCTTAAACATATCTGGAACATGTAATTTTAAGGGAAATTTAATGTTCTATTAGAAACTACATCAACCCAGAATGGCATTTTTTTGTTTAAAAATTTCATTCATTTTTTTATTTCGTGTTTTTTTTTCTAAATTTGCAAGGTTATTTTTTAAAGTGTTCATGTGTGCAAATCGCGATTTTACGAAAAAATCGACACAACCAACTTTGTCAAAACTTTTTTTTTTCGTAATTTCGTGATTACGCGTGATGGTTGTAAGCAAATCTCATGTGTTTGTATACCTTTTTTATGTAATTATCTACTCGACAACTTTAAAGAACATCAATACACTCTGTAAATAACCCTGCAACGTTAGCAAAAACACGAAATTTAAAAATGAAAAATTTCGTTTTAAATTTAAAAAATACTCTTCTGGGTTATTATAGATTCTAAAAGTACATAAAAATTCCCTTAAAATGACATATTCAAAAAAATACAGTAATGTAACGAAAAAGTGCAGAGTTTTCAAAACTTGTTGTGTGTGTGTGTGTGTGTTTTTTTTCGATAAATAACACTTTTTTCGGAATTTTGAGTGTGTCATCAAATCTGGCGTCCAATTCAACATAACAGTAAATTTAATAGCTATCACAAACACGTCTTGTTCAAAAATTTAAGTGGTCGTACGAGTTCGAATGGAATTCTTTCGTTTTTATTGAATATCTCAGGGATGAAATCGAATTAGGTTTTAAGCTTTTTTTATTCTTTTTCCTTAGCAAATCTGGAAGGTTTTTTTTTATTTTTCCTTCTCTTACCAAATCCATTGTTAGAGTATCCAATTACATCAAAATGAATTATAGTACAAATCATAGTTGAAAGAAACTCCAAAACTCTATTATGTTAGAAGAAATACCGAATTGTAAATGATTGCTTAAATACTATTACAATAAATTGAATTGAATTGAAATCGAATTTCGGGGATCTGTGAAGGTCAAAATGTGAGGCATTGTAAGCTGTACAAAATAGCGTTCTTAACTCAATTTGGCCTAAAATTTTTCTGCGACAAGCTAGCAGGGCAAAGATGTAGTGTAGATGGCTTGATTGTAACACTTTTTTTAAACCTTCACAATTTATCAGAACTTTATTTTGCAATCAGTACTACTATGCAATTCGTATTTTTGTGATTTATTAAAAGGACATCAGTTAAACGACTAAGTTATTTTATTGGATAAAGTAAAAACTAAAAAAAGATGCAAAACCTGATTCACTGCCTATTTGAAAAAAATAAATTGAATCGATTTGAAATAAAACTTATTAACCTTAACTTGATTAAATTTCATCATTAAATAGATACATAACAAGACTGATTTGATACTCATAAAAAATACTTCCTGTATTCACCGCTCCAAAGTTGCCGATGCAAGTTAATCTTGGAAATGTGCGGTTTTCCCCCGCACAACTAGGATCGTCTTCGTCAAGATGCATTGGCAAAATTTTCCACCCAAAAGCTGGTGAATGAAAATCGGGTTTGCTGATCCACAAGTGCATCGTGGATTGGGTGCAATCTTACAGAACAAGGGCACGAAGAAGTCATGCGGGGCCTGCTCAACGAGGTAATTAATTGAGTTTGCAAAGTTCGTCTTATCGGCGGCGGCGTCGTTGGCAGTCGGCTGCAAGTCACGGACGTCGAACTATCGACACTACGAAATTGGGTTGGAAAGTTCCTGTGTGGAGGTGGTAGTTGATTTGGCAACTTTGAGGAAATTTATGGTTGAGCATTCTTGGAGCTTGACACGATTACAGTGGCGCAGATTTGTGCAGAAAGCTGAAATGCCAAAAGTTTGCGATAAAAGTGGTATTTTTTTTCCTTCGGTAAAACGGCGTCATTCAGTCTCTCCGATAGGATGTCCATTAAATTTCCAAGTTGATTCAATTTTCGCTTGATAACTTATCCTATCAAAGCCAGTTGCTTCATCATCATCATCCCTTTTCCCAATCAATCCAATTGCCAGTATTTGCATTTAAGCATCGTCCGTCCTTCCGGCAGGCAAAGGCAAAAAAAGTAATCTGTTGATCCTTCGGGGAAAACCTGCAGAAAAAATAAAAGGGAAAATGCCGGCGCATCCTTGCCAGATAGTGGAAATAAGGTGCAAAAAATCCAAACTCATCCGATAAGGTAGAGAGATCCTTTACCTCTGGCAGCCTGGACCATCACCATGGCTGAGCTTTCAACCGAGTTAAACCCCTCTTCACCGGAAATGAGGAAAAATCCACTTTTGCTCTACACGTTGGCAAGGCTCTGCAAATCATTAGGTTCAAAGCTGGGAATTATATTCGAGCTCTCACTTCTGGCCCCACTAATCCTGTTCTAATATTGTGATGTATTATCTAACTTCGGAGCAGAAGTGACGCCCAAATTGTGCAAGATCCCGGATGCTGATTCGGTTGCTTCTTGAGCGTTTCTAATAGGATCATCTCTTGACATTTTGGATGAACTGTGAAAAATAGCTGAAAAATTTGGGCCACCTTTTTTAGTAAATTAAACCCTTTCCTACTCATAATAAACAAACAAAAAATTGTTTCTATTCCCATCATGACATTGCAATGTCCTCACTCCACTGTGTGCGTTCACTATTTTTTGCGGCGTCTTCTTCAATCTTTCCCAACCCTGCCAATTTCAGCAAGTTCATCTGCAAAAACAACGCAAAGAAGAAAAAAAAAAGCTGCACGAAAAACAACTCCGAGCAGGAGGCAAAAACCCATTTGGAGCCAGGTTTTCCTCTCTATAGCATTTTCCTGACTCACTTGTTGATTCGAAAAGCAACAGAGCGCGCTCCAGGACCAAGTCGGACGATAAAAGGATCTGCCCTCAGAAAACTGTTTTACCGTGGAAGGAAAAACTCGCAAAAAATAAAGCTCTCGAGAATGGGAAAGCTTCACCGGAGGGTGGTGACCAGGTCTTTTTCAGGAAATAGAAATCTTTGCCTTTGGTTTTTTGGGCACGATTATTTGTGTGGCCCTCCCCCTGGCTGGAGTTTGAGGGTTTGACGCAACGCAGAGTGTGGCATGATAGTGCAAATTGAAGATGTGGCCAAACGTGCCCCAAGGAAGAACGTGGTCTCTGCGTGTGTTTGGGAAGCAATTTGTACCTGAGTTTTCCGGGGAACCAGACCAAAGGATCAAACAGTTTGGCCCCGGGCAGGAGTGTATTCGGGAAGGAAGGCAGTTTGAATAGAGAACAGATTGACATCGATTATGAATTTATTGGAAGAGTTGGCTTTATACGATTGAATATGAATACCTGATGAGGACATTTCAATTCAATCTGAATGGTCCGATTACCAGCGCTTTGCTTGCAAACTAAATGATCAAAACAATAGAGGACCGACGTTTTACTTCACCATCCGATAGAAGCTGTGGATAAGGCGGGAATCGAACCCGCGTCTCATAGCATCATCGGGATCGGCAGCCGAAGCCGCTACCCCTGCGCCACGAGACCCAATACTTCTAACTAACGTGAAATTTCCCGAGGATTCCGAATATGTAAAAGTTGAGCCCTAAAAAAGCCGGCAATTTTGGCCTACAGGGCAAAAACTAACGTTGTTAAATGTTTGTTACACGGAAAGGGGATCCATCGCCAAATTGCGATAAAGTTCGCTAAAATTAGCGAAAAATGTCGCTAATTTCTCAGCCTGCAAAAAAATTACCTAGAATCGCTAATTTTTTTCGCTGGTTTGGAAACCGATGAAATTCTACCAAACCAGTGAAAAAAAACACTGGTTTGATGAAAAATTTCGCTGTTTGGGGGATCAGTTTTGCTAGAATCAGAAAATTTTCTCGCTGGTTTGGAAAAGCGGCAGGACACCAAAATCAACCAGGAGATTATTGTACTGGTTTTGGGAAACAATTCGCTGGTCCAGCGGATTTCTTCACTGAACCAGTGTTTTTTTACGCTGGATCAGCGTTTTCTATCGCTGACGTCCGGGTTTTTTTTCCGGCGGCAGCAGCTCGTACCAAAATCAAGCAGTAGATTATTCTACTGGTTTCGGCGAAAAATCCGCTGGTTCAGCGAATGTTTCCACTGGACCAGTGTTTTTTTGCACTGGATCAGCGTTTTTTATCACCGACGTTTGTTTTTTTGTTTTGGCGGCAGAAGCCTATGCCAAGAGAAACCAGAGAATTTGAGAACCAGAGATTAATTGGTCAAGTTCCTCGTTGTACTTACTTGCCACAGCAAAAACTGTTCCGCGGCCATGGTCCTCGCCTACGATTCTTGCTGCCACCTGCGACAATTTGTGCACTATGCAGCAGTACAAATACATCTCCAGCTTCACTGCACCGTATTTTTCTGCTGCGAGAACTTTATGGAAACGTGCTTCTTTTCATTGAAAAGAACCATCACCTGTTGAGTATGTATTTTAATGCTGAACACTTGATGCAGAACTTTTTCATGCTTTTTTGTTTTGAAAAAACCCCTAAAGCAATTCGATTGCCACAAATCGCTTCCAAACGTGAACAATAACAAACATTTATGACGGCTGTCGGAAGGGTGTGTATCAAACCAGCGAAAACTTTCGCTGGAAAAGAAACCGTTTCGGAAATAACAAACCAGCGAAACCAAGTTGCTGGATTTGATTTCGCGCAGCCACCTTTTTCAGCGAAAAATTTTGCTGGTTTAGAGAAAAATTTCGCTGATATCAGCAAAACCAACCCAGCAAAATTCGGTCGCTGGTTTGGCGATCGATCCCCTTTCCGTGTATAGAAAAATCGAAAAACTATGAGAAAAACTGTGATTGGCCAAAAAGTTAATACCATAGGCTTATAGTCCATGAAATTCCCTAACTTTTGACCTATAGGAGTATGGGTGTTGGAGGCTGTTGCAAAAAGATATTAAGGTTTTTAAAAAATCAATTTTTAAAAGTAATTGGCAAAAGCTATGAGAAAAAGTTACACATTGGTGAAAAACTCGCTATAAAATGAAATACTCTAAGTTTAGCAATGTTTTATGCTTGAATTTGTATCCGGGCAATCTGTTCCTGTATTATCATGACAAATTGTACAAAGAAAATATTTTTATTCGATCGGTTTGAGCTGTTTTGAGGTTTCAAGCTTAGATTTTGGGTTTATTCAAAGAAAGCTAGAAAACTGGTAAATTTCGGTTGGAAACTTTTTATCCGAGGTCAAATTTGTAATTTAGAGTCTCTTGATGAATATGAACATGAACCCATCGATTTCCATCGACTTTTCTGAAAAAAAATCATATAAAATCGAAAAAAAAAACTTCAAAAAAAAGTTGCTCTAGACCCCACGACGAAATATTTCGCCGGACCCCGTAAAATGTCGGGAAAGAGCCCTTCTTTCATGGTGCAAAATATCAGACTTGTCGAATTTTTTATCTTATATTTGTTTTAGGAAACACACCGTGTTATGTTTAATTTAAAACCTCGTTTTGCTTGTTTTTTTTTTATTTTTGAAGGAAATGGGCTTGAAAAAATCTTCAGTACTTTATTTTAATATTTTCTAAATGGATTAAGTTACAATTCTGAGAAAGAATAATTAGCTTTTTTACAGCAAAATATTCACAAAGAATAATTATTTATATTTTTTTAAATGCTTAGGCCGTTGCAAATATTTTTTAAAGTTTATGTCGCCCCGCGACCCCCTCCCCCCCCTTCTAAACTAGTCCAAAAAATCAGGGGCAGAAAAAATATTTTTTCAAAGATCTTCAAAATTTTAATGAAAATAGAGGTCAAATCAACTTAATAAATCTAAAACGCATTTTCCTGCATTTATAATCGTATTAAGCATGTTTGGGCTGGATTATAAGTATTTTGAATTTTTATGAAATTCCAAAGTACAGCACCGCAAAAACTTTTTTCTGCAAAAAAATAAATTTTCGTCAATACTTAGGTATTTTGGAAACTCGGATTGACCCCTCGACTTTGGTCAGAGTCAAGGAACATAAACTTCAAAAAATATTTGCAACGGCCTTATTAGACAAAAAAAGGCCACTTTAGTCAAAACATGGGTCAATGCAAAAAATAATCTCATAATTATGTTGTCTGGAAAATAAAAAAAAAACACCAAACAACACAAAAACAAATCCATAGGCTTTTTCATTTTTTTTTTTTTAGGAAAATTGCCTCTAAATAATTTTAATTCTTTAAATTCTTTAAAAATAATTAAAATCCGATTAATTTTTCCCTTTTAAAAATTTAATCCTGATTTTAAAATACTACAAACTCAGATTATATACGAAGGTGTTTTGACAGTGCAAATCAAACCAAGGAATTCAGTTTCAAAAACTGCAGGCCGATGATTAATTTTAAAAAATCGTATCTTAGTTCCATCAATAAGGTGATAAGAAAAATGCTATATTTTTCCAAAGTCGTTACAAAAACTTTGTTGGATGAATTATAACTTAAAAAATGCTCTCTAGCGAATCTCTGGTTGTCAATATCCAAGGGACCGTCGAGGAAGAGAAGCATCATTTTACAGAACGCTGCAAAATGAAGACTCGACTGAAATTTGTTTTTTCTTGCTAGCCAGCTATACTATGGGAGAGAATCATGGCAACGTCCAGCAAACAAAAACAAATAAATGTCAAACTCCTTTAAAAGCTTCATTTCTCAAAGAAAAATGTCTACGCAAGCCATGAGAAAGTGAAATTATTGACAACCGAAATAAATGTTTAAAGCAAATTGAATCCAAGGGGCCGTCGAGGAAGAAATCCTTCAAGCAAGAGAGAATATCGAGGAATAAAGACTATCGAAGTATGCAGTTTGATATTGATATCGAGAAGATTGACAGCCAGAGAGTCGACTGATGCCTGCCACCTAAATTCAAACATTTTTATGCTTCTAATAAACCAGTAATAAAATGCTTTTCTAACAAAGGTTGATTTTGCATGCGATTTTACCAATCGAGATTAATTTTGAGTAATTGATCTCGTAGAATATAAAAAATAACTTTTTTCACTACATATTCAACTATCTTAAGTTCTGCGAAAATTTTGAAAATAATTCCATGTAATTCCACCCTGAATCTTTCCATGTATCCACTAAACGGCCAACCTTAATGCTGAACCTTATTATTGCTCCACCCACAATCAGGTCACAAAAATTAAAGCCTCTCCACTACTTAGTCCTTTTCAGGTACCATGGTTTAGCTGATGACAGCTACTGTGTTTGCCATCATCGTAAACGAAAGGGGAGGACCACTTTAATTACAGCCCGAGCACAAAGTCACACACCCACAAATTCACACATTTACACAGCTAAACTTAAAAGGACTCCAACCTGGATACTTTCACCCCAGACGGCAAAGTATTAGAAGAGTAAATAACGGCTCTTTCTTCCAGGGAACCTTCTTGGAAAATCCTGACCACCCTTCTTTTTTCAAGTCCCAACCCGCTTACAAAATGTGCCACCCCCACATACACACACGGTCACATAAGAGATCACTGTAAATATTATGGGAAAAGTCTTAGCCTCATTTTGATGGCAAAAAGCGCCCGTCGTTGCTGCCTTCGGGTCGTTCTAAGCAGGAGTGTGTTGCGGTTGTTGAGGGCCTTTTTTCTGAAACTCAATTCCCAACATCAAAAGTTGAAACATCACGTTTCGAAGCTCGTTGGATCAAGTTTTTAGACACAGAAGGGTGAGGTAGGGATGAGAGCGTGGAAGCTGCTGATGATGAGCTCAGAATGGGGTGAAAAGTCTTTACGACTTCCTTTGCATACAGTTTGCCACTTTTATCACATGTTCGCAATTTCAGTCATTTGGTGATTTTTGTTGCTCGTTCTCCGGAATGATGGCTTTGCGCCATAAAAGTTGTAAACATTTTGCGGTTGAAAGTGGTTTGGAGTGGTAATTTTGAAGCAATTCTTTTGAATTTTTGCTAAGAAGTAGCTTTGATTTCTATTCAATCATTTTTTGTTCATAATTGGATTGGATTTCAAATTATTATTTAAATTATTTTGAGTGAAATAAAGCTGTAACTAAACCAAAATGTATAAATTGGTTCAGATGAGTATGTACCTTGTACCATAAATTGAATCTCTGACAAATAGTATTTGATTCCTCAAGGGAATACAAATGTACAAATACAACTGTACAAATTTAATAAAAAATAAAAACAAGAAAACCATTGCTTTTTATTTCTGTTCCATTGGCAGGTCAAAGTTTCCGATAAAATATTTGTCTTTCATCTTGTACAGGTTGAAGTTGAACTGCCAAACTTCTCCCTGTTGTTTAATTAGAACGATAAGAAACGTCTTGGCACTCCATTCTCCGGCAAAAAGTTATTCCAATCTCGTTCCCGGAATCATTTTTAACTTTCTAGGACATCTTCCTCCTCATTCAACTTTCGGCCCAAAAATAAAAACGAAACTTTTGCTGCTCTCTCTTTTTCCCCGGAACCAAATCTATTTCCTTGGATCTCTCCGGTTGGCTCGGTTTCCCACACGACCCTCAATGTGGCCGGATTTCATCCTCCGACATCAAAAGCAACACGTTTCTTTCCTCCCAGCCCACTCCCCCCGGTCCCCCCAGCTTCCACTGAGTAAATAAACTTAAATTTAACTTTGAAGCAGCAGCAACAGATGGCACCCCCCAGTCAATGCTTTCTTTAGCGCAGAATGTTCACAGACTCCCGCCAAAAAGGGAAAACGGTTAACTTTCACGTTGACTTTCCCGCCTGTCGCGTCGTGCGTGCGTGCCCGAATAAAAAGTCTACCAGGCTCAGTCAACTGTCAACTTGGCTGTCAAGTTTTGGTTTGGTGCCTCGAGGCACCAGTCCGTGGAACGCCTCTTTTTATCAATCTTAACGAGGAAAGTTTGCATTTATGAACGTCAGAGCCCCAAACCCGACTGTAGGGTTTTGAACTTTTGGGCCTATGTTTTTCCATGTTTTAAGCACTCTCTGAACTGAGCAGAGCTGATAAATTTAGCATGGTTTAATTTTCACAAAACTTTCAAATGTTGACTAATGCTGCAATTTCTTATATAACTTTTAAAACATTTTCACAACACTGTCCCTCGCCAGTATGGAAACCAAAAAGGTCCCAAAATAAGGGTAAGGTTTATTCTTAGCTTAGAGAAAAAAAAACTTGGAATGAATATACTTTTCATTTTGGGGAGCTTGAAACCCCCACGTGCGATAATATCTCAAACGATAACACTTGCCGAGGGAGTAAAATTTTCTCAGTGAGTTGTGAAGCCGTTGGGTGTCATCCGGAAAAAAGGAATAAAATTCCACAAGGCGTAGCGTTATTTGTGAACGTTGCCGTGTCAAGAAATGTCCTATAAAACAGCGGACTTAGTGGGGCTTCAAACTTTTGGGTTGGACAGGATTTGGCCTTTGTAATACGAGAAGAGGGATGATGAGTCGGTCGCAATGTTAAGAATTGTTGAAAGAAATGTAAACTCATTAACTAACTATGTACCGTCAGCAGAGGCGTCTTTGGGTCAAATGTTTTTTACTGTTTTTTGTATAACATAAAATTTTTAAGGTGAAACGATCCGTCAGATTTTTTACAACTTCTGATAAACTTAAATCGATTCAATTTTAGAACTTGGCAGATTGGCAGATCTATTTGTCGTATACAACACGCAGAACATTTAACCCATGGTTGCACCAGAGCACCACTAATGTTTTACTTTAAACTGACATTTCTCGAAAACTATTTAATTAAATGAACTCAATCTTTCTGCATAGTGTTAATAAGAATGTTTACTGCCTCCAATTCAAATTTCATTCAATTTGGTCAAGCCTGTAAAAAATGGCAAGGAAAAACGTAAAAAGGCTCGGTTTTGCTTTGGACGGGAAGGGTTAAAAACGATAATTTCCCTAAAACTGCTTTCTTAAACTCAAATCGTGGTGCCAAAAAAGCGGTGCATCCCCGGTCCACCTTAACGTGAAGACTTCCATCATTGTCATGATTTTCCGTTCAAAGATATAAATTTTGCGTCGCTTTCAATATTTTGACAAAATTTCTTCAACAAGTTGTTTAGAATAGTGCCCTACACATGCTGATTCCTTTTGGTAACGATTATCCCATTCCTTGTAAAGTTATGGAAATCGTCATTAATCAATGATTGCCAACTAGGACGTCAAGGACTGTGCCACAAAATTATATAAATTTTGAAGCACAATTGATTTAGATCAAAAATTCTTTCAGTGGCTTCAAGAAGGCAACAACCGCCAAATAATTTTATGAAAAAAGAAAAAAAAGAAAAAAAAAGAAAAAAAGAAAAAGAAAAAAAGGCAACAACCGCCATACGCTGATTCCTTTTGGTGCTGAAATTCGTTAAATTGAATTTTCTACAGAATATTTTATAGTGATGATCATTTTTTTTCGAAAATGATCAACGGCTTCACCTTAAACAAGATTCTTTTAACCGTCTACACTCAAAATTCCGAGTCGAGAGAATCGTTCCCTCAAAATTTATTGAGGGCTCAGCGCCAAAATCGAGAGAATCATGCTACCAACTCACATCACCATAAAAAATGAGTAAATTTGTTAATTGATACAATAAATCTCCAACAAGTGTCATACATCGACATCTGACCACTCTTTGTCCACCAAGCTGTGGTGGCCGAGGCAGTTAAGTTATTGGGTTAGTATGTTAAAGGTCTCTGGTTCGATTCCCGTAGTCGACACTTTTTTGTATTTTGTTTTGACGGATGAACTTTTTTTTGCAAATGAACCTCGAGAGAATAATTCTTTCGCCCATCTCGAGCTGTGTTCTCTGTGTCCGTAAATGGTACCACTATTCTCTCGTCTCGAGGCCATTGTTCTCTCGGACTAGCGCTGCCCAGTTTTGGGTGTACAACCCATCTTAACCATTCAAATTCAATCAATTTCTGATCTTCAAACAACATTCCACAGTGGTCCAGTGTGAAAAATGGTGCCGTTCTGGAGCTCTGGCGTCTTCAGAAGAGTTGTTACAATTGGGAAAGGCAAGGTTTTTGGCTTGGTTTTAAATAAGAGTGGTTCATAATTAACTTTGCAAGAATAGTTTTGGGATTTTTCTTGTCTTCTAGAAAGTTGCTGAGCTTGTCAATCCAAGCGACGACCAAACTTAGAGAAGGCATCTGAGCAAACCTCCAAAAATGTGTTTTGAACGTTGCATTCAGGGTAAAGTTTTAATGAAAATAATGTTTTGGGTACTTTTAGAAATCCAAAATAGAACATTTTCGTTTTTAAGCCTATTTAGACATAAGGGGCAAAATTTGCAACAAACAAGAACAAACATGTACGAAAACGGGTAAACGCAAATTAAAACACTAAAAATTAAACAAAAAGCACGAGTAAAATGAAAAGTTGTTCGAAACGACCTCAATGAATCCTCCATAAGAGCTCTATACCCCATTTACAGATTATAGAAAGATATTGCATTATGTAAATCGAGAATCTTAGAAAATGGAACATGCGCGACGTATGTTAGGATTCTGCCATAAAGTAAAAATCTTTAGTTGTTGATTTTGTTTTGATTTTAAAAAATGTGGCCTTTCATCTATTTCCGTGAAAATAAGCTTTAAGTGATAATTCGATATCTCTAGACGGAAGAGTGGCCCAACACTTTATTTTTTTCTGGGATTTTAATAAGACTTATTTCATTACATTTGGTATACATTACATTTGGTGTCCGAAAAAAGCGTATTATTCTTAAAAAATAATAGTTTTTATATCGCTGTTATTTTCCGTTGCAAAGCTGTCATACATCGTGCTTGTAATTAATGGAAACTTTAATGTGTAATGTTTTTCAGATCTGTAAAAAAAATTAAGATAGGATTTATTGCTAACTATTTTTTATTATTTTTTAACATTAATAAACTGAAATCTGAATCGCAAATAGTAGTTTATGCAACAAGTTGCAAAAAGAGGATTTTTTCAGCACGAGTCGTACATTTATCCAACGAGGTTCACCGAGTTGGATAAATACGAAGAGTGCTGAAAAAATCAAGTTTTGCAACGAGTTCCATACAACATTTTTTGCAATTCCAAAAAACACACACTGAGTGAAATTTTAAGTCAAATTTTCATGTATTTTGTCAATAAATCGTTTAAATAAAAAAAAAATGTTGAAAAGTGTTACTTTTCGAAACAAGTGCTGAAAAGTTCAACTTTTCAGCACCCATTCGAGTGTTGAAAAGTAGAACTTTTCAGCATTTATTTTGATTCTGTTATTTTTGGTACAGAAAAGTAGGCTATTTCGTCGTTCAAGAATGACAGGAAAAGTGAGTAGTTTCACGACGGAATTGCAAAAAATAATGTACACTCTTGTGTCTGAAAGAAATAAACTGATGAATCCCATTAAAGTCGTATTTGTTACATAACACATTCTCATTGGGTGCACCGCAACTTCAAACATGCATGCCGCATGCCACACATCACTCCAACTTTGTTTGAAAGCCCTAGAACCACAATTTTGGTCCGGTTTCAAAACTTCCACGTCAATGTAGCTTTCAAATTTTGGCACATTCTGGCGTGCGATGGCGATGGCCCTTTTCCCAGTGTTGCCCTGGTACGCTTCCAGGGTGTTCCGTCCAAAGGGCTGCAGAATTTATGACGTTGGGAATTTGCCGCGCTTCACAAAAAAAAACAGAAGAAAAAAAAAACCCAGCTCTCGTCCGAAACTTAACGTGGGGAAGTGGAAAATTCTCGTCCACGAAAGTTGCGCCGAAAAACCATCAAGTGATGAGAGCGTCTAAACGGAAGCGGGTCTTCACAAATTGGGAAATGTTTTATAATTGTTTTTAGGCGGCTGCCAGCTCACACAAAAGTTTCGACATCATCGCATTCATAAACACGATCTTCTTCAGGGAGGGAGTAGTTGGGTGGTCGGAGGAGTACAAAGTCTTCAAAGTGATCCGACAAGGATGTTTTTTTTTGCTCGACCCGTTCAAAGTCGAGCCAGCGCGTCAAGGATGATGGCTCTTCTCGCCCTTTTCCGGTGCTAACAAGAGTTCCGACAGTGTTTTTTGGATGGCTTTCAGGGGGGGGGGAACTTGGCGCGTTAGACGGAGGTGTTGATGTGCAAAGTACTTGATGAACGGAATGAGCGGAAGAGGTGGTTGGTTGGTCCAAGTTTGACGCTGGATTTCTTGAGAAATTTGATAATTTTGATGCCAACTTGAGCTTTTGCTTTATCGTGGTTTTATCTAAAAGGTATGGAACACAAATCAACGCTTTGTTGAGTGTTTGAAACTAGATAAACCTAAATAGATAAACGGATTGCAAAACTTCTGACAATTTGTGCTAGGGATTTATTGAAAATATGGAGAGAACATTTGTAAAAAGATTAAGATTACTTCTTTGTGCTAAAAATTAAAATATAACGACGTAAATGAGTGTAATTGTGTCATTGAATTTTATTCCTGTTTAGAAAATGCATTTTAAGATCTCACACTAATCAATCCAAATATGCTTTCCTTCTCCTTCACAGTGCGTGCAAACTATCCGACAAAAATAGGGCCGACCGGCTTGCCCGTCCACGAATGTCGCTGCTGGGGAAGCCGCTCAACTATAACCGGGGGTCACGGCGTGATGCCCGTTATAGGCGGCTGCAGAGCAGGGTCTACAACTTTCTGGAGCGGCCACGGGGCTTCAGAGCGATTTTCTACCATGTCTGTGTGTAAGTATCAACCAAAGTCCATCTCTGGCAACATTATAAAATCTTTAAAAGAATGTTTGATAATATGTATTTTGTGTGAAACATCATGAAAGAGCATAAGAAATCAAACTTTTTTTCTGAACTCTATCAAACGGTGTTCACTTTTAGTTCACTTTTTAAAAATGTGCACTCATGTAAAGCACACATACAGCGCATATCAGCATCAGTCTAAACCAGACGGTGTGGTAGGCGCCGTCCACAAATTACGTTGCAAAAGGTGTGTCACGATCTTGTTTTTAAGACTAGTTTAACAGTGGAAAAATGCTGCCTGGTGGTCATAGTTTTATCGAAATAAAATGTCACGTTATTTACGGATATCTCCTTTTGATACCGTCTGTTCCCTGGAGGCTATAAATCAAAAACAAGTACATTCAGGATAGTGAGCAGAAAAAAAAACCGGAACGGTAAATGACGTCGTAAGTCAACGACTATGACGGGAAGGATAATGGTCTAATGATGACAGCACTTGTCAGACAAAGTTTTTTTCCTCCTGTTGTTTTTTCTGTTGTGCCTATGAGTTCTAGGAATTTTCTTCCTGTACCAGTTCATCCGGGGCGGAGAGAAGAATGAACAAACAACCATTTATTAATGGTTAATAAATTGCTCAAGCTCAAAGTTTTTCTGCTGTTGAATTTATCAACATGTCATCATGATGTTATCCTAAAATTTTGTTTTTTTTATATGAATGTTTTTGGTAGTTATGCTTAGTTTTGAAGATGCAATTCTCATAACTTTGTTAGTCCAAATTCCTCCTAATTTGACGTTGAACATAATTCATACAAGTTATTTTGCAAAACATTTGATGGAAACATGTTTGTTCACTTCCTTTTAGGTTATGTCTCGTTTACTTTTTCAAAAGGTCCTAAGTACATAGGAAACCCATGGCGCATTGGTTAATTTGAAAAAGTAATCTAGATTTATAACTGTCATCAGGGTTGGCATTGGGATAACACATTCCCACCCTCCAGAATCAATGATGACAGTAATAACGCTGTAATTGAACGTCAATCTGCTGATATGTCAACATTGGTCGCTTGATGGAGTTCCATACTGCCCCCCGAACAATATTTTAATAATTTCCTAATTTTAGATGGTATATTTTATTAATTTGGGAAAAAAACTTAAATTATCTCGATTTGTTTCAGCCTTTCTCATGTTTACTACATCAGGGTAGAATCAAGTTAAGTGGGGAAATTTAAAATGATAATAATCCAATCAGCAACACATTTTTTGGGTCCCTTTAAGGGTCCCAAACAAACCCCCACAATTTGATAGTGATTGGTTGAGCCCACGATTGGAGCAAAACGAATCAAATTTGTATGGAAATTACAATGGGGACAATTCTATTTTCACATTTTTGAATTTACAAATTTTATGAAACCAACACTGTAGAAGTATAGCCCTGGATATCCTTAACAACTCTCTCAACAGTATGGTGTTAAAGTGCGTCATAATAAAAGATACAGAGTTTTCAAAAGTAGAGTATTCAAATAATCAGTGAAACTCATATTTTCTGTCAATGTTGCCAAAGGAACCATGAAATACAAAACAAACATGATTGTTCTTATAGTTTGATGAACCTTACGTAAAAACGTTATGAAAAAATGTTCAGAAGACATTATTTAGTTAAGTTGTACCTTAATTCCTTAAAAATATTACAGTTTTCGAAAGTTTCCGCTTGACTTGGCAGTGTAGGCAAAAAGTATGACTTTTACCAAGTATTTCAAAATGTCTCACTTGAACTCTCTGTAACTTTTGTTAGAAGCAATTTAGCACTGTACTGTCTACGGGAGAGTTGTTCAGGACATCCAGGGCTATACTTCTATAGTGTTTGTTTCATAAAATAATAAAACATGAATTTTGTAAGTTCAAAAATATGAAAATGCATGTTTCCCCAAAGTAATTTTTAATACAAATTTCATTTGCTTTGTGCCAATTGTGCGCTTAACCAATCGCTCCCAAATTTAATTGGGTTGTTTGGGACCCAAAGGGACCCAAAAATGTGCTGCTGAAAAAAACAATTTTCGATTCCACCCTATAACCACATGTACACTGTCAAAAAAAATTGATTTTGGAAGATAAAAACTTATGATGTAAATATTTTTTACATATTAATTAAGGTGAATTACATTAGAAAAGAGGTTACATTCATCCTCTTTTTTTATATTTCCAAGACAATGATTTTTTTCCTCAATTTCGCTTAGCACTGATAATTTGAACCAATTAAATACAGAAAATAAAAACAAGCGATTTCTTACTTCAAAGCATTTTTATTTCTGATCCCTCGAATCAAATTTTATATTTCAGTAATTGCCCTATTGAGGACAACAAACAACTTTTTTTTTCATCTGTCACAATATCGTCGAAGGTCCTTCCATCACTGCCTGCCTGCTCCCACCAGCGCGCTGTCAATCTCCAACTTTGTCGTTTAATCTCATGAATAAATCCAGTAAATTGCTGCTAATTGCCTTACCCAAAAGTTGTGTAGGCGCTACCATACCCACAAACACCCTCACACCCCATTGACAACAGTTACAGATGACCGTCCGATCCCTGGTTGGGTCCGAAAGGTTGCCGGAACTTTTGCCCACAGAATTGTGTGCGAAAGTTTGCCGTGAAATGTGTGCGTCTTTATTATCGTAACGTACGAATGTCTCTGTCAGAACGGAGAGGTGGTGGTACTCTGTGCCATCAGAAGGCTCAGCTGACGCACAAGTGGTGGGCTTTTTGTCAAAGTGGTTTGTCATTCGTCACAGACATGTAGAACATATTTTTATTCAGAATGAAAAAAAAAATGATTCTTCTGGTAACTAAAAGCATCAAAGCAGTGAATAAGATTTTTTTTACCATACCATATTTCATAACTGCTTATCCATGATTGTAAGTTATGATCGTAAAGCTCGAGTTTTACGCTTCCTTTTCACAGAAGACTTTTTGTTCCTCATGCGAGTATTTTAGCTAGTGCATAAACGCACCCCAAAACTTCTGAGCTTTTTATGTTGTGGCTTTCGCTATTGAGTCACCAAAGCAGGCATTCTGAGAAAACACAAAAAAAAACTTTTACACTTTACATACTAAACAGGATGGTGCCTGTTTATGTAGGCTGACGAGTGGCACAGCCAAATGTGTCGGCAAGCTTTTGACTAAGTTCGTTCACGTTAGTTTTCTTTTAGTTTAGTAACAAGTTTTAGCTATCTAAATCCACTTCTACAAGGCTTCGAGTTCAAAATGAAATTTGAAAAAATGATGCCGTTTTGCCTTCCTCACCTCACTGAGGCAAGGCTATAAAATCACTCAAAAATTGAACTTTTTAAATAAGCCTCCCAGATATACCTTTACGTATACATATCGACTCAGAATCAAATTCTGAGCAAATGTCTGTGCGTGTGGATGGACGTAGAATTTTTTTTCTCACTCACTTTTCTCGGAACTGGCTCGACCGATTTTGTCCGGATCTATGTTTTTGGATTTGCCTTCAGGTTCTTTAAGTCTTTTTTAAATTTCATCCGGCTTGGTGCAGTACTTTAAAAGATATGTTCGAAAAACTGTTTTGGTTGATACTAAAAGGGTCATTATTTACATAATTTGAAAGCTCCGGCGGATAGCTGTCGGAACTTTACGCTCAGTGCACGCACACAAACACTGCAGTGCTTTCAAATGGTTCATTAAATTTATCATACCTAGATGGCAGCACTCAGATGTATAGTGTCTTTACTAAGTAAGCGTTAGCCAAAGCTTTCGTAGTGTGTGGTTGCAAGGCTTTTAGGAGGAAGGCAGCAACCACCTTCCGGTGGATTAAGTAACGTTTTTCTGGTGAAATGGTCTAATCCTTAAATGTCATAGTTCCCTAAATTAATCCATAAATCATAAATATTGAGATATCAACCCAAAGGGGAAAAAATCACCGTTCTATTCCTAAGCCTCTTCTAGCTTTTCCATGACAAAAAGGCCTGGTGGTCACGGCAGGTGTTGAAAATTGGACCATGTGGCGCGCCAACATCCCGAGCCTGTGAGACTGTGATTTATGCTTAAGCACGAAAAAGGCACGCCTAGGTGGTGGCCACTTGTCGATGGCGAGTCTGGCGTATTGAACTAGCTGGTGGATTTTTTAATGGTTCAGCTTAGGAAATCGCAGCTGACTGTTGAGAGTGAAATGGTTTCGATTTAGATTAAGAAGATGATAGTGACTCCGAGAGCAAAATGCTCTTTAATTATCGATTTGCACGCGCTTTAAAAATGTGATTATCTGATATCAACCTGATATTTACTACACGCTTACCAAATAAAACCAAAAAAATGGTAATTATCATGATTTCTGGAGTTCAACTCGGATAACACTTTTTTTGGTAAAGTGGGTCGAACTGGCAAAATCATGATTTTCATGATTTGGCGAGTTCGAGCTTGGGGAAATATTTCACAGGTTTAGAGGTTGCCTATCTTTGGGCGTTTTATGATTTCTCTTTTGGGGTTGAAATAAAAACAAAGTTTAAAATAAATTAACAACACGGCGCTATTATTATTTTATTATTTTTACTCTCAAAACTTAGCCAACATTTATAAAAAAGGATGGAGGCGAGTTCCGGTTACCAGTTCCACTTCATGTGTGTAGTTTAGCCCAAGCAGGCGAGGCACGATTCTGCCGCTGCGAACGGCCGGCAGTTCCTGCTGCAGCAGTAAATGGTTCGCCTCGTCGTCGAATCCCCTCTGCCAGATTGCGAGCATTGCTTCGGCGTCCTTGACCTGCTTGACCATGCTCAGGAACTTTTCCTGCTCGTACTCGCGCAGCTTGCGGTAGTCCTTGGCCGAGGTCACATCCAGCTGGGCTTTGGCGGCCCGAACGGGCCACGACACGAGCTCGGCCCGCAGTGACCGTGCCGGAACATCTTCACCGTGTGGTCCATGCTACCGGTCATGACGGTTTCGCCGGCCACCTCCCGACACGTCTCCGGCATCTGGGGGCCCTGCTGGTGAAACTCCAGGATGCAGCGCAGCTCCTCCTCCGAGGCATGATGAACGCTGGCCGGACCGTTCGGCTGCTGGAACATGCTTAAGCTACCCGCCGAACCGGTGCGAATGTTTGCTGGAAATTTTGGAAGATGTTAAAATTGATCCTTGGACAATTGAGTTGATAAAACTCACTGAGCCGGTACGCGGACGTAAATCCCCAGTCGATCTGCCGACCCTGGGTCTACGTTTCGAGCCGCAGGAAGTCGATGCGGCCGCTGAGCCGGGCCGCCACAACCTTGTCCCCGGTCAGCTTGATGCTGGTGACTCCGTTGTTGGGGGTGTGCTCCGTCTTGTAGATGCCCTGAAACAAACGCACCTCAGTTAGCTGCCAACACGACTTGAGATCTACGAGCTTACCTTCAAGTTGCCGGTGGTGCCGTCCCAGAACTCGAGCCGCTCGTCGGCGCACCCGATCACGATGAGATTATCCAGAAAGTCCAGACACCAGATCGGCGAAGTTTGGTAGGATTTCTTGCGACCCGTACTGCTGCCAGGTCGTTGGGACGTTTCTTCGTTGTGGTTTTTTCGCTGCTGCACGGTGGTCGCCTTGTATTTAGACCGGAAGACAACAAAGCAGGATCTCTATCGGCGTCTTTGGGTAGAACGGTGCGTTGCCGGTGTTGATGCTCGGAACGTCTCCGGTGTTGATGCTCGGAACGTCTCCGGTGTCGGCGTCGTTCAAGTCGAGCGGATCCAGCGCGGCGGCCAGTGCCTTCCAATGGAAGTGATGCGGGGCTTTCTCGTCGAGATTGCTTAGTTTCTGAGCTATTTGAGGACTAACCGCGTGCGATAGCTTGATCGAGGGAAGAACAGTTACGTACCGTCCGGAGAGCTTGAGGATCGACGACCAGTGAAAGTTGGACAGCTAGTAGACGGTCTCGTAGTCCGGGTGCTTCAGGCGATTCAACTGCTCCGTGATGTTCGGAGTCCCGTGGTTAATATTCAGGTGACCTGCTGCGACGGCCGATTGCAGATCGTGCATATCGCTAACTGGGATGTCCACCCTACTAGCCTCTTTTGTCGCACGCTGCGCCTCCATGTTCTTATCGCTCGAACTCAATCAACCCAGGATTTCGACGAGCGTAACGGGTCAAGGCCGTTAGGTCATGGATCGCCTAAAAGAAAAATAAAGGAAGTTCAAGACCAGTTTATACTGCCTAACACAGGTCGTACCGAATTGAGGGCGGCCAAGTCCGTGTTATTTTCAACTTTGGCCAGATTCCTCCTGCAAAAAATGTTGGCATGTTGGACTACCGGAAGAACGAATGGCGACGAAGCAGCGACGTTCGCATCAAACGGAGGTCCGTGTCCATCACATTCGAGGTTGAAATGGTCTCGTCCTGATCTTCCTATCCGTTCCCTCGTCATCGTGTGGACAAAATCGCAATAGTTGCTGGAGATCAGCAGGATCATATCTCGCCTCATCGGAAACTCCTCGAACCAGTCCGCAGCGCCAGTGTCCCGGATAAAGTTCCGCAAACTCCTCATACTTCGGCGCAGTTTCCGACGAATCTCTGGAGTGGCCTTCTCTCCGACTAGCATCGCAGCTGCCTGTGTGATGGTTGGCGCCTTAAAGCTCTGGCGCGATGTCGTTTTAGCGACCTTAAGTTCAACAGGACCGGAAAACAGCGCGGTGTCCATTTTGGTGCAAGGCGGCGTTGAAGGTATTCCTCAAGTTGACTCGTCGGTAGACCGGTTCCTTCTGCAAAAATTTCGAAAAAAAAATCCAGTTAGTATAACAGTTCCTTTTGCAAACATCACGAAGATAACTCCTGCAAAAAAAAGTCCTTAAAAAAATTAATAAATCCTTCTATCGGTGGACAGAATACTTCTGCAGTTTGTCCAGTAATCCGTCCACCGGTGGACGGAACCTTTTCCCAAACATTGACAGGTAATCCGGCTACCGGCGGACGGATTACTCTTTGAAAACCTTGTCCAGTAATCCGTCCACCGGTGGACGGAACCTTTTCCCCAACTTAGGCAGGTAATCCGTCCACCGGCGGACGGATTCCTCTTGCAAAACATTTTTACCAACATTGGCAAGTAATCCGTCCACCGGCGGACGGATTCCTCTTGCAAAACCTTGTCCAGTAATCCGTCCACCGGTGGACGGAACTTTTCACCAACATTGGCAGGTAATCCGTCCACCAAACATTTTTCCCAACATTGGCAAGTAATCCGTCCACCGGCGGACGGATTCCTCTTGCAAAACCTTGTCCAGTAATCCGTCCACCGGTGGACGGAACTTTTCGTCAACATTGGCAAGTTATCCGGCCACCGGCGGACGGATTTCTCTTGTAAAACCTTGTCCAGTAATCCGTCCACCGGTGGACGGAACTTTTCGTCAACATTGGCAGGTAATCCGTCCACCGGCGGACGGATTCCTCTTGCAAAACATTTTTCCCAACATTGGCAAGTAATCCGTTCACCGGCGGACGGATTCCTCTTGCAAAACCTTGTCCAGTAATCCGTCCACCGGTGGACGGAACTGTCGTCAACATTGGCAAGTAATCCGTCCACCGGCGGACGGATTCCTCTTGCAAAACCTTGTCCAGATCGAACCTTTTCACCACCAAAAATCCGTCCGTTTTACTTACCTGAAATCCAACTCGAAACTCCGGAGCACAAAACACAACTAAACATCAAGAAACATTTCAAACGAATTTCAAAAAATTCGCTAAGTCCAAAATCGCACTTTTGGGAGTTCGCATAACTGAACTCATTTTTTGGTGATTTTCACAGTTTTTCGAGTTCGCGAAATCGCACTTTTTTGAGTTCGTTTAAGCGAACTGTCAAAAGTGCGATTTCTGAACTCCCAAAAGTGCGATTTTCAGTAACCGTGTACTGTTATTAATCCCATTTAAACAGCTTTCCTCTTCATTCTTTATTCATGACTAGGAATTTATCAAAAGCACTCAATAAATCCCATTTCCCATCTGAATACTAACGTTACTTTGCCTGTTTAATCACCACACGACGTTCAAAAGTATAATTTGAGCTGTCACTTTCTGTTCCTTTGGCAAAGTTCCTTTCCCCAGATTTCACAGCAGTCAATCAAACAAGAACGACCGCTTTTTTCTAAGTCATGTTGTGCGTACCAAGTGACAAATCACGATGGCCTCAATCTATCGATGCCACTTTCCGAAGGATCAGCACGTGGTACAAGCCCTGTGCGGAAATCGAATTAGAAGTATGTGTGTGTGTGTGTGTGGCCTCCTCTTGAAGAGGGTCCTCGTCCTTTAAAAGAAGATGACGAGGTTGCTCACCCTTGCGTCCTTCCGGAGGCAATTTCCGGTGTGGACGAGTGTTGCAATTCCGAGGTCAAACATTTCCCTGAAGCCTGGGCGGAAGTAATCGGCCAAATCGGTCTACCGGACATGCTGCTGGGGGCGAGAAGAGTGCCCGGATTGGCTTTTTGGATTAAGTGGTGAGTTGGCTGCCCAGGAGATGTGCCACTTTACCATCCTGACAATTTATGACCATTGGAAGGCAAACTGCCACATTCTACTAGTGCACATATTGATCGAGTCGGAAAAGCATCTTGACCGGTATTTCACCCCACATAAAAGCATGCATTCCCGACTCGTCAATGTGAGAAGTACATACTGATCCTTTGCTGAGCGAGAGCCCGTCCCACCCCTGAATGCATGCAATGCATACCAACGAGCAAGACGAATGAGAACAACACCATGGGGAAAATTAGGGGAATTTGGGGAACATTTTTAAATTCGATATAAAACGCTTAAATTACGAAAAAAACGTTTTTTTCTGTAATAATACCCTTTTTTAATAATGAAATTTAGAAATTTAAATAGAACAGCTATTTTTGAACGGATTTCCACTCAACTCTCTAACTTAAACTCCCTAGTGAAAGCTTGAGGGTCCGTTTTGCTTCTCGATTTCATCGATCGGAAATCGAACTATTTGTCCAGTTTTGCTTTCTTGCCATCATCTCGGTTCGGGGCTTGGTTTCCGTTTTATGTGTGTACAAAAATCGTAGCGTAACGGCCGTTATTTATTGCAAACTCCATTCGATGTTCATACATCAGCACTGGACTTTTTAGCAGTCCAAGAGGTGTTCTTTCAAACTTTCAAATGAACATCAACGAGTATGAGTATTTTCACGAATCTCTCCGTTTTCGCCAAATATCATCTGATTTGATTGTTTCCTCCATTATAATATTGAAATTCATTCAGCATATTTCTAATGTAAAAAGAGAGCATGTCAGCAACGAAAGCAAACCCAACCCGGCAGTGAGTTTTTAGAGCGAATATCATCGAACATTGGCACGAGGACGCGTTCTTGGGCAAACAAGATGATGAATTGGTTCAAATTTCTCGCAATCTAACCGACGAGCGTTCGATTGCAACTGCACGAAATGGACACCGAGTTGGTGCGAGTGAGTTTTGCACATGCGATATGTTGTGTTTATTTTCCAGCGGGACTCAATTACGATGAAATCGTGACGGATTGAGCAACTTTGAAGTGCGCGTGGTGGAAATCTTTAATCAGCGCAGTAAAAATTTGATGTTGAGTGTGATTTTAATTAAATGTATGAAAGCAATTGAAATTTTAACCATTTTCAAGTGGACTTTGTTAGAGTTTCTGTTAAAAAAATCACGAGATTGTAAAGAGATTGTAAATATTCATTCCAATTTTAGGCTTCTTCGAAATCAATCTAAAAAAAAATCTTTTGCTCTGGTTCCAAGAATTAAGAATATTTGTCTCGTTTTCACTAATAACAGCACACAATCTGATTATTTTGCACACAGAAAAAAAAGTGATGGTAATATTCATCAAGAAATGGTGACAGATTTTGTGTCAAAAAATGATTAATTTTACCCCAGAAAATGATGAATTTCATCAGGTTTACATTTTTACACATTTTTTATGTAATATTGCTCAAAAAAGAGGTAATATTCAACCTACCAAATTTTCAACATTCCAAAATTTAACTTTTTTTTCTGTGTACGGTGCAAAAAAATTGACTAAAATTTGAATCCTACATTGATAAATGTAATCTCAATATTTTCTGATTTTAATCATTTGTTTCTTTAGTTTATAAGCAACAATGTAATAACGATAAAAATCCAACAAAAGTTATATTAACTAAGCATTTTCGTGTGAACATATTGATATTTTCAAAATATTTTATTGATTTCAATACTTGAATTAATATTACTCCAAAGCTGATTACATTAACAGAAAAAATATCTGGGATCATTTTCTCTATTAGTCTGGATACATTCCCCGTCAAATCGATCAGTTACATGTGTTCTACCTAAACTTTTCACCCAAATATGGGTCACAAAAACACCCAGGCTATGTATGCTAAAGCATTATTTTTTTTCTGTTTCCATCAAAGCCAAGCATAGTTTTTTTTCCTCCCAGAATGTTAAGGAGTTACATACATGTAAATTGGCAAAAATGTCAGAGGTTGGTTTGAGCATACATTTAAACTTTTTCAAAATCTGTTTTCAGGGCATTAAAATATACCGTTTTATCTATTGTCAAAACTAATTTGAAGACTATTGGTTGTATCATTACCGAGATATAGCTATTTGAAGTTAGCTAATTATAAAAATGAGTGCCACGATATCTCAACACTGCTTTGACCAAATCGGCTTAAAATTTTGGGGAAGACTCGTCAAACCGGTCCTGTGTGCATGACGAAGGCCGATCTTCAAAAAGTGTATTTTAAATAAAAAGATAAAAATATGTTTGATGTTTTTCATATAAAAAATCGTCAGTTTTTGATTTCTGTATTTTTGAAAAAAAAAACAAAATTTCAAAATCGAGCTTCGTCATGCACACGGGATATATCTTTGGCGTCCCCAAATTTCAGCCAATTTGGCCCCTCCAATCTCGAGATATCGTGGCACCCGTAAATCAACTCGGTGTTTAGAGAAAAACTTTCACAAAGTTTGACAGTTCGCTTTGTGCATGGCAAAATTTTGCACTTAAATCGTTTCTAACTCAGTTCAGTCACGAAATATCATCATGAAACTTTCAGAAGTGATTGAAAATCATCTTTTCGGTGGAATCATTGAATTTTCTGTATTACCAAATTTTTTATTTTCTACATGTATGTAACCCCTTAAAAAGGTCCAAAATTGCCCCAACATAACATACTTATTTCCTGTGCCACTTTCGCTTATGCTTTCCTCTATTCATGTCTCTAATTTCAGATTCTTCATGGTGTTCACATGTTTGGCCTTAAGTGTCTTCTCAACTATTCAGGAATACGAGGAACAAGCAATCGCCATCTTATTCGTCATGGAAATTATCGTAGTTATATGGTTTTCGATCGAGTTCTTCCTACGGTGAGTATATGTGAAGTTAAATGAGGAGGTTCAATAAAAATCCGTCTGCCGTCCCGCATGGTAGGCAATTATGTGGGGGCGATTCTTTGTTGTTTCGCCGTCGTCGTGCTGCCAACAATAAATGATTCATCACTAATAGGCAGTATGTTGACTAATCCGTCAAATTTATGGGCACACATTGTATTTGGAAGGGACGTTAAAGCACACAAACAGAGGCACGCACATACACAAATGTGAGCAAATAATGACGTTCCACTTGTTGACATTTGATTACACGGCTAGGTCTGGTGAGCATGTTGTCAGGAACGATAAACGATGTCTTTAAGACATGTTTTGGTTTGAGCTACCACGAAGCTCTTCTGGATTTTTGATTTTATTAAAATTTCATAGAGTTGCAAGGTGTTTCAAAAATTCATGGTTAGCCTTGCGGTCAATTTGAAACCAATGTTTGTCATAATTCTTGAAAGCTTATTTCAATCATTCAATTTTGTAATTTTTTGTTCATATTTTGATCATTTTGAAATCCTCATGTCAACGACTAGGGTTTCTTTACAAGTTCTTAAAAAAATAACAATGCTAGATGTCGTGCACTTAAAAATAAGGTCTAATAGAGTTATATAAAAAGAAGGCATTCCTTCATATCAAAATCACTACTTAGCAGTTAGACTTTTGAGCTTTTAAAACCTACCCAAGCAATTGATTTTTTTTTTCAAAAAAAATGCTAATCTTTCCACTTTTTCATGACTCTTTTTTAAATGTTTAATGTAGGCGATTTAAGGAGGATTCATGACAGAAGTATTCCAATAAACATTATAAATACTTTTTTTAAATCAATACATAACTGTGGATCGTAAAATTAATCTAAATCCTCTGCTAAGTCACCTATGCATAATCTGCACCAATTCCGGTGTCATCCATCAAAGCGTGAAATCCACCCATTAACCTTCCCTTGGTATTAAAAAAAAATCACACATAAGGTATTGGGGTCCTTTTCGACCCCAAACTTTAAAAAATCGTCAAAAATCCAGTTTTTGACCGATTCCGGTTCTTTTGGTCACAAACGAAAGCTTAGAACGTCTCCTTTCCGAAACCGACCTGGAAAACCGGATTTGGTCACTGTGGCCACCGGGAATCGGCTACAACCGAAAAATGACCTTTTTGAGACACCAACTTTGACGACCTGTATCTCCGGCAAATTTCAACCAATCAGGATGCTCCGGGTTGCATTCGACAGATATTTACCTGTACTTTGACCACGAATATTAATATCAGGGCCAGGTGACCTACCGGTTCCGGAAATCCGGAACATCCGAAAAGTTCATGTGTTCCTGTTTTTCACATATATGTGATACCAATACTCTCATGATAGTTGAAATTGATCCATAAAACTTACTTAAAACACAATACACGATTGCCAGAACCACTCTGGAAAGTTAGTGGCCACTTCCGGGTAACCTGGAACCGGTTCCCGGGTACCCGATGAACGGCCAACTTGACTTTTTTGGTGAAAACCTATCATGTTGCACATCAAACTCCATGAAATTGAAAGATATGTCCATATTTGGTAATGCCGTTGTTCGCTGAGCCATCCTGGCCAATCTGGAACCGGTTACCGGTGGCCCCTTGGGGACACTTCCGGAATATGAGAGAAACCCTATCATCCGACATATCAAACTTCATGAAATTGAAAGATATGTCAATTTACGGTCATGCCGTTGTTCGCTGACCCATTCTGGCCAATCTGGAGCCGGTTACCGGTGGCCCCTTGGGGACATTTCCGGAAAATGAGAGAAACCCTATCATCCGACATATCAAACTTCATGAAATTGAAAGATATGTCAATTTACGGTCATGCCGTTGTTCGCTGACCCATTCTGGCCAATCTGGAGCCGGTTACCGGTGGCCCCTTGGGGACATTTCCGGAAAATGAGAGAAACCCTATCATCCGACATATCAAACTTCATAAAATTGAAAGATATGTCAATTTACGGTCATGCTGTTGTTCGCTGACCCATTCTGGCCAATCTGGAGCCGGTTACCGGTGGCCCCTTGGGGACACTTCCGGAATATGAGAGAAACACTATTCATAAAATTGAAAGATATGTCAATTTACGGTCATGCTGTTGTTCGCTGACCCATTCTGGCCAATCTGGAGCCGGTTACCGGTGGCCCCTTGGGGACACTTCCGGAATATGAGAGAAACACATGCCGTTGTTCGCTGACCCATTCTGGCCAATCTGGAGCCGGTTACCTGTGGCCCCTTATGGACACTTCCGGAATATGAGAAAAAACCTATCATCCGACATATCAAACTTCATAAAATTGAAAGATATGTCAATTTACGGTCATGCTGTTGTTCGCTGACCCATTCTTGCCAATCTGGAACCGGTTACCGGTGGCCCTTTAGGGACACTCTCGGAATATGAGAGAAACCCTATCATCCGGCATATCAAACTTCATGAAATTGAAAGATGTGTCAATTTACGGTCATGCCGTTGTTCGCTGACCCATTCTGGTTGGAGCCTGTGGCCCCTTGGGGACACTTCCGGAATATGAGAGAAACCCTATCAGCCGACATATCAAACTTCATGAAATTGAAAGATATGTCAATTTACGGTCATGCCGTTGTTCGCTGACCCATTCTGGCCAATCTGGAGCCAGTTACCGGTGGCCCCTTGGGGACACTTCGGGAATATGAGAGAAACCCTATCATCCGACATATCAAACTTCATGAAATTGAAAGATATGTCAATCTACGCTCATGCTGTTGTTTGCTGACCCATCCTGGCCAATTTGGAACCGGTTACCGGTGGCCCTTTGCCCCTTGGGGACACTCTCGGAATATGAGAGAAACCCATCATCCGACATATCAAACTTCATGAAATTGAAAGATATGTCAATTTACAGTCATGCCGTTGTTCGCTAACCCATTCTGGCCATCATGGAACCGGTTACCTGTGGCCCCTTATGGACACTTCCGGGATATGAGAAAACCTATCAAAAATCATGAAATTGAAAGATATGTCAATCTACGGCCATGCTGTTGTTTGCTGACACATCCTGGCCAATTTGGAACCGGTTACCAGTGGCCCCTTGGGGACACTTCTGGAATATGAAAGTTACCCTACCATCAGACATATCAAACTTCATGAAATTGAAAACTACGTCAATCTACGGTCATGCAATTGTTCGCTGACCTTTGGTTGAAAAAAAGCAAAGCAATCCACTTTAACGACCCCCGGGTCTTTTGTGGGCTCTGTTGCAAGTTTCTGCTCATTTCTAGGCGTCCGAAGGTTATGTGTGGTGAGTCACCCAAAACCTCTTTACGCAAATGGACCGACGTTTTACTTCCCCATCCGATAGAAGGCCAGGAGGATAAGGCGGGAATCGAACCCGCGCCTCATAGCAACTTAGGGATCGGCAGCCGAAGCCGCTAACCACCGCGCCACGAGGCCCCGAGGTCCTTTGGTTGACATACACGCAGAAAAATAAGGCGTATTTGAATCAACAAAACGTTTTGTTGATTTGAAAATCATATTTTTTGTTGAATCAACGCTAAACGTCAAAGCAGCTTTTTCAAAACAACAAAAGACTTTTGTGGAATCGAAAAAATCATGGTTTGTTTCAACGCAAAATCGGCGTTGATTATATTCAACAAAAATTTTGTTGAGTCAAACCTCGTACAGGCTGATTCTACAAAACTTTTTTCTGCGTGTATCCATGAATTTCATGAAGTTTGATTCGTCGGATAATAGGGTTTCTCTCATATTCCGGGAGTGTCCCCAAGGGGCCACCGGAAACCTGTTCCAGAATTGCCAGAATGCATAAGCAAAGAATGGCATGACCGTAACTTGACATATCTATCAATTTCATAAAGTTTGATATGTCGGATGATAGGGTTTCTCTCATATTCCGGGATTGTCCCCAAGGGGCCACCGGGAACCATTTCCAAAATGGATCAGCGAACAACGGCATGTCCGTAGATTGACAAATCTTTCAATTTCATAAAGTTTGATATGTCGGATGATAGGGTTTCTCTCATATTCCGAGAGTGTCCCTAAGGGGCCACCGGTAACCGGTTCCAGATTGGCCAGAATGGGTCAGCGAACAACAGCATGACCGTTGATTGATATATCTTTCAGTTTCATGAAGTTTGATATGTCGGATGATAGGGTTTCTCTCATATTCCGAGAGTGTCCCTAAGGGGCCACCGGTAACCGGTTCCAGATTGGCAAGAATGGGTCAGCGAACAACAGCATGACCGTAAATTGACATATCTTTCAATTTTATGAAGTTTGATATGTCGGATGATAGGTTTTTTCTCATATTCCGGAAGTGTCCATAAGGGGCCACAGGTAACCGGCTCCAGATTGGCCAGAATGGGTCAGCGAACAACGGCATGACCGTAAATTGACATATCTTTCAATTTCATGAAGTTTGATATGTCGGATGATAGTGTTTCTCTCATATTCCGGAAGTGTCCCCAAGGGGCCACCGGTAACCGGCTCCAGATTGGCCAGAATGGGTCAGCGAACAACAGCATGACCGTAAATTGACATATCTTTCAATTTTATGAAGTTTGATATGTCGGATGATAGGGTTTCTCTCATATTCCGGAAGTGTCCCCAAGGGGCCACCGGTAACCGGTTCCAGATTGGCCAGGATGGCTCAGCGAACAACGGCATTACCAAATATGGACATATCTTTCAATTTCATGGAGTTTGATGTGCAACATGATAGGTTTTCATCAAAAAAGTCAAGTTGGCCGTTCATCGGGTACCCGGGAACCGGTTCCAGGTTACCCGGAAGTGGCCACTAACACTCCAGAGTGGTTCTGGCAATCGTGTATTGTGTTTTAAGTAAGTTTTATGGATCAATTTCAACTATCATGAGAGTATTGGTATCACATATATGTGAAAAACAGTAAAACATGAACTTTTCGGATGTTCCGGATTTCCGGAACCGGTAGGTCACCTGGCCCTGATATTAATATTTGTGGTCAAAGTACAGGTAAATACCTGTCGAATGCAACCCGGAGCATCCTGATTGGTTGAAATTTGCCGGAGATACAGGTCGTCAAAGTTGGTGTCTCAAAAAGGTCCTTTTTCGGTTGTAGCCGATTCCCGGTGGCCACAGTGACCAAATCCGGTTTTCCAGGTCGGTTTCGGAAAGGGGACGTTCTAAGCTTTCGTTTGTGACCAAAAGAACCGGAATCGGTCATAAACTGGATTTTTGATGATTTTTTAAAGTTTGGGGTCGAAAAGGACCCCAATACCTTTAAAGTAACTTTTTTTATGGACTCTCCCCTAGGGGTCGTCCAAGGTTTGTTTGTTTTGTGAAATGTGTATTTATACTATAAATTTAATGTCAGAAAATTTCAAGGCTTTAGCATGTAGGGGAAATTCTCGTATCTTTGGCAGGTTAAGCTCTCGCTCCTAACTCCATCCAATTTGCTGATTTTCACTATTTAAACAACTAATTTTGCAAAACTTTTGGTAGAAACTTGCTTGCTCACTTCTTATTGAGCTATTTATCACTTGATTTCAGTTGAAAACGCTTTTATTTAGCTTTAATTGCATGTCAAAGTTCTGACCTGCCAACATTAGAGGCACGCTGGAATTAGATGCTGTTCCCCTATATAGCAAAAGTTATGGCAAATTAAATTTTCAAAAAGGCCGAAAAGGACCCCAATACCGTAGGAAGGTTAACAAAGTCTAAATAATTCACCCGTGATCGAATGACTTCATTTGACCTGTAGCTTTATTTGCCATCGCCAGGTTCTGCTGCTGGTGCAGTAAATTTGTTAACGCCAAACAAACACGTGTCCTCACCCGACCTGACCGGCGTGCGTCACGCTAGTCTGCTCCTCACGTGGAAATGTTGTTGCCAGTTTTGTTTGGTTAAGCATTCGGGAACTAATTGTTCATGCCGTGGACACAGACACTGTCGTGTCCGGTGGCCATTGGGTCAGGATTGCGGAGGGTTTCGTGTTTACCGGTGGCAAATTCAAGCAAATTAGAATTGCAAGTGTTGAAATGCAACGGAAAATTTCTGGGACACGAACCGCATTCGGATTGTGGGAATATCAGAAAATGTATATTTTTCAATGAAATCATTCCAAATATAAAGTAAATCGGCATCGAGTCAATCAATCAATCTTATTGACATTATCTCAGTTGTTTGCAGCGTTCATACGAAATATGTCATTTTTCAATCATTCTGTTTTCAATTTCAGACTGTGGTCATCGGGATGCCGCTCGCGATATCAAGGAGCCATGGGAAGGCTGAAATTTTTAAAAAGGCCTTTTTGTATTATAGGTTCGTAGAAAGTCTCTTTTTTCGAAACAATTTCAAACTAACGACCCGCAATGCCATCCACAGATATAGTTACGATAATTGCGTCGATAGTGGTGCTAGTGATGGGCACGTCCGGCCAGGTCTTTGCGACCAGTGCATTGCGTGGCCTGCGGTTCTTCCAGATCCTGCGGATGGTGCGGATGGACCGGCGCGGCGGCACGTGGAAGCTGCTCGGGAGCGTCGTTTATGCTCACAGACAAGTAAGTATGCGGGGTACTATTGTCATGGCCAAGTCCTGCCAAGACTTTATTGGTAATTCTCTGTCAACTCACACAGCAGTTGCCCAGACCCCTTTTCGATTTGCGAGAAACTTCGTTCTAAGGGGTAACTTTTATCCCTGATCATGAATCCAATCTCCAAATTTCGTTATCTCGTGACGGAGGGCGGTATGACCCCTTCTATTTTTGAACATTGGAAAAATACATGTTTTTCAATAATTTGCAGCCAGTAATGGTGACGATTTGGAAATTTGATATCAAAGGGACTTTTACGAAAAATTGTACGCCTGATTTGATAACGATTCGTAGTTCCGAAAAAACATATTTTTTTATCAAAAAATACAAAAATATTTTCAAAAATTGTGCATTTTTCATTTACTTAACTGAAAAAAATTTGGAACGTATGAAATAAAGGTAAATTTGATGTACTTGTTAAATCTGCATTAACCCAAAAGGGTTATTTTTTCATTTAGAACAACATTTTTCATTTTACAACTTCGAAACATAAGGGGTAGGGGGTTGCTTGTTACCATCACGAATTATCGCGACTTTACGAAAAAAAAAAGTTTAGAATAATTTGGTCGTCTTTGAGCATTAAATCTATACGTAGTCCTACGCCATTCCAGTTATGTCTGTGACTTGACAACTTTAACTTTTTACTTTCAGAGCATATATCATCAGAACAATAAAAAAATGGAAATAAATACAATATTGTGAGAGTGAACCAAAAAAAACTAAAATAAAACAAGCGGTTGAGCAAAATCAAGAGAACAGTTAGAATTCATGATGATCAAATATTTTCCATAATTTATGCCATTTCTTTCGGTCTCAAAAGGGGTTAACGATGACCACCATGGGAACCTTTGACCTCTCGCCGCGCATCGCCATTCTCGCCATTATCCTTTAGCCATTCACTTCCACAAGGAGTGTCGTTCCGAGGTGAGGAGGGGTATTGATTACAGATTCCTCTACCTTCGCGTGATCCTTCGCTCCTTAGCCATTCAGTGCGGACCCCCATATAAACCACGTTACGCGAGAGAAAAACCCAAACATAATTCCACGTCGTCGTCCTTTTCCCGAACGACCCGGCACGTCTGCTATCGGCATTTATTGCCGAGTTTGCTGAAAGCTGACTGGCTGGCTGGCAGAGGAGAGCGAAAAAAAAAAATCCGAAACGCGACCATAAAAGACCGAAGATATCATTATGTCATCGAAATGCTGGAAGAACATGTGAAAAGTGAAAGAGTACCGACGTGTGGCGGTGTGTGTGTGTATGTTTTCCCACTCGCACACATGGTCAGAGTGCCGCCGTGGTGCGCTTTTTGACGGCGAAAGCATTCTGTTGAGCTTTTTTTTCCCGTCCGCTGCCACAATGACGGGACAGTCGGTGATGGGGTGTGCCAGGCAGTGACACGTGGAGCGTGGCAGGATATCGATTTCTGCGCTCCCCCTTCCTAAAGTTGCCCCCACGTGGAGCAGTGGAGGCATGTGTGTGCGCTCATTGGAAAACTGATTCCAAGTGGAAAATCGAAAAAGTCATCGTGCTGCCGCCACGAACAGATTTTCCAACCTTCATACGCGGGGGGAAAGGGGGGGGGGGTGTAATATGCGATTGTACTTGAACGCAGACACACACCCACACACGCAATAAAATCAATTTGAAATTTAAAATTATAGGCGGTCTTAATCCATAAAATATTATCACAGTGCTAAGGAAATTTAAAGAAATAAAAAAATAAAATTGTTCAACCTTCCTATCATAAGCAACCAGACCAGATATTTAAATCAATTTTGCAACAAAGTGTACCTGTGTGGTATTGCAAAAGTTAACCCAATTTGTTTTTCCATATCCCTTTCTGAGAAGCGGAGAAGGATATGTCGTAAAATGGCAGATTCGTTTGCTCAACGAGCTTGCTGATCAAATCTGGGAGGCAACAAGACGAGCAACAAATTGATAACCCAAGGGTCTGATTATTTTCGCAGCGATGCTCGGATATTTTATTATCTAGCTTGAAATTCAATGGAAGTTTTGAAGAATTATCACGAATTCTAGTGTATTATAGAGTCATCATCGATTTGTATCTCGTGTGGCCTTTCTGTAGCATTTAAACCATAAATTTGAATTATTACACAAAATGGCTAAACAAAAGAAAATTTACCTTCTGTTTGTCCCATTAAAAGAATTTAAAATCATAACTCATAAACTCCGGACAAAATACCTCCTTTCTCAGAAGCTGGATGGCACAATAGTGCTTCCTAAAAGTGGAAATTCCCCTTACTAAATTCCAACCATAAATATTGCATTCACCAAGCAAGCAAGCAGCATACTTGCACTGTTTCTGCCAAAAAGGTGCTTGCATTTCTTAATTACATTTAAATTAAGGCCCCCTCCGAAAGCTAGTGGGTGGCACACCAGCATAGAAAAGATTTAATTTTCACTCCTTTTCAGCAGGCTGTTCTGTGCAAATTTTGCTTACCAAATCCATTAGAGTTTAAACCTAGCTTGATTTATGTCAGGAGGGGAGCAACATTTTTGAAAGGAAGTGCATAACTAAATGCATGTTAATGGATATATTTCACCTGGGAATTTGATAAATTTTGAACGTAAATTTGTGGATTCCAAAATTCTATTACATTTTGAAAAGCTGTTGGTTTCGGACCAACACAACTGGTGATCTTTACTCTTCTGGATTCGAGTGCTTTTTTCTGTTTCAGTATTAAGCCACTTAATCCTGATTACGAGAATTATTGTAGCGTGTTACCCATTTGAGTGCTTACTAAAGGGAAGGTAGTGTATCGTCACAAGCTGGACCATATCTGGACACTAGCGTGGTTCACGTTTCTATGAAAAAGACAAAAGTTGTTATTTTGTCTTGCATCAACCGGAATTTCGTTCTTTTATGTCCCCAGAAGCACTCCTGAAAATTTGAGCCCATTTGGTAAGGTCTAGGAGCTCCAGTTTTAATTTGAAATTTATATGGGATTTTGATTTATTTTCCATGGGAAACTATCTTTTTTTACATTGTATAAGGATTTTTTTTTATAAATCGATGAAATGACTTGATTCTTATAGTAGGAGATAGGTTTTGAACTGGGGAACAACTTTGTAGAACATACCAACAAGCTAGGAAGTGACCCTTTAAAGATACAGATACTTTTAGATGGTGGCTTTTGAAGGGGCCAGCCACCATCTAAAAGTATCTGTATCTTTAAAGGGTCACTTCCTAGCTTGTTGGTATGTTCTACAAAGTTGTTCCCAGTTCAAAACCTATCTCCTACTATAAGAATCAAGTCATTTCATCGATTTATAAAAAAATCCTTATACAATGTAAAAAAAGATAGTTTCCCATGGAAAATAAATCAAAATCCCATATAAATTTCAAATTAAAACTGGAGCTCCTAGACCTTACCAAATGGGCTCAAATTTTCAGGAGTGCTTCTGGGGACATAAAAGAACGAAATTCCGGTTGATGCAAGACAAAATAACAACTTTTGTCTTTTTGATAGAAACGTGAACCACGCTACTGGACACCTTTGCAAGACGACGGCCAATTATTAACTTTGGCTAGGGCTGGTCATTTTTCGCGATTTCGCGAATGTCCGTGCAATTTGCCCTTGGTCGTGAAATTTGGTAAATACCGCAAAATGCCGCGAAATTCGAGTTACAAAAAAATAATATTAAAGAAAGAGTTATTCAACAACTCAATGCAAAAACAAACACAGAGTAGTTTGAGTTTTTTAATCTCTGTAAAATTTATTAAAATAACGATGAACTAATTGCATAAAACGCAACGAAAGTATAAAAATATTAATAGTTTGGTCTTAAGTTTTTAATATTCAATACATTACAAGTTGTAAGAAAATTGGTTTAACACTCTGCAATCTATCTTATTTTATGAAATTAAATACACCGACCAACAAAATTTCTGCGCAGCTTCAACTCGAGGGGAAGCATGAAGTTGGAGGTCCCCCGAAACACGTGAACCTTGTATTTTAGTTTTTTTATTCGCATACATCTTGTAACGTTTATGTTGGTTTTTGGCCTATTCTATCTCCTCCTATGACCTTGGCCTATCCAGTTTTTTTCATTTTTTTACAGTCACTTTTTCAGTTTTTTGAATGTTTTTCATATTTCCCGCTGTAGAATGATGCCATTATCATTGAAATTGTTAAAAATACGTAGTGGCATAGTCTGGAATATTTAAAAAATACTGCATACTTATTTTTACTCAAATAATAGGAAATGGCAAAGGCACTTAAACCAAGTAAAACTTCTAACCTAAAAATTTTCTAAAATTTTAACAGTTCTTCTGTCAATGCTTTTCAAAGATCAAAAATTGTTTGAAGAATGGATTTTTGGTGAATTTTAAAAACAAAGGTTAAAGCATTTTTGATTTGTAAAAAAATCGTTTTGTTTTTCAACCCTCAACTGCTGACTTGCGCCTTAGTCCACTAGGCCATCAGATCGACGAAGGATGTAAAGGATAAACGCATATATGAGGGAGGTTGACATTTCGGCCAAGAAGGTTTCCCATACTAATGGGCTACATATTTAAGGGTGTAATATTACATAGAAATTCATAAAATAATGCAAAATTTATTTTACACCCGGCCTGGATTATAACTTTTTTTGCTGTGAACAGCTGGAACTCTAAAAAGGCGTACCTTGTGTTTTGAAAGGTGTATACTTTGGATAGTTTTGACAAAGAACTTTGTCCTAAGGTTTTTTTGTTAATAAAAACCTAACAATGGAAACCACTGAAACAAAAAGCTGATCCAAAACTCACCCATCTATCACGCCCTACTTTCTGCCACATTGTGCATCACACGGAAACTAAAATTAATAATCCAAAAACTAGCACACGAACTACGCAGTTCTGCCCCGACGTGTGTCATTTAGTTTTCCCCGGAAAATTCCACTCAAAATTATCACTATCATCGCCACTAATGGAAAACTTCACGCAAGCTCTCCGGCCGGTCAACTCTTGCCTTCGTTCGTGGAAGGACGGCAAAACGGTACACCCGTGAAGTCTAACCATCCAAGATTAATACGATAATTGGTGGCCATCAGTTTGGCTCAAATTTATACACTCCCACATGTGTCAGAAAAAGAAGGTCTTCCCTCAGCTTTGGACAATTAATCATTTCAACCCCCTGGTAGACCACACACACACACACTGATGTGTGGTTAGGGGTTGAAAAGTGCCGCCTCACTTGACGATGAAAAATAAAAGTTGGCCATTTCGAATTAAAAGGGAACATAATTTTGATCTACGACAAAAACGACTGATGGCAATTTAGATAATGAACTTGCGGTGCTCCCTCTCTTTTTTGCGCTCAATTCAGCTCTATTAAATAATGCTGACCTTAAGTGACTCTTAGCCAGCAGCCTGGGCGGCAACGGTGTAATTTATATCAGTAAGGAGTATTTTTCTGGAGTGTAATTTATGGGTACCTCTTGTGTGATGTTGAAGATTCGATCGAGATTGCGAATTTAGATACTGTCACCACACATGGTGGTGACCAATTGATTTATTGCGCAGCTTCTTTGTGCTGGCCGATCCGCAAGATCAGTTTGCAAATGACTACAATTTAATAAATTGGTGTGATCACTAGATTGGTCAATTGGTTATTTTAAATAATTATTGGTTTGAACTAATTTTTTTTGCTCAGTTTTTGGTTTTAAATTTATAAATTGCTTCATTCCAGCAAAAATAAATAGAAAATAGACCAAATCAAATAAATGCATGCATGCATATTTCTATAGAAATATGTTTGATTTTTATTTTGGCATCATCCGTAAAACCACATGAACACTTTTATGGAAATTTCAAACAACAATTGTTAACCCTCAAAAACCCAACCCCGCCTTTAGACGGGCTTCGATTTAAAAAATCGCTAAAAACCAATTTTTCAACAATTTTTTGAACATTGAAAAGCATTGCAAAGAAGAACTCGTTAAATTTTAGAAAAGTTATGGGTTGGAAGTTTTACTTGTTTTCTGTGACTTTGCCAATGTTTTTTTAAAAATGACGTTTTTTTAGGGGTCAACTTTGGCTGTGTTTATTATTAACGTTTCCTATATTTTAAGTAAAAATAATTATGCAGTAATTTTTCTAGTGTCCCAGACTATGCCTCTACGCATTTTTTCACAATTCAAATGATAATGGTGCCATTTTAAAGCAGAAAATGTGAAGAACAAGCAAAAAATTGTGTGAAGGGCAAAAAAAGTGACATGAAATCATGAACCAAGTAAAACATGAAAAAATTAGACAGGCAAAATGTAATGATAGGATGTGGTAGAATAGGCCAAGAAACAAACATAAACTAAACATGATAAATGCAAATTGAAATGCTAAAAATGAAACAAGAAAAACATAAATGAGAGAAGAAAACTTTTTCGTAGAACAAAAGTTGCTCAAAATGATCACCTGAACACGAAACAAATGAAAATCCTCGAAAAAAAAAATTGGGCAGTAGAGGGTCGATACAAAAAAAACAAAGAATTGATGAGCCATGCTTATTCACGCACAGACTTCCGTAATCTGTACAAACGAATGGGAAACCGATAAATTATTCCAAATCCAGGCACTTTGTAACATTCTCACACCTAGAGATCTCCTAAACTTGCCCTTCTGGCAAATCCAAACAAGGACCCGACATTTTGTGGGCGACCAAAGTTAACCAACTTCCAAGTGTCAAAATATGCAAATAACTTGAACCAGACTTTACCCCTTTTGCCGAAAGAGCGACCCCGTTCGCAAACTGAGTTATGTGGTTTCTATTTACTTGGAATAATTTTGCACGTTTTTTGTGTCCTTCCTTATGGGACACTTTTTTTGCAAATGCGAAGCACTAACCATTTTTCCCCCTTTCTTCTCTTTTCTTTGCAGGAATTAATTACAACGTTGTACATAGGATTCTTGGGCCTTATTTTTGCCTCGTTTTTAGTGTATTTGATGGAGAAGGATGTGGATAAAACCAAATTCAACAACTTTGCTCAAGCCTTGTGGTGGGGTGTGGTAAGTGATGCTGCCTTTTTTGAAACTAGAAGTTATTTTTTTTCAATGCTCATCTAACTTTATTGGCTTTGACTTATGTAAAGCTCGCACCTGGCCACGATTTTAAGCTCATTCCTTCCATATTAAATATCCTTTTTTTCAATTTCCGGTTCAACGCACACCCAACGACGCATTCGAACGTGGACTTTCCACGAAAACTCACGTTCGTGATTATGGCACTAACTGCGAATCCGATCCGATCGTCATCATCATCACCATAACCGCCGCCATATTCGTGGATGCTGTGACGTGAACCCCATCCAGATAACGCTCTGCACGGTCGGATACGGCGATATGGTGCCGGAAACGTGGCAGGGGAAAATTATTGCATCGTTTTGCGCCTTACTCGGAATCTCGTTCTTCGCCCTGCCGGCGGTAAGTGATTATTGTAAATTAATTTTATTATTAGTTCCGAGAGGAGAAGGGGGTGGTGTAACCACGGCAGTTTAATCGTTGAAACAGGCACCGAGCGACGTGTTCAGAATATGACAGAACGTTGGCAGGGCTGTAATTATCACGAATGACAAACATGTTATTAGTTGAAGTCGTCAATTTAAACGTTGGAAATTGTTACTGAGCCAGAAACGAAAAGCACGATTGTTAACTTTGCTCAGAAGCTTAGAAATAACAAGTTTAATTTAATCTCAAAAGCCAGAAAAAGGGTTGCTTTCAAACTCGTAAACTGTTGGCACACTCGAGTTATCTCAAGGGTCATTAAGTTTAGCAAGTGGTACAACTCTCATTGCATCCAGGTACGCACACACATATTTTACGTAAAATCCTCTGGCAAACTCTGGCCAGCCTGCAATGCAAGTTTTCCAAGTACCCCGTAATCCAGGTAAGTTTACAAAGTTTCGTTGCAATTTCGATACAAGTTGTGTACGATAAGCTGCCTTTGGCAGAAATCTGGCCACAAGTGCCTCCAGAAAACTTCCGGAAAAGAAAGTTTTAGTTCACACAGCAAGCAGTGATACCACCAACAGAAGTGTTACTAATCGTTGACTTGGACGCTTCATTTTGCAGTTTCTGTTTTAAAGATGAAATTAAAAATTGCAAATGAAGGCAAAACTATTGCAGGATGTCAAAAATTCCAGATAGATGAAGCCACCCAACAATTGAAAAAAAAGTTTCGATAACATTTTTGATCAAAAATGTTTGCTTAAATGTAAGTTGCATACAAATTAGAAGCTTGTATGACTAGCGAAACTTTCCCAAAACAAAAAACACCACAAGAAACAGTCCTTTCAGTCGTTCAACCCGTGTACAAACTCCTTCACCTGCACAAAAAGGCAAACACACTCGCTGGCAGGATGCACTCAAAAAGATTACACACTTGGGACGTTGACGGTGCCTTCAGGGGGTGGCGAGGCAGTTGACTTTTCGGTTGAAGGCTCGTAAAATTAAAGCGTTTCTTTTTTTTTTTCGTCTCGGGGCTTCAACTGGTTCAAATAAAAAGCTTGGGTATGTCTGTGTGTACCGAAAACCGGAGTGGGGGTAAAGGGTAAGGAAAAGCTCGGACGGGGCACGTTCTCATCGTAAAATTATTCTTTTGAAGAGCTTTTCAAGAGCTTGCTTGTGTGCTGAAGCTTTGGGCAAGATCTTGAAAGTTGTTACGCCTTTTTGTATAAGGGCAGACTTTAGCCCATGACGAAGGTGTTTCATTGTTTAGGGCCGTAAATGACTGCATCAAAATCATGTCGAAAATTTTATAATTTATGAATTTGTTGTTTTTACAATTGGTTTGAGTCTCCGGATCTCTGAACATAAGGATTTCTTTCCTTTAATAGAACTTAGGATAGCAAAAACGCATAGGTGTTATCATTTTTGAAATCTACAGAGAAATTATCAGTTTTACATTTAAATGCTCAAATGATGAAAACCTTAAAACAAATTAAAAGGTACTGAAACAAACAGTCTAAAAATACGTTTAGCTATAGTTTAACCCTCTACTGCCCAAATTTTTTTTTCGAAAATATTTATTTTTCCCGTGTTTAGGAGGTCATTTTGAGCAACTTTTGTTCTACGAAAAACTTTACTTCTCTTGTTTTATGTTTTTCTTGTTTCATTTTTAGTATTTTAATTTGCATTTATCTTGTTTAGTTTATGTTTGTTTTTGGTGTTATTTGGCCTACTCTACCACCTTATATAATTACATTTCGCCTATCTAATTTTTTCATGTTTTTACAGTCACTTATTCAATTTTTTGCATGTTTTTCACATTTTCTGCTATAGAATCGCACCATCATTATTTAAATTGCAAAAAAATGCGTAGAGGCATAGTCTGGGACATTACAAACATTACTGCATACTTCTTTTTACTGAAAATATTGGAAATGTTAGTGAAAAACACAGCCTAAGTTGACCCCTAAAAAAATGTCATTTTTAAAAACATTGGCAAAGTCACATAAAACAAGTTAAACTTCCAACCCTGAAATTTTCTAAAATTTTAAGAGTTCTTCTTTCCAGTGCTTTTCAAAGATCAAAAATTGGTTGAAAAATGGATTTTTGGCGATTTTTCAAATCGAAGCCCGTCTAGAGGCGGGGTTAGGTTGTAGAGGGTTAACATTCTTTCACGTACAAATTGAAATAAAGTGCCTTCATTTTAACGAATCGGCAAAGCCAAGTCAGCAAATAAAGTTTTTTAAGGTGTATATTAGGGTGGTTCAAATCCGGGCTTCCTCGGGACTACCCCTTGTAATCAAAGACTGGCCCATCACTAGGCTAATTCCAAATTTGAGCTCAGGTAAACAATTGAAACAGTTGCTTTTCTCCATACGTTTTGACGATTTTTCTGATACAAACTTCAAGGGGTTACAGGGATGGTAAGAATGAGCTCAGATTTGTACCACCATAATGGGCAGTATCTTTCATAGAAAGTGAGAAAACTGAAGATTTTATGTTTTAAGCATTTTTTTTTGATAGATTTGAAGAAAAACATGTTATTTATAGTCTATTAAGACATGTTAAAGGAACATAGATCGATGAGACAAATATTCAATAATTTTTAACTTTTTTTTTGTTTTTTTTTTTGCCTTTTATTTCATAGAGGAGCAGTTCTCTAGGATTTCGGTCATTCGATTTTTTTTGTATTTTTTAATCCGACTGAAACTTTTTTGGTGCCTTCGGTATGCCCAAAGAAGCCATTTTGCATCATTAGTTTGTCCATATAATTTTCCATACAAATTCGGCAGCTGTCCATACAAAAATGATGTATGAAAATTCAAAAATCTGTATCTTTTGAAGGAATTTTTGATCGATTTGGTGTCTTCGGCAAAGTTGTAGGTATGGATACGGACTACACTGGAAAAATAATACACGGTAAAAAAAATTTGGTGATTTTTTATTTAACTTTTTATCACTAAAACTTGATTTACAAAAAAACACTATTTTTAATTTTTTTTATTTTTTGATTTGTTTTAGAAGGCATAAAATGCCAACTTTTCAGAAATTTCCAGGTTGTGCAAAAAATCACTGACCGAGTTATGAATTTTTTAATCAATACTGATTTTTTCAAAAAATCGAAATTTTGGTCGTAAAATTTTTCAACTTCATTTTCGATGTAAAATCAAATTTGCAATCAAAAGTACTTTACTGAAATTTTGATAAAGTGCACCGTTTTCAAGTTATAGCCATATTTAAGTGACTTTTTTGAAAATAGTCGCAGTTTTTCATTTTTTTAAATTAGTGCACATGTTTGCCCAGTTTTGAAAAAAATATTTTTGAATAGCTGAGAAAATTCTCTATATTTTGCTTATTTGGACTTTGTTTATACGACCTTTAGTTGCTGAGATATTGCAATGCAAAGGTTTAAAAACAGGAAAATTGATGTTTTCTAAGTTTCACCCAAACAACCCACCATTTTCTATCGTCAATATCTCAGCAACTAATGGTCCGATTTTCAATGTTAATATATGAAACATTTGTGAAATTTTCCGATCTCTTCGAAAAAAATATTTTTGGAATTTTCAAATCAAGACTAACATTTCACAAAGGCCAAACATTCAATATTACGCCCTTTTAAAATGTTTGTCTTGATTTGAAAATTCCAAAATATTTTTTTGAAAAGATCGGAAAATTTCACAATTGTTTCATATATTAACATTGAAAATCGGACCATTAGTTGCTGAGATATTGACGATAGAAAATGGTGGGTTGTTTGGGTGAAACTTAGAAAACATCAATTTTCCTGTTTTTAAACCTTTGCATTGCAATATCTCAGCAACTAAAGGTCGTATCAACATAGTCCGAATAAGCAAAATATAGAGAATTTTCTCAGCTTTTCAAAAATATTTTTTCAAAACTGGGCAAACATGTGCACTAATTTAAAAATGAAAACTGCGACTATTTTCAAAAAGTCACTTAAATATGGCTATAACTTGAAAACGGTGCACTTTATCAAAATTTTAGCAAAGTACTTTTTGATTGCAAATTTGATTTTACATCGAAAATGAAGTTGAAAATTTTACGACCAAAATTTCGATTTTTGAAAAATCAGTATTGATTAAAAAATTCATAACTCGGTCAGTGATTTTTTGCACAACCTGGAAATTTCTGAAAAGTTGGCATTTTATGTCTTCTAAAACATATCAAAAAATAAAAAAATTAAAAATAGTGTTTTTTTGTAAATCAAGTTTTAGTGATAAAAAGTTAAATAAAAAAATCACCAAATTTTTTTTACCGTGTATTATTTTTTTCCAGTGTAGTCCGTATCCATACCTACAACTTTGCCGAAGACACCAAATCGATCAAAAATTCCTTCAAAAGATACAGATTTTTGAATTTTCATACATCATTTTTGTATGGACAGCTGCCGAATTTGTATGGAAAATTATATGGACAAACTAATGATGCAAAATGGCTTCTTTGGGCAAACCGAAGGCACCAAAAAAGTTTCAGCCGGATTAAAAAATACAAAAATTAAAATTGAAGAAAAAAGACCGATTTCGTAGAGAATTGCTCAGAGAAAAACAGCTAACAAATCTCTGTGTAATGTCTTTTCAGATTATTTTTTTTTAATCTCAACAGTTCCAAAATAAGAAAATACAGTATTTTTTAAGCATTTCTGAATCATCATTAATTCATAATTTTATAGAAATTAAGTCAAATGAATAGATAAAGGAATTTTGATAAAAATGTGAATTAATTTTCATCCATTAGTGATATTTTAAGTGATTTATTGTACGCTAAAATGTTGAGTATCAGAAAGCTAATTATTTTACTTCTAAACTTCTTTACAAAAGCAATTAAAAGGTATTTTCAAAGCTATCTGCAATGACACGGAAAACGATTAGAGAAAATCTAGTGTAATATAAAACTAAGCCTCCAGAAATTAGAAAACCAACAAGCTTTATCCTCCTCCGAACAAAAGCACACATAAACAAGCAGTGGGGTGGTCTCAATCCATGAATAAAACATCGCCACTGAACTGGACACTCGCACACAGTCAATCTTGTAAGTCCTGCTGCAACAATGCCACATTCTGAACCGTCCACGCTGTCTTGTCTCGGGACTCACCACCCCCTCGGGCCATGTAAAAGGAGGACGGGGAGGTAAACATGTTTGCCCTGCCCTGTCTCATGTGCCTTGTTAAGAAAATTGCCCACAGCGAAGAAAAAAAGCTCGCAGGACAACAATGAAATTCGTTTTATAAATAATACTTGTTGCATTTAAGGTCGTCCAAAGAAATCATTGTGTATTTTTTGTTGAAATCTTGTTCCGAACAGACTTATGGCAAATAAAATGTCCGTATTTCTTCTCTCCACCTACCTCCCCAGGGCATCCTCGGCAGTGGCTTTGCCTTGAAAGTACAACAGCAACAGCGGCAAAAGCACATGATCCGGCGCCGCCAGCCAGCTGCCACGCTGATCCAATCGCTCTGGAGATGCTACGCAGCGGACGAACACTCGCTGTCGGAAGCGACGTGGAAAATTCACCAAGTACCTCTTCCCAGCCCGCCGCCATCGTAAGTACTTTGCTTCCTAGTTCCGCATGTTGCCTTTTCTGTTGTCTTCTTTCTTGTTTTACCTCTCTCCACACTTTTCTGTATTTTTAACATCTTTTTGTTTTCACTTTTGGTTACTCGGATCTCACTTTGGTCTCTCTTTTCTTTACTTTTGAACTCTAACACCAAAAACACTCACATACTTTTCTTGTAAAATCTCTCTAACACTAACCATACTCGACGTGAAAACTTGGAAAATCTACCCCCTTTCCTATGAGTCGTTCGATATGTTACATGTGATGTCACCAATTTTTGTACACAAACTCACACCAGGGTTCCAGAACTTTGAACCACCTTCGCTCATCAAACTCTCAAGCTCTCTTTTTGAACTTCAAATGGTACACAAGAAACCTTCGACCCTTATCGTCTTGTAAAACAGCAAGAAGATCTTACCGCCAGCAAATTGCACCTTAAATCTTATGCCTGTTGTACATACAAAGTCCCCTCCTCCACACTCCAAAAACACACAACAAGTCCAAAACTTTTTTACAAACTGACCACCCGCGCGTCCTCCCTTAAATCCATGCTGCCACAAACATTCTTACTCAAACAGACAAAAAAAAAACTTTTTCCTCCATCCTGAAACAATCCACACTGACACGGTGAAATGTCCAGCGCACTGGACAGAGCCTCGCATCTTCACGTATGACCTTTTCCTGCGGGAGAGAGGGCTTTCCCCCGTAATTGGCCAAATCCCCGAATGAAGACTTTTCGGTTTGTTTGTCGGAAAAGTTTTCCGGTTGAAGCTTTTCCACACGTACAGTTTGCGCGGTTTTCTCCGTGGAGTCGGTCAAATTGGGAAAAAAATTTCTAGTATTATTGGAGTAAAGTTTTAACTTAATTTAGTTCGTTCAAACATGAAAGACTCATTGGTTTATAAATCAGAAATGATATATTGTGAAATTTTGTCACAATGAATTGTATATAAAACAGATATATTAGCAAATTTTACTTACTTAGGAAACTTTTGTGTGTTCTTTGAGAAACTTGAAAAATATTATAAAAAATAAGATCAACTAGCCCAGCATTCAGTGTTATCAAAAATCGATCTCCCTTTTTTGAAGATTTTTGTGTTACATTTGTTAAATATAATTTAAATTTATATATAAATTACTCATAAAAAATAATATTTGACCCGATTTATTTACAGTGTGGCCCATAAAAAAATGCGACATGTGCATTTTTTCACCGAAAATTTGTTCCATTCTAAAATGTATTTAACAAACTGATTTTGTTATGTATCATGGTGTTAGTTTGGTATGTTTTGAAGATATTTTCATGACAGTTTTTTGCAGTTCGCCAAAATTGGGCATTGGTGGGCTACAATAATGGATGTATTTTTGGTACAAAATTTACCTAAATTTCATACCTTTTTCTTCAAAACGAAACATGTTAAAATATCCAACCCTATGTCCAAAGCACCGTTAGAAGTCCCTCTTAAATACGCCAAATCGAAAAAGTTCATACATTTTTATAGAATCAGTCATTTTAGAGGAAAATGCCATTTGGGCTATCATCTTGAGTGATTCGGTCTAAAAAAATTAATAACTTAAAACCTATGACTAATGGCTTTAAAGAGTGCCCAACGGCTCTATACTGTTAAAAGTCATATCAGGGCATCTGTTAGAGTCAATTACCATCATTTGTTGAATTATTTTTTTCCCCTTGAATCATTGCAGGCTCCAAAAACTCCTAAAAATTGAACCATTTTCAGAATCGGGATATTTTTGAAAAGATCACTGTTTTAGTATAACTGGTAAATAGAATGTGTAAAATTCGATCAAACTAATTGTGACACGTCTCAAAAACAGGAACCTTGTGTGTTGTGACATTTTTTAAAGCTAAAGAAAAGGTTTTCAATGCATTATTCGTTTGTTTGGATCCCATTTAACATGTACACATGCTACATACATCGTAAATAGTCAAAACAGGGCCGATTTTCACCAAATAACAATGTCGCATTATTTATGGGCCATACTGTATAATTTCTTGTTCATAAGTTCTCTTTTTCAAAATTTTAAGGTAAAGAAGCAATGAAGAACTTCATTAAAAATTTAGCCTAAAATATTTGTTTTTTCAATATATACTTTATTCTGTAGATTACCATACATTTTGTATGATATTTTGCTTTTCTGAAAAGCAAATAAGAAAAGTATTCTGGACTCACAAGATGTATTAACTTTGTTTGAATTATTTATTCAAAAAATAAAATCGAATTTGTTTCAAATATCATTTAGGTAAAATGCTAACAACTTGTTTATATAATATTATTAATAAATACTTCAAAAGATTTTCTGGAAAAAAAACCTTAGCTAAATAATAAAAAAACACTCATGACAACCTCTAATTTATTTTTTCTATTATTTCGTCTGTCCGATCCTTGGGTTCACTTCTTCGGTCCAGAAACGATTACTGGGACCTGCTGCTCGAGAGTCTCAACATTCATAGGTGGTAATGCAGCTTCGGCTGCGTGTTGTTTTGGTTTGAATTGTGCCTTTGCCATTTGTGATCCTCGTCCCCGTTTGTCGTCACGGTTTACACTTTCTCATCGTCTCCTCATCTTTCCCGAAAACTGCCACCATTCATGGACCAGGTTGGTAGGTTTCGAAGTTTGATTTGATTTTTACTCCGTCATCAAACATTCATCAACCGAATTGATATGAGTTTAATTCGACTGGGTCCATTGCTAACAGAGTTCTGTTTGATTTGTTGTCCCTGGGGAAAGCAGTTTTCCGTTTTTTGCCTCCCCAGGACAGATAATCTATTTTGAGTGAATCAACGTTTGAAGTGTCCTCTGGGCATCATGTATGTCCCTTCAACCCTAACAGTCTACATTCTACATTATAAAATCCTCGTCACGTATTGCTTGATCTCTGTTGATATCGATTGAAAATTGAAGGTTATAATCGTTCATTACAGCTTCATGTAATCCATTAACAAACGCCCAAAATTCAAGCAATCTGGTTCAATCGGAAATCCGGACACGTGATTCTGAACAGCTTCACAAGCTTTCATTCACAATCCACCCAATCAGCCTAATTCCATGTGATCCTTACAAAACACAAACATCGATTACGGGGACCACCCACAAGCGCCTCACATCGGAAGCCATTAAAGAAAGCTTCCGCAAATAATGCCCTCACCACACAAATGAATTCTCCACCAAATTAGACCGCTCAGTAGGAGGGATCGAATTCCGGCCCCATGCCCAAATCTCATCGCATCACTATTGATTTTCTTAAAGACCTCTCCCCTCACACACACACAAATCGCCTTTGATGTGTCCCAATGGATGTGGCACCGGAAAAGCCAGCCAAAGTGGTGTCACACCGTCACTCCCACCACGGGATTACACCCGCAACCTTCACCTCCCGTGGACCCACTAATCAACCGACTGGAGTGCGGACCTGGGGCATTCCATCTTCCGTCAATCGCTGTCATCGTATCTGCTCTGCTGCTAAAGTTATGCTGGGTGCTGCTGCTGCTGTTTGTTATTGATAGCATTTCCGGGAAGGATGCCACTCTAACTGGATTATTTGTGCTCAAAGACGACGATGACGATGGCTGGCAACACTGTTTCTTGCTTTAATGCAGTGTGCAGAGGTTTGGTCCCTTATTTGCTATTGAATTACCTTTATTGGATTGCTTACATCGTAAGTGTCAATCACGGGATCACTGTTGTGGGGGCTTCGAATGAATTATTGATGACGACTTTTTCTGTGGTTGAACATTGGTTATAAATTCCATTTGATTTTTGGCAATTTCTCGAATCACGAATCCTTCATATCGTCGCTGTCGTGCTAACTTGTCGCACGTCGCTTTTTGATGTTCCGAGAAAAAAGCTTAAATTTTTGCGTGATTGCTTAAATTTCATCTATGACCAATTTTCTTCAAATCTTCAACGATTTGTTATTGTGTTATGCTTAAATGGATGAGGGCGATTGAACAGCAACGATGATGCAGAAATTTACAAAAAAATATTATAATATATTATAATATTATTATTGGAATATTTGATTGCGAACCTTTTTTTAAATAGAAAATGATCATTTCGAGTAATCCTGATATTATTTAGTCGAATTCAGAATCTATGCAAAGCGAATTTGTATTTTTTTGCAAATATTTCAACCACGTGGTAGCTGCCTGACGTATGGCGTCGCGATGTTCATCAAGCTATCATAGCATGCTAAGGAAAATTTGATGCTTTTTGAGGGAAAACCGTTGATTCCGGAGACATCGGATTGTTTGCCGATGCGCCAGGTCTAGGGACAACGAATCCATATGCTCTCTTTGGGAAAAGTGTTCTCCAGACCATTCTCCATAGGCCTGACCATACCAGAAGTTGGCGCGTGATTTTTCCAGGCCTGAAGGAGCGTTTGAACAAAAAGTTTCAATTTCCCATAGTAATTCCCATGTAAACTTTAACCCTGATGCGCGCAGCCAGTTTACAACCAAATAAGCTGATATTTGGCATGAAAGTCCCTATGGGCATACTCTACAAAGGGAACCATACTAAAACTTGATCCGAGAATTTTTGAAAAACGTACCCACCCTAATATACATATCAGCATTAATAGAATCAGTAGTTAATTATTAAAAAAAAAAACATCATGGAAGATTCTAACCATTTTCTGTAATGAAAGATGCTTTCTATCTGACAACTCTTCCAAGTTGTTGGCTTTTCAACCGATGCAACTTTATCACACCACATAAAAACTGTCCACTCTGGACTGCAAGTCTGGACTCGATTGTCGGTTGGTTTCTCGTTTCACCGTGGACCCATGGATAGCAAAAGAGAATGATATGATTTTCTGCTCTTGAAAAATGAGAAGTGATAAAATAAATTACGCAAATTGAAACTGACCAGCAGCACAGCTTTCAAGTTAAAATCAGTTGAAGAAATGATGGTTCAAATAAAATTTTATCCTTCCAAGAGGAAATTTGTTTCCAAAGGTAATTTTATCGGTAACAGAATCCTGTCAAACCTACAAAAATAAATCCTCAAATCAATGAAAAATTCCCTCGAAAAGGTTTCACTGTCACTCACGAAAGGCGACGTAAATGACTTTCATATTCCTAGGAATTACAAGCCAATTCCATTATAGTCATGAGAACACCAGTATTCCTTTTCTACAAGCAGTATCCTTTCGTTACTAAGCAACAGTCAGATCAATCCCTATTTCGGAGTCCTTGGAAGAAGCACTCGAGCTCGGTGCTGATTCTATTATTTTGGACTGGCTGCTCCTAATCCCACCTTACATCTGGAAAGAATAATCAACATCTGATGTGGCTTTGTAAAAAGTTGAAAAAAAAAAACAACTTCAATGAAAGAAAAATGTTTAAGGGCTCATTTTGTATAAAATATTAAAAAAAAAACATAAAAATTCACATGCCTGCAATGAATAGTCACAGCTTAGACTGTACTGGAAAAGTCATCTATAACGTGGAAAAGTACAGCATAGCGAATCTGCAAAGGAAAACAAACAACAAAGAGTGGAACGGCAAATCCATGACCCGTGGTGAAATGGCAAGAAAATAAACACAGCAAAGCTTTTTTGTTTGTTTCCCGCCATGACGTTTCCTCCCTTTGTGGTTGGCGTCCATCAACGGTGTTGTTGCGAATTACTGCTCTCTATTTTGATGAAGGGCGGATTGGGTTTATTATGAGGACGATGTGGTGGCCAACTAAAGGAAAATAATCCTTCTTTTCTGTAAGATAAGAAGGAAAGCTTATTCTTCCCTTCAGCTGCAAGTTATGCTTGTTTTGCTTCTTTATACAGTTGATTGATATGATGTTTTCTAGCATCAAAGGTGTATTTTTCACTCCTGACTGCGATTTTCAAGTCGACAAATAAGACACACTATGTTCCTTTATATATCTAATTGATTTGGATCAACTCTAAGTTTTACACATAAATGCAAAAAACATGGAATTTATCCAACTAAATTGCAAAACAGGAAATCCTCTTTATTTCTCTTCAAACCCTCAAACTACTTTTATTATATGGTCCTGAATAAAAAGATATGAATCTTCTATTGTTCACTTTAAACCCAGCCCGCCACAGTTACTGAAAATAAACACACAAAAACCCCTCCTAAAAACTGATTAAGCTCATAACTCTTTACCGTCCTCTACATTCATTCCAACAATCGTATCTTTGTCGTTGTCAAAAGCTTTCGTGGTCAAAAAATATACCTCCTGGCCAAACGATGTCCAAGTGCCACGGAAAGGTTGGTGTTGTGTCATTTACTTCTCTACTATACTTGCTCACTTTTATATGCCTCCCGCCCCCTTTCAAATACCGCCACCACCACCTTGACACATTCTCACTCACACAGACACAAAAAAAAGAAAACTCAATCTAAATTCTTTTGATATTGAGACGTTTTTGTGCTTTCTTCCACCAAAATTCTACCTCGAGAAAATGTTTGCCCGTTGTGCCTGCTCGAAGTGATTCTCTTTACTTTTATGCATTTCCCTGTTTCTCTGTTCTGTGTTGTACTCTGTTTTCTCGAAAAAAAAATTACTACTCCTTTCTCGTAACTACATTTTCCTCTGACTTTTTCTATCTTTATATCTACCTTTATGCATAAACATTATCGTTTCTCTTATCGATGTTGTAACTGAAATGTTTCCTCTGCTTCGAAATGTGTGAGTGTGTGTGTGTGTGTGTGTGATGTTCCTCCTGGATGAATTGATGTTGATGTTGCCGTTGTGTCATCCATCTATTCTGTATTGCTTCTTTTAGCCAGTATATCAAACCCTGTTCGATCTTTCTGCGTTCTTATTTTTCTGATAAATTATTTAGTAGAATTCAATACCACTATTTTCCTAAAAATTTCCATCCCTTACCTTTTACTTTAACTAAAACGTTCAATTTTCTTGTGTTTTTGAATTGCTCAGTTCAGTCTACACAACCAAATTAGTATACTATAGTTTATTCAACGAGTTGCCAAATGATGACTTTTCAGCTAAAACCCTTTTTATTCGTCTAAAAAAATAAAGGGTACTAATAATCGTGCTGAAAAATCATCGTATTGCGACTAGTTGCATTAGACACTAGTTGAACAAAAATTTGATTACGATTGCTAACGTTCAATAACAATTATTAAGGATACATCATCTAGTTTGCGGGCTTTCCAAGATTTGGCATATTTTTCCTAAAAAGTTTTTTTTATTTTATTAGGCCGTTGCAAATATTTTTTGAAGTTTATGTCCCTCGCCTCTGACCATAGTCGAGGAGGGGGGGGGGGCAAAATAAATAAAAAAAAGTGTTTTTCAAATGCATTATACACCTGTCCAGTTGTTCTGCAATCATTAGTTTCCAAAATATCTATATATTGACGAAAATTTTATTTTTTTGCGAAAAAAAGAATTGGCGGTGCTGTACATTGGAATTTCATAAAAGTTCAAAACATTTTCAAACAAACCCAAACATGCTAAACATGATTATCAACGCAGGAAAAATGCATTTTATACTGTTTTCAGTTGATTATATTTCTATTTTCATGGAAATTTTGAAGTTTTCGGGAAATTTTTTTTTGCCTCCTGATTTTTCAGACCAATATTTGAAATAAATAAACTTTGAAAAATATTTGCAACGGCCTTATTTGAATTGTCCATGCATTTTCAATGTCCAAAAGCCATGTTGCATCATTAGTTTTTTTTCCATAGAAGGCTCCGTAAAATTTGCGGGTTGATCATGCAAAATGGGCATGTGAATACCGTCTTCAGGGGTGACATTGGGTCTGGGGGTGAGATCGGATCATACAAAAATGCTGAAATTTGTATGTAAATGTCGCCCTAGGTGCCAGTATGAAAAAATCTGTGTATTGAGAAGAGATTTTCTGAAAGAGGCCATGAATCATGATAAGGACATTTCAGAAAAAAATACTGCACAAAAGAAAATTCCGATTTTTTTATTTATTATTTCATTTTCAAATAAAAATACATGAATTTCTAAAGTTTGTTATGAAAAGGTCCTATAAACAAATTAAAAATAAAAAGCATATAACGTCATGATTCGAAATCCGGACACTCAGTAGCATATTATTTTGTTATAGCTGACAAAAAATCATGAAATAAGTTGGAAATGAAGAAATATCATCAGGATGTAGTATAAACAGTCAGTTTAAAGAGAATGCATGCAAAATATGTTTATTCTAATCATTTTTCATCAGAATTTGAAAATCAAAATGACTTGTTGTGCTTCGAATCCCGGACACTAATAAAAGCTGATTCGAAATCCGGACACTTTTGCTTCGAATTCCGGACACTCGTTTTTGTTAATGAATCGCACAAATTTGGACTCTCAAATAAGCAGTTAACATCAAAACAATCGATATTTATGTAAAAATTTGCTTGAATTTAAGGAAATCAAAACCATAAATTTCTGCTTTGCCTTCCCGGTGCTTCGGACGCCTATGAAATATTTCCCGGGAAATGTTTCGCAATTTTGGTAATCTTCAAATTTATTTTATTTAATTGTTTTGACATTAACTACAGCTTTCAAACAAACTTTAAATGAAAGTTGATTTTAGAATCTATCAAATAACCCATTTTTGACATTTATAAGGCGAACTTATATCCAAATAATTGATAAAACAAGATGAGCGGTTCGGGTTTCTAGATTTGTAAAAATATTAAAATATGCTCAAACTCATCTAAACATTACAAAAACTATAACAAGTTATTTAGAAATAATATGAAATTCTTTAAAAAAATCATAAATTCTTTATAGAACTGGTAATGATAGAAAGATTGGAAAAACTTAATTGAACAGAGAAAAACTACATTGATATCAAAGCATATAAAAATATGTTCGAATGAAGGAAATTTAATACAACTATTTTGTAGTAATGCCTGGTACGGAATAAACTGTTTTGGAAGAATTGAAAAAAGTCACAGAAAAAACACATAAAATGCTAAAATTTAAAAAAATCGTAAAAAACTGCTTAAAATGATCATGGTTGAAAAAACTTGAAAAAAAGTAATAAAAGTCACTGATACAAGAAAAAATGAAAAAAGCAATGAAAGTTACTGATACAAGAATGCATTACATTGAAAAAAATTAAAAACATATAGAAACATCGCAGAAAAAATAATATATGTTAAAAAATAAATGACTTAGTTGATCTCATCAGACTGCTGGTTGCTGAGAAAAAGCCTTGAATTTCAAATTTATTAAAGAAAAAAAGAAATCTTGGTTGACCTAGTTAATAGGACAGATGGTTGCTAAAATAATTTTTTAAAGTATAAATTTAGTGAGAATAAGTTTTTCTCAGTGTCAACTAATTACCCCTAATATTTCAACTTTGATTTTCGATTTAAAAAAAACTTGAGTGAAATCATAATTTTTTTAATTATAAATAATCTCAAAATTGAAAAAAAAACAGGTAAAATCGCATATTTTGGAGATTATATCAACGATTAGGCTCATTTATAAAATTCGGATGCATAGATTTTCATAAAATTGAGTTAAAAATGTCTATTAGGTTTCTGTTTAAAGTAAAATAAAAATCAATCCGATAGCTCAACAGATTAATGCCTTTGTGCTCTCTTATGCTGAGCTTGCTGGTTTAAGAGAGCACATATGCATCGAGATATTGTTATTTATGAATTTAGGGCTCATTATTTCCCAAATTTGTAACTTTGGGAGGATGTATCTAAATTACCAGCAGTCCGATCTCCGACGTAAAAAAAAAAACAAAGAAATTTTGTTCAGCGCTTCGAAAAATAGACCTGTTTGTTTTTATATTGCAAAAAATCGTATTTTTTCGTAAACATAAGCCTTAAAATATCTATGTTCAGAAAATGATACACTTTGTCGAGAAGAATGTAGAGAAATTTTCCGAAAGTTGGATTTCGCATCTCAAAATGAATCCTGAAATGGTAAAAATCAGATTTTAACAAAATCTATTGTAAATTCAACTTCCTAAAACGTGTTGAGGATTTTTACATAAGATCTGATAAGTAAAAAAAATGCCAAATCTTCGATATTTTTTATTTTTCAAATGTATTTTCATGTGCTTGATATTTTTTTTCAGAAATTTATTATCGCAACATCTTGAACTTTATCGCAAAAAATGCCTTTTTTGGTTACCTAAAACAAATAAAAAAATTTCGAAACTTAAACAAAAAATATGTTGGGAATATGCTTTTAGTGATAAAAAGTGAAACGACGAAAAATACAGTCTATTTTTTACAAATTGAACATTCCAGTTTCACTATCACAAGATATAGAAAATCAATGATGAATTTATTATTTTCAATTAATAATTAAGTTATATTCATTCAATAATCCTCAGTACAAAGTGTACGACCATCAGAGCGAGAGATTAAAACAATGTTGAGGATTCTGGACGAACAGCTGACCTTTGCAATGGCACTCTAATTTTCTTTAGCAATAATTACTGCCACATTCAATCTTGGCTGGTACTGAATGTAACAATTGCACTGAATGCTGTTCATTTGTCACCACGCCGTTTTGCACACTCTTTGCAGAAAACGTTTCGTTTTTCTATCTTCCGCTGAACTATTGATGTCGTTTCCCACCAAAACCAACTCATTAGCGCGCAATTTTAAAAAGAAGATTCCCCTTCAAAGAAAAATTACATCAACAGTGAATTTAATTTTGTCCGCAACTTGACATCCCCCACTCCCCCTTCTATTTTCAGTGGTGCACAAAAGTGTCACAATTAATTTTCCATTGCTTATCCCAAACGACCCAAGCGATGTTCGCTTTTCCGGCAACGAAAAACGCTCTCCCTTGCTGGTGTCCACAAGAAAAGACTTTAGTTGCTGGCTAGCACCACCGCTGCTCAGCGCAAGTAATTGCATCATAATGAGATGCACTTCTTGGCTTCGAAGACGGGAGGAAGGCGGCGGAGGGACGAAAGCGACAATTTGGGGAAGCACTTTTTTGCCATCGCTTGCGGGGAAGTGAAACCCAAGCCCACTTCACAAACCCTCCAAGGAATGTCTTGCCTTGCTGCTGCTGCCAAGTGGTGCAAATAAAAAAGCCACTTCCTTCATTATGTTAGCGGAAGGAAACTTTTGTCAGAAATTTCTGGTGGGGCGGAAAAGTGGTCATAAAAAGAAGAAGGGAAGGGGTGAACTTCAGAGCTTTTGGAAGATGATGATTGCTCTCCAAGCAGGGTCTGGTTGGTTGCTTCCTTTGCAAGTTGTTAGAACTTTAGTTGTGCAGCGTTGGTTTGGTAGTCATCGTTAAAGAGGGATCGTTGGTTTGTTTTAAGAGAATTCGATTATTTTGGTAGGCTATTTAATCAGAGCAAGTGTAGAAACAGCTTTCCGTGAGTCTATATATATATATATATATATATATATATATATATATATATATATATACAGCAGTTCCATATGAAAGTTAAAGAAAAAAAATAAAAGTTCTCCGATCGGGCTCAAAATTTTTCTGGGGGTTCCTTGGCCAAAATAATTAGACCCGTATTTTTTTGTTTGGCCATTAGGGTGGCCTACGCCGTGTTAGGGTGGTCCGAAAAATGGCCATTTTCGTCGATTTTCACAAAAACCACTTTTTTCAAAAAATCATAACTTCGCTCCATTTCAACCGATTTTAGCTGTCTAGGGCGCAAATGAAAGATGATAAGTTGGACTTTCATGAAAAATAATGTGGAGTTTCAAAAATCTAGCCTAACATTTGAAAAGTCTTATGAAAACATCAAATGCCGTTTTGACGGTGTCTGGACCAAAGAGCCTATATCTGAAAATATTTTTAACGGATCCCTCGAACAATTTTACATAATATATCAAAAATTGGGTGAGGTTCATTAACAGGATTCAGAGATATGATTTTTTGAAAATAAAATCCGGGTTTTTCGACGCGCCGCGCGCGAAAACGAGAAATTGACGAAATCGGCAAAAAATCAACTTTTTTCACTAAAACTGCGATAACTAGAAAATTTCAGCGATGACCTATAGATGTTAGGGTACCAAAATTTTCGTAATTGAAATACGCAACTTTTGGTACCCTAACATTTATAGGTCATCGCTGAAATTTTCGAGTTATCGCAGTTTTAGTGAAAAAAGTTGATTTTTTGCCGATTTCGTCAATCTCCCGTTTTCGCGCGCGGCGCGTCAAACCCATATATCAATGAATGAACCTCGCCCATAATGTGTCCGAGGAATCCGTTAAAAATATTTTCAGATATAGGCTCTTTGGTCAGACACCGTCAAAACGGCATTTGATGTTTTCATTAGACTTTTCAAATGTTAGGCTAGATTTTGAAACTCCACATTATTTTTCTTGGAAGTCAACTTATCATCTTTCATTTGCACCTAGACAGCTAAAATCGGTTGGAATGGCGAAGTTATGATTTTTGAAAAAGTGATTTTTGTGAAAATCGGACCCTAACATGGCGTAGGCCACCTAATGGCCAAACAAAAAACTAATATTTTGGAGTCAAATCGAAGTGGAACTGCTGTATATATATATATATATATATATATATGGGTAATTCTCCGCCAACTCACACAGCAGTTGCTGACCCTCTTCGATTTGCGTGAAACTTTGTCCTAAGGGGTAACTTTTGTCCCTGATCACGAATCCGAGGTCCGTTTTTGATATCTCGTGACGGAGGGCGGTACGACCCCTTCCATTTTTGCACATGCGAAAAAGAGGTGTTTTTCAATAATTTGCAGCCTGAAACGGTGATGAGATAGAAATTTGGTGTCAAAGGGACTTTTATGTAAAATTAGACGCCCGATTTGATGGCGTACTCAGAATTCGAAAAACGTATTTTCCATCGAAAAAACACTAAAAAGTTTTAAAAATTCTCCCATTTTCCGTTACTCGACTGTAAAAATTTTGGAACATGTCATTTTATGGGAAATTTAATGTACTTTCGAATCTACATTGTCCCAGAAGGGTCATTTTTCATTTAGAACAAAATTTTTCATTTTAAAATTTCGTGTTTTTCTAACTTTGCAGGGTTATTTTTTAGAGTGTAACAATGTTCTACAAAGTTGTAGAGCAGACAATTACAAAATTTTAATATATATACATAAGGGTTTTGCTTATAAACATCACAAGTTATCACGATTTTACGAAAAAAGTTTTAAAAAGTTGGTCGTCATCGATCATGGCCGTTCATGGTCACCCGCGACAGACACGGACGACGAAACAAAGAGAAACGCAAAAAGTAACTTTTTCAAAACTTTTTTTCGTAAAATCGCGATAACTTGTGATGTTTATAAGCAAACCCCTTATGTATATATATTAAAATTTTTGTAATTGTCTGCTCTACAACTTTGTAGAACATTGTTACACTCTAAAAATAACCCTGCAAAGTTAGAAAAACACGAAATTTTAAAATGAAAAATTTTGTTCTAAATGAAAAATGACCCTTCTGGGACAATGTAGATTCGAAAAGTACATTAAATTTCCCATAAAATGACATGTTCCAAAATTTTACAGTCGAGTAACGGAAAATGGGAGAATTTTAAACTTTTAGTGTTTTTCGATGAAAAATACGTTTTCGGAATTCTGAGTACGCCATCAAATCGGGCGTCTAATTTTATAAAAGTCCCTTTGACACCAAATTTTATCTCATCACCGTTTCAGGCTGCAAATTATTGAAAACACCTCTTTTCGCATGTTCAAAAATGGAAGGGTCGTACCGCCCCTCCGTCACGAGATATCAAAAAACGGACCTCGGATTCGTGATCAGGGACAAAAGTTACCCCTTAGGACAAAGTTTCACGCAAATCGAAGAGGGGTCGGGGCAACTTTTCCCGATTTCGTGTGAGTTGGTAGAGAATTACCCATATATATTTATGTTTTCAAGGTTTAGGAATTTTCAAAATTAATGATTATCAGATGTGTTTTCAACTAGCTATTTAACAAGGTTTAGTACTCTGATTCCCAATTTATATGATTTTTTAAATATATTTTTAACATTATATCTTACCAAAATTGCTTCTGAAATAATGATTGTTAAGAGTTTGAGCTGATGCCTTATCTAATACTTTTGGTAACTTAGCTCGTTCACGAATTGATTTTGTTTTGTCTTTGGCAACAAAATGTGTATGTTCATCAACTTTCAGAAAGATAACACATCACGACAATAATCCTGAGAAATGTAATTGCCTAAAACCCTCCAAAAACTAAATGTTGAAAAATGCCACATTTAACGAAATTTCACATTTTCACCTAATTTTGCCAATTCAAAAATGTTAAAGAAATAGTTCCATCGCAAATCGCATCCCAGTGATTTTCTGTGAAGTTTATTTCCGAATATTTTATTGGGAAAATTTGTAGTTAGAAAAAACATTCTCTCGTTCCCACAATTTACGTAAACTTAGCGATGTTCTAGTTTACAACGACATAGCGCTCTTAAAAATCTAATTTTAAATTAGAGCACCTTGGCAGCTTCTACCAGCTGTTTCAAAAGATTTCCTCGAATGCTAAACTTTTTGATTCATTTTCCGTTACACCCATCCCAACCACCACCACCAGTCGTTGAAATTGGATTAACAAGTTTGTCGTAAAGCAACGAATTAGTACATCCAAAGACGCGCCCCGGCACAGTGCGGAAGATATGGCTCTACTCGACTCTGTCTGGAAAGTACCGCTTGTTGAAACGATGAATAAGAATGATGCTGGAAGTGGGCCAGATTTCCACGTAATGTGCTGAGGAATGTTCACGATTTTAGCCAATTATTTCCAGAAGACTGATCGTGTTTCTTTTTGAAGATTCTGTTGACAGTTTAATTTAATTTATTCCAATTCAAGGAATTATTGCTTCAATTTAACACAATTTCTTTATTTTCTTCAATCACTTTATCTTTATTTTCATATATATCTTGAAAACAATGATATTTTTGATAGAAATTTTACCAACTGGGCACATCAACCAGGGCATTTGCACCAAGGTTGATAATGATAAAATTATCGAGGCTCGATAACGATAGTTCTATCGTTAACGTTATTTCGATAATTTATCGACGATAATCTCATCGCCGATAATGGACGATAACTCAATTTTTAAATCTTTCTAAAATCGACTTAACCTTCCCTTGGTATTAAAAAAAATGACACATAAGGTATTGGGGTCCTTTTCGTCCCCAAACTTTAAAAAATCGTCAAAAATCCGTTTTTGACCGATTCCGGTTCTTTTGGTCATAAATGAAAGCTTAAGACGTCCTCTTTCCGAAACCGACCTTGAAGTTTAATACGTGGATGATAACGAGAACCAGTTCCAGATTGGCCAGGATGGCTCGGCGAACAACACCATTACCAAAGATGGACATACAGAGAAACCTCTTTTTACGCGCTGGCGTTACGCTTTTTGTTTCATTGATTTCTCTTAAACCATACAATATTTTTGCAAGCTTCAAAAAGTGTTTTGTAGATCTGAACAAAACCTACAAATTGCTTTTAAAAGATTGCAAAAGTTGCAAAAAACATTCAATATTACGCCCATTTTAAGTGTAAGTCTTGATTTAAATTTTTTGAAAATATTGTATTCGAAAAGATCAGAAAATTTCACGAATGTTTCATGTTTAAACATTGTAAATCGGACCTATAGTTGCTGAGATATCGACATTCGAAAATGGGGTGGGTTGTTTGGGTGAGACTTAGAAAACATCAATTTTCCTGTTTTTAAACCTTTGCATGGCAATATCTCAGCAACTATGGGTCGTATCAACAAAATTCAATAAAGCAAAATATAGAGAATTTTCTCAGCTTTTCAAAAATATTTTTTAAAGGTGGGAAAACATGGGCACTAATTTAAAAAAATGAAATTTTCAAAAAAGTTACCTAAAAAAGGTTATAAGTTGAAAACGGCGCAATTTATCAAAAATTCAGCATAGTACTTTTTGATTGCAAATTCGATTTACATAAAAAATGAAGTTGAAAAATTTTTGCGACCAATATTAGATTTTTTGAAAAAATCTGTATTGATTCAAAAAATCATAACTCGGTCAAAGATTTTTTGCCCATTCTGGAAATTTCTGAAAAGTTGACATTTTATGTCCTCTAAAACATATCAAAAAATAAAAAAAAAATAAAAATAGTGTTTTTTTGAAAATCAAGTTTTATTGACAAAAGTTAAATTAAAAATCACCAAAATTTTTTTACCGTGTATCATTTTTTTTCAGTGTGGTCCATATCCATACTTACAACTTTGCCGAAGACACCAAATCGATCAAAAAATTCCTTCAAAAGATACAGATTTTTGAATTTTCACTTTTCATTTTGTATGGACAGCTGCCAAATTTGTATGGAAAATTATATGGACAAACTAATGATGCAAAATGGCTTCTTTGGGCATACCGAAGGCACCAAAAAAGTTTCAGCCGGATTAAAAAATACAAAAAAATGGAATGACCGAAATCTCAGAGAATTGCAACTCAAAAAGGTCATTTTTCGGTTGTAGCCGATTCCCGGTGGCCACAGTGACCAAATCCGGTTTTCCAGGTTGGTTTTGGAAAGGGGGAGTCCTATTTTTGACGATTTTTAAAAGTTTGGGGTCGAAAAGGACCCCAATACCTTTAAAGTTACTTTTTTTATGGACGCTCCCCAAGGTGTATTTGTTGTGTGTAATGTGTATTTATACTATAAATTTAATGTCAGAAAATTTCAAGGCTCTAGCCTGTATATAGCAAAAGTTATGGCAAATTCAATTTTCAAAAAGGCCGAAAGAACCCCAATACCGTAGGAAGGTTAACCAATGGGTAATTCTCTACCAACTCACACGAAATCGGGAAAAGTTGCCCCGACCCCTCTTCGATTTGCGTGAAACTTTGTCCTAAGGGGTAACTTTTGTCCCTGATCACGAATCCGAGGTCCGTTTTTTGATATCTCGTGACGGAGGGGCGGTACGACCCCTTCCATTTTTGAACATGCGAAAAAAGAGGTGTTTTTCAATAATTTGCAGCCTGAAACGGTGATGAGATAGAAATTTGGTGTCAAAGGGACTTTTATGTAAAATTAGACGCCCGATTTGATGGCGTACTCAGAATTCCGAAAAAACGTATTTTTCATCGAAAAAAACACTAAAAAAGTTTTAAAAATTCTCCCATTTTCCGTTACTCGACTGTAAAAAATTTTGGAACATGTCATTTTATGGGAAATTTAATGTACTTTTCGAATCTACATTGTCCCAGAAGGGTCATTTTTTCATTTAGAACAAAATTTTCATTTTAAAATTTCGTGTTTTTTCTAACTTTGCAGGGTTATTTTAGAGTGTAACAATGTTCTACAAAGTTGTAGAGCAGACAATTACAAAAATTTTGATATATAGACACATGGGGTTGCTTATAAACATCACAAGTTATCGCGATTTTACGAAAAAGTTTTGAAAAAGTTACTTTTGCGTTTCTCTTTGTTTCGTCGTCCGTGTCTGTCGCGGGTGACTATGAACGGCCATGATCGATGACGACCAACTTTTTCAAAACTTTTTTTCGTAAAATCGCGATAACTCGTGATGTTTATAAGCAAACCCCTTATGTTTATATATCAAATTTTTTGTAATTGTCTGCTCTACAACTTTGTTGAACATTGTTACACTCTAAAAAATAACCCTGCAAAGTTAGAAAAAACACGAAATTTTAAAATGAAAAATTTTGTTCTGAATGAAAAAATGACCCTTCTGGGTCAATGTAGATTCGAAAAGTAATTAAATTTCCCATAAAATGACATGTTCAAAATTTTACAGTCGAGTAACGGAAAATGGAGAAAACTTTTTAGTGTTTTTTCGATGAAAATACGTTTTTTCGGAATTCTGAGTACGCCATCAAATCGGGCGTCTAATTTTACATAAAAGTCCCTTTGACACCAAATTTCTATCTCATCACCGTTTCAGGCTGCAAATTATTGAAAAACACCCTTTTTGGCATGTTCAAAATGAAATGGTCGTACCGCCCCTCCGTCACGAGATATCAAAAAACGGACCTCGGATTCGTGATCAGGGACAAAAGTTACCCCTTAGGACAAAGTTTCACGCAAATCGAAGAGGGGTCGGGGCAACTGCTGTGTGAGTTGGCGGAGAATTACCCCAATATCATTTTAAATTTTCAATGCTTTCACTCAGAATATATTTTTTTGAAAATCTTGTAATTTTTCAAGAACGATTGTTCACAAAATACCGTATTTTTTTGAAATTACTCAAATTTTAATTATTAGCAACAAGGGTAGCAAACGAAGCGAAATTTTGCATGGTTTTTCACTTTATAAGAGTTTTGTTTTTTTTTTATTTGATTAAAAACTATAATTTTCACAAATACCGTATTTTTCGAAAATCCTCAAATATTCAAAATTTGCAATAGAGGTATCAAAAGAAGCGAAATTTGGTAAAGAGTTTTTTGGGAGTTTTTTTCACAAAAAAACTATTTTTCGAAAGTACTCAATTTTCATAACATGCAAACTGGGAACCAAACGAAGTAAATTTCGTATGCTTTTATCATTTTATTAAAACTATATTAAGAAAATACTAAAATTTACATAAATAACTGTATATTTTTTTCGAAAATACTCAAATTTTCAAAATATGTGCATCAAACGAAGTGAAATTTGATTTGCTTTTTCTCATCAATATTTTTGGAATATACTAAATTTTTCCCAAATCACCGTTTTTTTCGAAAGAACTTAAATTATGGAAATTTGCAGAATGGGTCTCAAATAAATTGAAATTTTGTATGCTTTTTAATTCATTAGGCTTTTTAAAAAAAAAACTTAAATTTCACAAATAACCGTATTTTTTTCCAAAATACTCAATTTTAGGTATAAAAACGAAGCAAAATTGTGTATGCTTTTTCACCTTATTAATGCTTTTTTTGTAAAAAAATAAAAATAAATAAAAATATTAATCAGTCGAAGTTTTATATGCTTTTTTACTTTATTAGAGTTTTTTTCTGTAAAAAACGAAGTTGACTTTACAGCTGTCGGCCACCATTGCTAGTACCAACCACTAGTGTCTTCCTTTTAACTACAAGGACTTCACCGCCCTAGGCTCCTAAGTGTTTGAGTACGGCACGGAGCGACGGCGCCGAACACCCCATATTTACACAAAGAATTTAAGAGCGCCCGCCGTGGGATTCAAACCAGCAACCTCTGGATTGTGAGTCCAATGCGCAATCCAATTGATCCAAACGGGCGAGACGTTTTTTTGAAAAATGCTAATATTGTTGCAAAATACCATATTTTTTCGAAAATACTCAGTTTTTTAAATTTGCAATATGGGTATCTAACTACAATGAATTGAAAAAGCCTGCAACATTTCATTTCGTTTGATACCTATAATGCAAATTTTTGAAAATTTGTGCATTTGAAAATTTTGAAAATTTGTGTTTTTTTCGAAAAAATACAGTATTGTGTGTGTGTGGTCCAATCTAATACCCGCTAACCGGTAGCGAAATTATGGGAAAGTATAGTTTGTATCAGGCTTTGTATATTCCGAATGCTGATACAACTTATCTCAGTCCCGGGTATTAGGTGGTGATAGCCCTCGCGCTGCTTCCAACGACCCATTTCAGAATGACAGAGCTTCTTGCGGTCCAATTCCGAGGTCGCTGGGCATTGTTCGGCCCCGCCTAAACATAGAAGCAAGCATCTGAAGGAAACTCGATCTATATTTAGACTTCCAATCCCGTTTAATATGAGAAGATAACATGTTTCAACACTACGGATCAATTCACTGCTAGAGAGTAAACCTTCTGATGGCCGACTGCTTAGCGTCCCAGACCACCAATCAATCCAGAGGTGTGAGTTCGAATCCCACCTGATTTCGTTTCGTTCTCACCATTTTCGTTTTTGTTCATATTCAAAGTTCAAATTCCTGATTCCAAATTTCAAAGGTACCGGCTGGGATTCGATCCCTGAACCTTCTGCTTGTGAGGCAGAAGCCGTTATTTTTAAGCCACGAAGCCGTTTTTTTCGAAAAAATACAGTATTCAGTGAAAATTTTAGCATTTCCAAAAAAACTCTAATAAAGTGAAAATTTTGTATGCTTTTTCACGTTAGCATTATCGTCCTGACGAAAACGATAACCATTGTCGTTATCGTAAGACGATAATTTTATCGATTTACAACATTGTTTCGCACCAATACTTTTGTTATAGACATTTTAGAATTTTCAAAACTACGAAGACTTTCGATAATTTTTTTTATTCATGCCTTAAAATACTGTCTTTAAGACATTTTATAGCAAAGTTTAGGGGAGTGTGGGGTAATTTGGACACCCTAAGGAAATTGCTCTGCCATGGGCTGTATGGATATTTTAAAGGAATGTGAATGAAACCAGAGGATAACAGAGATCATATTCGATGGAAAAATTTCATTCATTTCGATAAATTTTGATGAAAAACTCATTTTTATCGCAAAAATTAAAAGGTGTTCAAATTACCCCCACATTTTTGTGTGGGGGTAATATGAACACCCTATGGGGTAATTTGGACATGTCTTGTGGGGTAATTTGGACATGCCTTGTGGGGTAATTTGGACATGCCTTGTGGGGTAATATGGACACCTTTTGTGGGGTAATTTGGACACATGTGGATGAATAAGTTTAACATTTGATGTTTTGAGCATGATTTTTAACCTTCAACCTGGTTTTGTGATTGCTCTATGTTTTTAAGTTTTTTTTTTTTTGCTCACAATATTTTATCAGAGTTTTGAATCATGATTTTGTGATAGAACTATAATTCAAAAGGAAGAAAACAAATAGTTCAGTGTAGTTACATAATTAAATCATTTATCAATTTTGATTAGAACATTGATTCTGGATTAGGCACAAGTTTAGCTTTTAGTGATTAAGGTATCGTATAGATTTATCTAAATCAATCTTTATATAGAACTTATTAACCTGAAACCATTATTTTTTTTAGTTTTACATTCCGTAGCCCTTCAAATTTAAATATTATTGAAAACCAGCATAGAAATTAGAAATTTCAAAGAAATTAATTAAAAACATTAGAGTCTAGTTGAACGCCCAATGTGCATTAATCAGATTTTCATCCATTCAAATATTGAAATTTTTTTATCTAAATTAAAAAATAGGGGTTTTTTGAAAGATCTTATTGCTCACATTCCGATCTGACATTTTAAATCCCTCTAAATTTATCTAAATCCATTTAAAAACTCAACCAACCATGAAAGATACTTTTTGTTTGCCTGACAGGTAGACTTTCAGGTATGTCCAAATTACCCCACAAGCTATGTCCAAATTACCCCCATAGCATGTTTTATCAAAAATTGCATTTTTTGATGATAAAAATGGATAAAATGCACAATATTTATACGTACATACCTCAGGCATCGTTCAAACAACCCACTTAAACAAAAATTGTCCACTTTTTTGCAATATAATTCCTGCAAAACCTTATTTCCCAACCCTCAAAAATTAGAACTTAAGGCAGTGCCAACCGGCCTTTGGAAACTTTTATATATTATACCAAAACTACATAACCTATTCCAACTTTTTTAGTTTGTCCATACTCCTAGGCCATTACTAGTACTAGCCTTATCACTTAAATTGCCGTTTTCGCTTTATATCCGAAGAAAAGGTGATTTTTAAAGGGGTGTCCAAATTACCCCCACTGTCCATATTACTCCCCTAAATATTTCCATTCATTCAATTTGTTGCGGGATTGGGTCCGTAAGTTTGAAAATTTTTGAATAAGAAGAAAACAACTTCCTTGGTTTCTGTGCACCCTTTACCAAAAGATAAAATCGTTAAAATGCTCAATTTAAACAATAAATCTATAGCTACAAATTTCAATCCATACCAACATTTGCAATTCAGCCCTCAAAAGTGCTTGCTACAAGAAGCTCCACTGGGAAACAGAATGCATGAAAATTTGAAAATCCTTCAATGATTACTGGAACGTGATCCAACACAAGTGTGCGAATATGTTCCGGAATTTGATTTTTTTTCCACCCTCTCTCTCGCAGTCCTTGGACACCGGTCATTCCGGACTCACATAAAAGTTGTCCAACATGACCCGGATGGGTGATGTACAACGCAGTTGGTGTGCCTTTCCCTTGTTGAACATGGGGGGAGAGGTGATGGAAAAGTGGTGTGCTATTAAAAACGGGATCCCAGATGGTTTGGTTCTGGGGAATTTATTACAAAAAAAAACTATATTTTTATGTGCCTTCGAGCACTTTCACCGGTATTTAGTGTGAAAAGTGTGCAGTAGGAAGAACATTCCGTCGGGTCGTTGAAGTACGTGAGATTCGTGTTGCAATGAAACAGAACTAAAGAGGGCTTGAAAAATCTAATGATTCATCTGAAAAGTATTGAATGATAAACTGTAAAATCTATCATTGAGTTTATCGATTCTGAATTCAGTGAATTGTTTGTTTATCTAGTAGTTTTTGTTTTCGAAAGGACGTATACAATTTGCTTTGGTCCAGGTTCCATACAACAGTTTTTACTGTTCTCATTGAGTTTTTACATGTTTGTCAAAGCAAAATTCTTTCCATGGTCCTTAAAAAAGCTCTCTCAACATTTTATCCGTTTTAAAAATACGAAGTCCTATAAAATCGGTTGATTTCAATGCAAAAGAAAAAAAAACAAGTTCAACAAACTTTTAACAAGCCGACATCCACAACTCCCGAATCCATCACTAAACCATAAAGGGCACCATTTTTCGTTATCCAGATAAACAAGCTTCATGATTTCCTCCGAAAAACAACTGACAAATGGTCGTAAAAACACATACAATCCCCAGCTGCAGTCGATTGTTGTTTGTTCCGCCGAGGAGGGCGAATCATGTTTACCTGACCTGAACAGCACACGTACAGCCAGCCGACCTGGAAATAACTCTTTTATGATCCAATTTGATCCGCAAAGGCTCATTCGCGGTAGGGAGGGGGGCCTGAATTCACAAAACCGGATCAGTTTCGCATGAAATGGGATTGCCGCCAGGTGGGGTGTTCAGCAGGAGCTGGGGAAAACTCAATCATTCCACCGTTCACCAATCATCGTGGAATTGCTGTAGAGGTTCGAATTTCATCCTGCTAGCGTACGCGAGACCATGGCCAGGGGAGTTACGCCGTTGAATTGCGTTACTTTGAGCGGTTGTCAATCGCCCAAGTGTATGCAACCTGTGCGGCGAAATTGCTACACAACATCGCCACAGCTTATTCTACTCCATACAGTGGTGCGAAAATTGATAGCTCTTTCTGTAGTGCGTCTACGGAATTGGACTGAAGTTGAACGACGCCATGATTTTCGTTCTTTGATGGTTTCCTGTAAAGCGGTATCGGAATTTCCGGGAAGAAAATATTTCGACACAGTTTTGCACCTGACGCTCTGCGTCACCAGTGACTACGAGGAAATCAAACTCTTCTGCATTTTCTCTGCATGGGCAAACATTTGGAAGATTCTTTGAAGCGAGCGCCCAAAAGTATGCAGTACCCACACTGTCATGTAGGCTTCAATTTCATCGGGAAATCAGTCAGCTAGAACTTGAAGGAAATCACTGTTTCTGTACACGGAAACAAATCGTTCCAGCTGCTTTGATGCACGTTTTATGCTATCTTGAACAATAATTCAAACCAAATCATTGCCAATTTTAACCGTTTGGACATTTGAACGTCGCTTTTTCCGTGCAGTTTTGTACTTTCTCAATCTACAAACTGGGAAAGCTTCACCTTTGGGAAGTTGCGGATCAATCTCCTCTCATGTTGCACCATGTGCACAGCAAAGCACGTGAGTCGCTTAGTGGATTACATTCTATCGATTGATCCAAGGCAGTTGACGGCGATACCACGTCAAGATCCAACAAGGGCATGTAATTCGCGGAATGCAGCCTGATGCAACGAAGAAGATGTTGATGGTGATTTGAAATGGAGCGGCAGAGGTTCAAGTTGTAACACACATACACGTGGGAATATAAGCCGTGTCATGAAGCGAAAACTTTGAACTTTCCGCCGGATGTTTTAGTAAATGTCAGGCCAGATGGCGCCTTTGAAGATAGGATGATTGTTTTGCCATGTGAAAGAGGGCTCAAGCAGTAATTCACGCAATGACATGGTTAGCCCTTCCTGAGCGTCACAGGTAAATATCTAAAACAAAATATTTACAAACATATTGACGAGAGTTAATAGGCTTAACTATTGATTGTTATGATTATTCTACTTCAAGAATTCATACGGATTTTTAGAATCTAACAAGTTTCTCTTTAAACTTGGCTTAAAATGTTCTCTAAACAGAAGGTTCAAAATGAACTTTTTAATTAGACCTCCTAGACCTTCCGTCATTTATATATATCGACTCAGAATCACCAGCTGAGCAAATGTCTGTGTGTCTGGCTGTATGTAGACATGTGTGCCGAATCAATGTCACTGGAATAACCCGTCACTGACTGAGCCGATATTGACCATATTGGCCTTATTCGATTCGTCTTGGGGTCCCATAAGCCCCTATTGAAATTTATAAGATTTCGTAAAGTACATCAAAAGTTATGCTTAAAAAACTGCTGCATATAAATTTCACAATTTGCAAAAATGGGTGTTTTTTGCATGAAAACCTGTCATATTATATATTTTTAGAAAGCTTCTTATATGACCTTTCTTGAGGATAAAGAATTTTCAAGATCTGACTTTCCTATCAAAACCTTCAAGCAGTTTAAAAAAATAGCCTGAATTTACATAACCTCAAATGGTCAGGTCTGATCGTCATGAAAAAAGCCGTGTAGAGGGATGCCATTTTCCTCAAAGGCGGTGTCTGTATAATCTAGCATAGCATAGCATTGGTGTCTACCCGTAGCTGCTACTTCGTTATTGACCAGGACCCCCAAACATTGCTCCGTGGACCACAGATGAAAAGTAGGAACCAATCATCACCCCTTCGCAATTCTCAAAGGTCCCTATCGTGCTGATCAATACCGACGCCGGCCACGACCAGAGGTAAGACACGGGGAAGTGGATGGGAATTTTGGCCGATACTTGAGTGATGGGACCGCTAAATCGGCTGCGTCTCCGACAAAGTATCACATGAGTTTTGTGGGGTTAGTAAGATGGGTATGAGGTCAGGATTCACTGTGGTAGGTGATGCGACCATAAGCAATTTGTTTATCGGTTGAAATTTTAAAAATCTTAGGCAGCCGGCTGCGGAAAGATAGCTATCTAGGGATTTAAATATAGTATTTATTCGACCGCGATTCTCCAGAAATTCTCCGTCGGCGTGCCTTCCGATCAACGGTGATGTAGGAAGGGCTTCATTCATTAAAATTATTTCATATCATGAGCCTTAAAACATATTCGTCGACGTGCCTTCCGATCCTCGATGATATGGAAAGGACTTAATCCAGCAATATCCTTGCTTGCTCCTTGCAGCAATCCGACTTGCTTGTCTCAAAAAACAAAAATCGGATCGTTTATATCGAAAACTATATAAAGAGAACAAAAACTCATCGGCCAACGAACGAAAAAATATGAAAAAAGAAGATTAAGAAAACCAATCACCCCATGTACACAAATAGCGACACAAAAGAGACGGAAAATAACACGAAAAAAACAGGACCACGCGTCCCCACAGGCACCGCACCACTGATCAGGCGGTGTCTGTATAATCTTGACAAAAAGTCTGTAGGTAGTCTGTTTATTTTTACTCATCACTTATTTTTATTAGGACCTCTTAGGTGCTGCGATCTCGTTAGCGGAGATCCATAAACAATGTGGACACTTTAGGGTGGTTGGAATTACTCTAACGTCATGATTCGAAATCCGGACACTTAGTAGCATATCATTTTTGTTATAGCTGACAAAAAATCATGTAATAAGGTGGAAATGAATAAATACCATCAGGATGTAGTATTAACAGTCAGTTTTAAGAAAATGCATGCAAAATATGTCTTTTCTAACAAATTTTCATCAGAATTTGAAAATTAAAATGACTTGTTGTGCTTCGAATCCCGGACACTGATAAAAGCTGATTCGAAATCCGGACACTTTTGCTTCGAATTCCGGACACTCGTTTTTGCTAATGAATCGCACAAATTTGGACTGAAATAATAGTGATTGGCATTCTTTAGGTCTCAAATAAGCTGTTAACATCAAAACAATCGATATTTTATATAAAAATCTGCTTGAATTGAAGGAAATCAAAACCATAAATTTCTGCTTTGCCTTCCCGGTGCTTCGAACGCCTATGAAATATTTCACGTGAAATGTTTCGCAATTTTGGTAATCTTATAATTTTATTTTATTTAATTGTTTTGACATTAACTACAGCGTTCAAACAAAATTTAAATGAAAGTTGATGTTAGAATTCATCAAATAACCCATTTTTGACATTTATAATGCGAATTTATATCCAAATAATTGATAAAACAAGATGAGGTGTCCGGGTTTCGAAGCGTCCGGGAATTCGAATCATGACGTTATAAATGAGAGGAAGGCACCAACCACCTAAAGGTGGATTAAGCAAAGTTTTTTTTAAATGTCATAAATTTATAGCAGGCTTTTGCTATAAATTGGTTAGAGTCTTTAGGCGTGATGCATAAAATTCTATAAATTCATCCTTTAGTTGATAATCACTGACCTAGAGGATTTTGCACAAAAAAACAGTCGAATCTTGTGCAATTTTCACCTTTTTTGAATGCATCAAAATTGTGTTTCGGCAGAATTTAAGAAGGACTTCATCTGACTTTATAAGTTTCAATACGGACTTATGAGACCACAAACCAGACCTAAAGTAACAAACCCGGACAAAATCTGTTCAGTCAGTGCAGCAAAACCGTGTGAACAAAAAAGTTGAACCGCTGTATCCGCTTTGTAAATGCGATCCCAATACTCTTCATGGGTCATGGGAAAAAATTACTTTTCAGTGAAGACGGCAAAAAAGTTTAACTGGAATGAAACAAATATTTTTGTGTAACTTCTTTTTTTATTTTCTAGTTCTTAAACATTCTTCTATGGAACCAAAATTGAGATCATCCAAAAACCACGTGGAACCTTTATTAAAATCTCAGACACCCCCTCCAAACAAAGCTTTTTTGTATGGACCGTAGACAATCGCTGAACCAGACCACCTTCCCTTAAGATGTCCACGTGGTTTATGGATGGTCCCAATGCATATTCTTCAAATTAATGAATGCAACTTCTTGTTTTCAAAATACCCTTGAAATACGAACAGCTATCTCTGTATTCTATGAATACTAGTTGGGTTGGAGTTCTTCTACCTGTCCCAATGATTTACAACAATCGTCATCGTCTACTCTTTCTTCCTATAACCCTAATTCTCAGTATAGACCTTGATACACACATTTTCCTTCGGTCTTCTTAGTCAGTCTACCTGTCCTCGTTGATATGCAATATCTTAATATTTTGTTTGAGCAGCATGAGTGAAGCATGTAATATACTGCACTGGAAGTTCTACCTTGACTGACACTTTTGCTTCAAGAGTGGAGTAGCAGTTTCAGCAACAGTGACAGCCTCTAGTTATTTTGCTGGTTGCACCTTGAAACATCTCAAAACACTGTCAGCACGACAATTTGCCATTTAATACTTGAATGCGTTTCAAAGGAATACAAATAAATCATTAACCGGTACGGTGACACAAACATGGTTGAATTTGTGCAACACACTCAATTGAATTTTGTTACCGTATTATTTCAGTTGAACAAACAAGACTTATTGAACCAATCAACATTATTATCAACAGAACACACAATCGTTTGAAAAATATTAATTTATTTCCATTGTTGTCACACGTCCAGCCACCCCCGTCCAATTGTGCACCAGTTTTATTAATCGATTCGTTGTTGTATTTTCTTTCCCGTTTTCCCACCACGTGCATCATTATAAAATCATCACCAACCAATCCACCTCAACCATCAACCCCTCAAATCAACCAATCAACCAACCCCTCACCAAAATAAATGGCTGCTCGAAAACTCCCGCCCTGCGTTTGCTCCCCCCTCGACCGTGTGTGCCACCCAACACCACCCACCCCGTGCCTGCTTGCCTCCAGATCCAAACTGGAAGCTGCCGAAAAACTGGCCGCCGCTTCCAGCGCCGCGTAAGTGTTCCAGAAACCAACCAACTATCCTCCTGTAGAGCGCCAATTTACCAACCCCCCCTTGACGCATTTAGATGAATTTCTCTTAGAGATATGCCGATTCCCACCTGCCCTCCTCTCCCTCAAGCTTTGAAAATGAGCTTTCCTAGTTTAGGTTTTTTTTTTGTTAAACTCTAGCTCAAAATTCTTGTCTCTAGTGAGTTGAGAAACAATCTAGCGTTTCACCGTTTGCTTTATTGTTTTCGTTACAAAAAAAACTTGTCTCGCTCGCAATAGTTCTTTGATAGTTCAAAAGTTTTGTTTTCTTTAAGTCTTTTCACTATCATTGTTTTAAACTAAACAGTAGTGTCTGTGCACTTGCACACAGCTAGCTACTTTTTTCCATGCGCTAGCATAAAAAAATAATAAAGAAAAAGTTTCTCCTTTCAAGCTTTTCACTTGATCTGATATTATCAATTCCCGTTCAGCACAGAGTCTGAACGCTCCAATTCACAGCGCGTGAAGTTTAAATATTAAAATTAGATCCAACAACTGTCGCTTCCGTTTTGTTAAACCACTCTGTCGTAGTAGACGTTATCAATCTTTATCAGATTACAAAAGAAATATGCAACTTCTTATTTTCTCGTTCCTGTGAAAAGTTCTGTCTGTTCCAGTTTTGTTTTTTTTTTTACTAATTTACAAATAATAAGTTTTTCAATACTTCACTGTGGAGCAATTCTCTACGAAATCGGTCTTTTTTCTTCAATTTTATTTTTTGTATTTTTTAATCCGGCTGAAACTTTTTTGGTGCCTTCGGTATGCCAAAAGAAACCATTTTGCATCATTGTTTTTTTTCATATAATTTTCCATACAAATTTGGCAACTGTCCATACAAAAATGATGTATGAAAATTCAAAAATCTGTATCTTTTCAAGGCATTTTTTGATCGATTTGGTGTCTTCGGCAAACTTGTAGGTATAGATACGGACTACACTGGAAAAAAATGATACACGGAAAAACATCAATTTTCATGTTTTTATACCTTTGCATGGCAATATCTCAGCATCTTAGGGTCGTATCAACAAAGTTCATAAAAAAATATAAAGAATTTTCTCAGCTTTTCAAAAATATTTTTTTCAAAAGTGGACAAACATGTGCACTTATTTAAAAAAAATGAAAAATTGCGACTATTTTCAAAAAAATCACCTAAAAATGGCTTTAACCTGAAAACGGTGCACTTTACCAAAATTTTCCCCAAGTACTTTTTGATTCCAAATTTAATTTTACATCGAAAAATGAAGTTGAAAAATTTTTGCGAGCAATATTTCGATTTTTTGAAAAAAAGTATTGATTCAAAAATTCATAACTCGCTCAAAGATTTTTTGCACAACCTGGAAATTTCTGAAAAGTTGGCATTTGATGTCCTCTAAAACATATCAGAAAATGCCAAAATTAAAAAAAGGGTTTTTTTGCAAATCAAATTTTTAGTGACAAAAAGTTAAATTAAAAATCACCAATTTTTTTACCGTGAATCTTTTGTTTCCAGTCTAGTCCATACCTACAACTTTGCCGAAGACACCAAATCGATCAAAAATTACCTTCAAAAGATACAGATTTTTGAATTTTCATACATCATTTTTGTATGGACAGCTGCCAAATTTGTATGGAAAATTATATGGACAAACCAATGATGTAAAATGGCTTCTTTGGGCATACCGGAGGCACCAAAAAAGTTTCAGTCGGATTAAAAAATACAAAAAAAAATCGAATGACCGAAATCTGAGCGAACTGTTCTGTGCTGTTTTCATACCGTCATTAAAACAACCACTAATAGATATTGCTTCATAGTTATTGCATAGATAGTTCATTAGTAGGGTGATGATAAATTGTATTTGATTCGATGAAATTTCGACTTGGTATCATTCCATGTGGCAGTGCGTGGCCGAATGATTGCGCTGTCCCCTTTGTAAGCGGATGATTCTGGGTTCGATTCCCGTCTGCTCCAACCTTCCATCGGATGAGGAAGTAAAATGTCGGTACCGGCCTTGGTTGTTAGGCTGTTAAGTCATTCCAGGTGTAGGAGTCGTCTCCATGCCATAAGTACAAACAACACACCAAACCAAGCCTACTCCGGTGGAATCGAAGGTTCCTTGGAGTAAAAAGAGGTTTGGGTGCTCTCCCCATTCAAGCCTTCGGACTCCTAGGATCGAGCAGAAACTTGCAATAGAGACCACAAAAGACCCGGGGGTCGTTAATGTGGATGGTTTGATTTTGATCATTCCAACAGAAGTACACATTTTTCGTGTCTCAGGGGTTCTTAATGGGGTTTCTAGCTAAATTGAATCCATGTTCAACTATCCCACAGATATATTTAAACCTGCGTCCTTTCTCGTCTCTAATCTATCAACTTTCATTTAAAATTACTTCCTCTCATATCACGTATTCGAAGCACTCCTAGATTTCAACCATTTTTATTTGGTAACCCTGCACTTGGTGGTTAAATCTGATTATTTAATTTAAAATTTTAACACTTGTGGGCTTTTGTTCATCTTTGGAATATTTTTTAAAAATATTTTTTCACCAAATCCAAATTTGGTTTATGATTAAACAAATCTTAAGAAATGTAAGCATTACTGGAAATGTGCGATTTTTTTTAATAATTGTGTTACAATGTTACAAAAATGTGTTTACGGTTGGAATTGCGATTGTTGTTTCCAAACTTTATAAATATTAAAATCAAGTCCGCAAACAGGACATACCCCTTTGTTCGGGACATCTTTTGATATTAATATTCGATTTCATTTCGTTTTTCGTAGTTTCTGAGAAACAGCCTCACAAAGAATTCGAATCGATGAAAATATTTTTTTACAAGTTTCATTTAATTTGTATGTAAATTTTAACTGATGATATCTCGGAAACTATCGGTCCGATTTTAAATGCTAAAAAATAAATTTCTGCTATATTTTCTGATCTTTTCAATTAAGTATTTCAAAAAAGTTAAATTTGGCCTAAACCATTAAATTATGAAAATCATCTGTTTGTAGACGTTTTCAAAGTTGTAAGCCGATTTTAAAATTGTCGAAAGAATTTTTTTATAGAAGTTTCATAGGTTTTTACATCGAAAATCGGACCAATAGATATCGTCAGTTGGAAATTACAAACTGAATATGAGCAGTATGAGCACTCTAGGTCAATGGGAAGTGAGCCAAATCGGGACACAACTTTAGAACGTTTAAAAACCTCAAAAGGTTTAAAATGTTTGTAACTATAGCAAATTAAAAAATATCAAAATATATAAATATCAAAATTTTAAAAGCACATAAAAGAGCTCAAAAATGCAACAACAGAACGGTGAAGCTTCCCAATTGGTCAAATCAAAAGGGAGTTATAAGCATTTGTTTGTTTGGTGTTTATTTTTGCTCGAGGTCTCCCTTCGATCCAATTTTCTGGAGATATTTTTTTTGTAAGTATCGAAAACAAGATTTTTTTTGGGTTTAACAACTTTCTGAAATGAAAAAAACACAACCATTTTCCTGAAAAGATAGATTCTCGAAAAAAATAAGAAAATTTAAATTACAAGTCTACAAGTCATTCATTTGGATAAAAACCGTGTTTTAAAATGCATAAACGCGACATAAACTTTGAAAAATATTTGCAGCGGCCTAACTGCATACTTTCATAATTTTAAAACAGCTCGTTCAAAGATATCCTTACTCCACTTCAATTTTTGAAAATCGTTTTTTTTCACTTAATTTTGCGATAAAATCCACAGAGCAATGGCGCAAGAGGGTACGAGAGAAGCGTTCAACGGTGCATGAGAGTAATAATGACCCGAAAAAAAATGAAAATGGGTCTGGCACGTTTGCATCGAGTTCGCTCCGGTGCTGGTGCATGTAATGGACTGGTTTTTGGTTTGGGAGGTGGCTTTCCACCACCCTGCGTGAGTATTTCCAGAGTGAAAATGTCCAATTTAATTTACTTTCAATTTCGCAACCAACTGAGCACCGCCTCTTGCAGTGCTTTTTATGCAGGAGAATTTAAGCCGATTTTATGGCGCGAACAAAGTTGTGACCATTTTTGGACAATAAATTATCTGGAACGATTGATATTAAAGCTTTGACTGTCTTTGCCTAAATACCACACTTGCGAACCTAGGTTAACGCGGCCCAACTTCTACAGAATGTGATTTTTTTATCTACTGAAAATCGCACCGTAGTAAGAGTGAAACTTTACCTGAAGGGTCGTAATTGAAATGAAACTGTTTGCTCGTTTTTTTTATCTGCAAACAAACATAAGTGAGAACCAGCAAAATTAACTAACTTTTAATTAAAAAGTTATGCCTTGGTGGATCTCTTTAGCTGGTTGTTTCAACCGGTGCGGACTCAGCTCGCCGTGGAAAACGAAGGATAGCCACTGATGAAAATTTCCACTGCAGTGGAGAAGTACAGATAATGAGTATAATTCGTGCAAAACGTTGCAAACGATTAGAGGAAGGGATAAACCGTACCAATTACGCTTTGTAATGGATGAAAATCGGGATTTTTGAAGGTTTTGATGGTACCCACAGCCCCAAGATTAAATTATATTTACAGTTATAAGTTTTTATTTTGTGCGAAATTTCACAAAAGAACAACTTATTTTTATCAAATTAATATTTTATCTTGCTCGAGTAAATCATTTTGTTGCAAACCACTCAAAAAATCCACCTGCAGTTCTTAACGAGTTTTCTGTTGATTTATCTCCAACAACAATACAGTTGACAAACCATGCATAACATGATAAAGATGCCTCCACTGATATGCATCTCGTATAATATGGTTGATGCACTTCCAACCACTTGAGCACTGCTGCTGCTCCCGAAAGCTGCACCCCACCAGCTCCAATCACATTTGCATAAAGTATTCAATTGAATTAACCGCCAGCACTGCATCAACTGCTTGCACACTAGGGTGGTCCAAATCCGGACTTTTTAGGGGCTACCCCCTGAAATCAAAGATTGACCCATCACTAGGCTAAATTCCAAATTTGAGCTCATTCTGACCACGGGAACCCCTCCCTCCAATCGCTTAAAGTTTGTATGGGAAAAATCGTCAAAATGTATGGAGAAAAGCAACTGTTTTACTTTTTTACCTGTGGAAGGCGCCATAATTATCCGATTCTAACCATTTCTCAAATGTAGAACCTTCATTAAATTTAGAACAACTTTCCCGAAGACACAATATTTTTAGGATTTTTTCCCGCGAAGTTATTAGCGCCCAAAACTGGCCATTTTGCGCGGCCAGCTGTAAGGGCTACCTAACAACGATGTTTATTTCCAATTCGTACACGTGCTCTCTCTCAGGTTCAAACTCTCTCACGAGCTTGCTCGCCTGCCTGCCTGCCTGTTTACCTACAAGCGCGCGCTGTTTCTCGGCTTGGACTTTTGTCGTCGTCGTCGTTTTTGTTTGATATCCGTTGCGCTGCGTTTCTGGCATGTTTATTATAATTTTCAACTAAAATAGCAGGATTGTTTTGAGATATATTTAGCATATAATTTCTTAAATTATGTCAAAAATAAAAAAACTGCGCTGAAAAAAATAGTTTAAAGAAAATACAGCTTAGGCTCAATTAAAAAATACAGCAAATGTCATGAGAACAGGGTTTGTTTGTTTTTCCAAGCACTACACGCAGTTTTTCGTATATGCTAAAGAAACATGATAATGATTCAATTATTTGAAAAAAAATCTTCAGGTAATACTAATGTTGTTCCTTTAGGTAGTTTGCTTTAACAAAAATATACTTTAGTACAAATCAGAACAAATCAAGGCAATTTTACAATTATTGCTGCAAATTTTAATTCATACTCTCTAATATATTATTTTGTGTGATGTCTGGAAATTTCTTTCTGTGTTCCTCGGTCACCTGCAACAAATATTGCAACTTTTCTCCATTTTTTGTCAGTTTACCTGTAAATTTTTCGTTTCAGGAAACATCTCTTTCTGCACAATCGTTAACAACCTTCAGATCTTGCAGTTGCGGCCTTCCTTTCCTTTTTTTCCTTCCTTTTTTTCCTCTTTTGGATTCAGTTTTTAAAAATATCTAAAGAAAATTCCTTCCTTTTTTATCTAAAAAAACTTCATGGTATTTCTTGTAAAAAAAGCAAAGCAATCCACTTTAACGACCCCCGGGTCTTTTGTGGGCTCTGTTGCAAGTTTCTGCTCATTTCTAGGCGTCCGAAGGATTTGTGTGGTGAGTCACCCAAATCCTCTTTTACGCAAATGGACCGACGTTTTACTTCCCCATCCGATAGAAGGCATGGTATTTCTTGTAACAAAAGCAGATAAATTAAAATCCAAAACGTTTGCAATTAGGTTTGGATCAGAACAGATGACGATTCATGGATGAACTAATTCATCAAATTTGTATTCTCTCTCACACGCTCTTATAATACACCCAAAACTGGCAGCGCTAGTCCGAGAGAATGATGGTCTCGAGTCGAGAGAATAGTGGTACCATTCACGGACGCAGAGAACACAGCTCGAGATGGGCGATAGAACTATTCTCTCGAGGTTCATTTGCAAAAAAAGTTCATCCGTCAAACAAAAAACTAAAAGTGTCGACAACGGGAATCGAACCAGAGACCTTTGACAAACCAATCCAATGACTTAGCTGCCTCGGCCACCACAGCTTGGTGACCATGGAGAAGTCAGAAGTCGATGTATGACACTTGTTGGAGATTTATTGATTCAACTAACGAATGAACTCATTTGTTATGATGGTGTGAGTTGGTACCATTATTCTATCGATTTTGGCACTGAGCCCTCAATAAATTTTAAGAGAACGATTATCTCGATTCTGAATTTTGGGTGTATGATATCTATTGTTGTGTTTTTTTTTTTTTCGTTTTGTTGTTCACATATTACATTTGATTTTATATCTCAATACATACCGACTATTTTTGTTGAAAATTATAATTAACATGCCAGGAACGCAGCGTAGCGGATATCAAACGAAAACGACGACGACGACAAAAGTCCAAGCCGAGAAACAGCGCGCGCTTGTAGGTAAACAGGCAGGCGAGCAAGCTCGTGAGAGTTTGAACCTGAGAGAGCACGTGCGTGTACGAATTGGAAATAAACATCGTTGTTAGGTAGCCCCTTACAGCTGGCCGCGCAAAAATGGCCAGTTTTGGGCGCTAATAACTTCGCGGGAAAAAATCCTAAAAATATTGTGTCTTCGGGAAAGTTGTTCTAAATTTAATGAAGGTTCTACATTTGAGAAATGGTAAGAATCGGATAATTATGGCGCCTTCCACAGGTAAAAAAGTAAAATAGTTGCTTATCTCCATACATTTTGACGATTTTTCCCATACAAACTTTAAGCGATTGGAGGGAGGGGTTCCTGTGGTCAGAATGAGCTCAAATTTGGAATTTAGCCTAGTGATGGGTCAATCTTTGATTTCAGGGGGTAGCCCCAAAAAAGTCCGGATTTGGACCACCCTATTGCACACACACACAAAAAAACGGATGACTATAACTTACCCCCCTCCTGAACTACTTGACTTTTTCACTTTTGGCGAAGAGATATTCTGCACTTGGCGTGTGACGATGATGCAGATCTGGGCTGCATCGCGGCGCAGACATTCTCAGCGGAAAAGTTTCGCACTCCACCCTCCCTTGAACGTGCTCCTCTCTTCCCCGAGGGGATGCTGCTTATGCAAATAACATCACTCTTCCACGTCCCACCTCGTCTCCTTCGGAAACAGGAGGACGGTGGTGGATCGTGGAAATTGTGAAAATGATACCCCTAAGCAGAAGCAGTGTTGCCAGCGTTTTGCAGCAGCAAATATCTATGTCAAGAAGCGCCGCCAGCTGATCTCGTTTTGTGGCACTTCGTTAGTCTTGAGCAGGAGAGGGGAAAAAAAACGCAAAGAACGGCAGTTCGTTCTGAGTAGCTTTTTCGAAGAAGTCGACGTCTTGGTGTTCCTTCAGGTTGATAATAGTCTGGAGCTGCTTACCTTAATCAGCTGTACCTGTGGTTCTATTCTTTAAAAAGCAGATGTTTTTGATGATTTTGTGACATAAAATTTGATACAAATTTCTGCAGCTTAATTTACAGTTAAATTGATTTAATTAATCAAAGCCAAGATTTTTTTCTCGATCTACCACACATAAACTACAGCCAATACTTCACACAGTCAAAAAATATGTGTAAGAATGTATATAACCTCTTTAATGATGTAGTTTTAGCTCAGTTAGACTGAAAAAGTGATATTACACCAGCAAAGTGCGTAAAAAAATCAAGAGTAAAATTACACATCTTTCTGACATAAAAAATGTACCCCTTAACAGATGTAATATTACCACGATTTTTATGTAAATTTGGAAGGTGTCATTTTTAAAGTTTGAATAATACCTCTTTTTTTAAATAATTTTACCTCAATTTAGACTGAAAATGTGTGTACAAATTCCCAGATGTAATATTACCATTTTTTACCGTATTCATTCAAAAGTTTTGAAAAATTCAAATTTCTTTAGAACTGATCCCTGGTTAGCGTACGAGAAGTCCTGACGCTGAAAATGAGACATTTATAAGGGTCATTAACGGGATAACACTCGAGGCACGACGTAGAGAATGGAAAACTCTCAGGTTCTTCTGGCGCCTGAAGATCATTTGCAGAACACAATGTACTTGGCTTCGGATGGTTCGCCGGAGATCCGAGGAAAATCAACTTAATTAGGTGGAACAACGGCGGCATCGCGATGGAGGCGCTTGGTGGGGCGTAAAACTATAATGAAGCTCCCTTTAGGGAGCGTTCTTTTATTACGTAACGCGAAAAATCGGACTTTTAGACCCCCTCCCCCCCCCTCGTAACAAAATTCCCATACAAATTTTAAAAATTTTGTATGGAGCGTAACACGGCCTCCGACCCCCCCTCCCCCCCTACTGCGTTACGTAATAAAAGAACGCTCCCTTAAAGCTTATGCCACGCTGTTGACAACATGGCGAGGGCAAATGGCGCACATTTGTGGTTAGTGACTCGTACCACCCTCGGTTGGTGTTGGGTGGAGGGGCCTTTGTTCGGAAGGGCCTTTGAGGCAGGTCAACAGTTGATGGAGCTGGAAAACATGGACAAAAGTCTTAACCGAGCTTGTTAGAGGCGGAATTTAAATTGACAGCATGGATTTAAGGGGATAGTGCTTGAGCAAAGTTTGTTTTGCCTGGATCTGGAAATCTGGTATTTTCAAATCGTAAGCTAGATTTTCGAACGATTGTAAAATTTGTGTGCAGGGTGTCTTTTTTTAAATCTGTAGCAATCATCAAAAAGAGATACCCTTTTCTCAAAAAGATTTATAGTGATCAAACTAATGTCAATTCGTCATATCGTCAAGGTATGATACATTTTGGCTTCCTATAGACGCTGCAATCAACTTAATTGAATTTTAGTGAATTTCATGCGAAAGAATAAAGTTGTAAATTTCGAATAAAATTTATGATTCCGTGCTAAGAGACCAGGCGCCTCCACGGTGCCATTCTGAGAAAGAAAAATTCAATGGAGGCGCTTGGTTTCGTAAAATAATTTCTTTGCATTTATACCAGAAATTTACAACTTTATTCTTTCGCAAGAAATTTACTAAAATTCAGTTCGGTGGGAAAAAATGAAGCGTTCCTCAGCTTCAAAAATGTGGAGTTGTAAAATCTAATAAAATGGTTGTGATACCTTGATAAAATGGTTTCCATTTTTAATCTGTACCGAGGAGTGGTCATATCTGTTATATATTTTGGTGATAAAATATTTGCATGTATTATCTATTAAAACGTTTGCCAAACTGACAGCTTATAGTACATTTTTCTCTTAAATTCATGGTAGTTCAATAATACCTCAGGATACGCTTGTATAACTTTATGAATTTAATTATTTACTAACTTTTGCCCTTTCGTTTGCAGTAGTGTAGCTTAACAATATTATCCCACTTCCATCCTATGTCATCACAATTTCCTCTTCTCCAAAATGTAAAAACAAACATCATTGACAATTTCCCTATATTTTATTATGATTTTTTTATTTCTTCCTCACTTCTATGAATCATCAACCAAAACCTTCTCTATCAATCTGCCACACCAAAAAAACACACAAACACATGCATCTGCTGTCGCTCGCCGGCGAACATAAAAAAAACCGCGCGCTGCCACCATGCTGCTTCCGCTGTCGTCGTCGTCGTCATTGCCGATCCGTATTTCCGGCTGTCACTACCTGTTGCCGCCGCCGCCACCATCATCATCGAAAATGTCGTACCTGTTGCACACCACGACGACATCGCTGCATCACTGTGTCTGTGTGTTCATTGAAAATGTGCAAAAAAAAAATCTTGCTCTGTGTGCTGCTTTTGCTTGTTTATTTTTCATCGACAATGAAACCGTGACGATCTCTTCTATGTGATACACACGAACACAAACACACAAACGTACACAAACACTCGGAAAACATCGCGAACGACACGAACAACGCTTTTCTGCTGAATCGCATCTTAAACAAACTGGACTATTGTAAATATTGAACTTTTCCAACTGTCACATTTCTGCTCACTCATCGCCGTGTTTTTTTCCCCATTTGCCGTTGGGAAAACTTTGCATATTCATGGACGTGTTTTTCCTATCGATATCAAATTGCGTTAAATTGTAAATGTGCTTTTGAATGTTTTGATTTCGTTACTTCGTGTTTTATTAAATTTTTCCTTTCAAAACTTTACATACGTTTCAACAAAATTTTAATATCGTGTAATATCACTTCTCAAAATATCAACTCATCAACACACAAACACACGCATAAAATATACACCAACAAATAAAATGAACCACTATACGACTGCAAACAAAACACACACACAAAAAAATCCTCTAACTGTTGTGAAGAAATGGACTGAGTCAGATTTCACTTATTAGGCGGGCGTCGTCGAGCTTCAAGCACAACGCCTCGTTCGTGGCCCGGCTGCCCACGATCCGGCGCCACAAGAGTCAATCGCTGCACTCGCCGGGCAACGCAAAGCCCCCGAGCGGAAGTGGCCGGTCCGGGCGGTGCCCCCGCGTCACGGACATCAACGCGTCCTCGGAGAACCTGGGTGAGTGGAGCCTTTTTTTAACCATAGTTACGCAAAATTGGTGGTAGTATGAAATCTTAACTTTTTTAACAACCATACAAATTCATCCTAATTTCATCATCACTAAAAGCGTGGTTTTCTTTGAAGTTTGGAAAGCTTTTCTCTACACAAGTTTTTCGAAGCCAAAGTTTTCGCGCCACAAAAGCTTTCTTCGCAAACAGTACTCAGTTTTGGGCTTTTCCGTTTTCACGAGTGTGTGTGTGTGGGTTGATTGGTTTTCGAATACAGGAATCATTCGCGATTGGTGGTGGTCATATCAGCTATGAAGTAACACTTGAATCAAACACAAATTGTTCTTAATACTAACCATCAACATCTTTAAGCCGAAACGTTGAGAGCACAATATGCAATATATACCAATATAATTAATAAAATATTGAGTTTATTTCCGGCAAAAAAATAACAGCCCAAATTCCGAGTATTTGATCTCCTTTTCTTAGAATTCATCCATGGATGCGCCTGGTTTCCCGGGATTTGAGATTATATTTTTTTTTGCATGAAATTTACAAAGATTTAATTGAGTCGATTGACACAACATCGAGAAGCCTTGCTCTAAAAAGGGTATAGTCAAACGTGTTTTTACGCGGTGCGTTACGTGTTTATATATTATCGATTTCTCTAGAACGACGAAACATTTTTGCAATGTTTTAAAAAGCAAATTTGTAGGTTTTGTTCAGATCTACAAAACGCTTTTTGAAGATTGCAAAAATATTTTATGGTTTAAGAGAAATCCACGAAACAAAAAGCGTAACGCCACCGCGAAAAAAGAGGCTTCTCTGTAATTCTCTACCAACTCACACGAAATCGGGAAAAGTTGCCCCGACCCCTCTTCGATTTGCGTGAAACTTTGTCTTAAGTGGTAACTGATCACGAATCCAAGGTCCGTTTGTTGATATCTCGTGAAAGAGGGGCGGTACGACCTCTTTCATTTTTGAGCATGCGAAAAAAGAGGTGTTTTTCAATAATTTGCAGCCTGAAACGGTGATGAGATGGAAATTTGGTGTCACTGGGACTTTTATGTAAAATTTGATGGCGTACTCGGAATTCTGAAAAAACGTATTTTTCATCGAAAAAAAAAACACTAAAAATGTTTTGAAAACTCTGCAATTTTCCGTTACTCGACTGTAAATATTTTTGGAACATGTCATTTTAAGGAAAATTTAAAGTACTTTTCGAATTTACATTGACCCAGAAGGGTCATTTTTTCATTTAGAACAAAATTTTTCATTTTAAAATATCGTGTTTTTTCTAACATTGAAGGGTTATTTTGAAGAATGTGCAAACATAAAGGGTTTGCTTGTAACCTTCACGAGTTATCGCGATTTTACGAAAACAATGTTTTGAAAAAGTTACTTTTTGCGTTTCTCTGTGTTTCGCCGTCCGTGTTTGTCGCGGGTGACGATGAACGGCCATGATCGACGACGACCAAGTTTTTCAAAACTTTTTTTTCGTCAAATCGCGATAACTCGTGATGATTACAATTAAGAGCGAGTTTTTCACCGATGTGAAACAGGTCGTATCGAGGTGCTCCGATTTGGATGAAACTTTCAGGGTTTGTTTGTCTATACATGAGATGAACTCATGCCAAATATGAGCCCTTTACGACAAAGGGAAGTGGGGTAAAACGGGCATTGAAGTTTGAGGTCCAAAAAACATGAAAAATCTTAAAATTGCTCGCATTTCCGTAAAACTTCATCAATTCCATTTCTCTTAGATGCATTCGAATGGTCTTTTGAAGCCCTTCAAAATGTGCTATAGACATCCAGGATTGGTTTTACTTTTTCTCATAGCTTTTGCAAATTACTGTTAAAAATGGATTTTTTTAAAACCTTGATAACTTTTCCCAACAGCCTCCAACACCCATACTCCCATAGGTCAAAAGTTAGGGAATTTCATGGACTATAAGCCTACGGTATTAACTTTTTGGCCAATCGCAGTTTTTCTCATAGTTTTACGGGTTTTCTAGAACAAACATTTTACAACGTTAGTTTTTGCCCTGTAGATCGAGAAGACGGCACTTTTTGGTATCAATTTTGTCATATTCGGAATCCTCGGACAATTTCACGTAAGTTAGAAGTATTGGAGTTGTAAATTTGATTGGAAAAATTGCCGTTTAGAATGAATTAAAATATTTTTTAACAATTTGTTGGATTAGGGGTAAAACAGGTTTTCGCCTACTTGATACAGCATTTGACGTATTGGTCATAGGGTTAATAAGATCTTTTTCTTTTTTCAAAAAAGTTTTATTTAATTATTTTTTAAAGAAATATTACAACTCCAATACTTCTAACTTACGTGAAATTGTCCGAGGATTCCGAATATGACAAAATTGATACCAAAAAGTGCCGTCTTCTCGATCTACAGGGCAAAAACTAACGTTGTAAAATGTTTGTTCTAGAAAACCCGTAAAACTATGAGAAAAACTGCGATTGGCCAAAAAGTTAGTACCGTAGGCTTATAGTCCATGAAATTCCCTAACTTTTGACCTATGGGAGTATGGGTGTTGGAGGCTGTTGGGAAAAGTTATTAAGGTTTTAAAAAAATCCATTTTTAACAGTAATTTGCAAAAGCTATGAGAAAAATTAATACCAATCCTGGATGTCTATAGCACATTTTGAAGGGCTTCAATAGACCATTCGAATGCATCTAAGAGAGTTGGAATTGATGAAGATTTACGGAAATGCGAGCAATTTTAAGATTTTTCATGTTTTTTGGACCTCAAACTTCAATGCCCGTTTTACCCCACTTCCCTTTGTCGTAGAGGGCTCATATTTGGCATGAGTTCATCTCATGTATAGACAAACAAACCCTGAAAGTTTCATCCAAATCGGAGCACCTCGATACGACCTCTAGAACAAACCGAGCAGAATCTACAAATACTGCCTCTTAAACCCCTTATGTATGTATATCAAATTTTTTGTAATTGTATGCTCTACAACTTTGTAGAGCATTATTACACTCTAAAAAATAACCCTGCAAAGTTAAAAAAACACGAAATTTAAAAATGAAAAAATGTTCTAAATGAAAGAATGACTTTTCTGGGTCAATGTAGATTCGAAAAGTAAATTAAATTTCCCTTAAAATGACTTGTTCCAATTTTTATACAGTCGAGTAGGGTAGAGTAGTCATCAATGAGACACTTTTGGTTTTTTAACTTTAGCGATTTTTGTATTTTTTCATCAGCATGTTTTAAAGAGCTTTTTGTCGCATTTTCTTTCTTTTAATTTGTTCTAACATTGATCAAAATATGAGATTGATCTGACGCCCACAGCCAGAGTTATTAAACTGTCTCATTGTGGACGCACTTGGCAGGAACAATGAGACAGCTGGGGAACAATGAGACACTCTCCGAAAATCAATATTTTTCTAGCTAAACATCATGTTCTTCTGTTGATTCATTGCAGGTGACTTGTCTTGGACATTTTAAAGCAATTTTTCCAACTTGGAACTTTAGTTAACAAAAGTTATACTGGAAAATATTTAAATTTTGTAAAATCCGTTTATTTATACCAAACAATTTTTTTTTAACAATTTTACGTCTTGTGAGAGCCATTTTATCATTGTTCCCCGTGTCTCATTGATGACTACTCTACCCTAACGGATAATGGCAGAGTTTAAAAAAAAAAGTGTTTTTGCGATGAAAAATACGTTTTTTCGGAATTCTGATTACGCCATCAAATCAGGCGTCTAATTTTACATAAAAGTCCCTTTGACACCAAATTTTTATCTCATCACCGTTTCAGGCTGCAAATTATTGAAAAACACCTCTTTTTTCGAATGTTCAAAAATGAAAGGGGTCTTACCGCCCCTCCGTCATGAGATATCAAAAAACGGACCTCAAATTCGTGTTCAAGGACAAAAGTTACCCCTTAGGACAAAGTTTCACGCAAATCGAAGAGGGGTCGGGGCAATTGCTGGGTAAATTGGCGGAGAATTACTCATAAACTAAGATGAAAAACCATCAGTTTTAGACATTGACTTTCAAAATTATGAGCTACATTCTACAGTACATTTTCCTTACAACGTTTTGGAAATTCAATAAAGGATTAATCCGACCAACAAAATGTCGGCACATGATCCATTCGAAAGGAATTATAAGCTAGAAGATCCCCAGAAACACGTTCACTTTGAATTTTGGACCTTTGGACTAACCTTAATTTCATCAATAGTTGAAAATATGATTTTTAAATTAATGGACGACAGTTTGAAAAAAAATCTTCTTGTTTTTGAGACAAATGCTCAAATAAATTCATCATAAAGCCTCGATTATCTGAAGCCTCAATTATCCGAAGAACTTCGGATATCTTCAACTAATTTTTTTTTTTTTAAATTTATTAATTTCATTTTTTTAATTAATTTTAAAACAAAAAATACAGGTCTAACTATTTTGACCAGGGAACTCCCATGCCAAATTTGAGCTAAATCGGAGAACTTTTAATTTGGATCCTGCTTGTTTGATGTGTAATGGCTCTGTACTGAAAATGTGTGTAGCAAAAATATCGGCGCAAAAAGTTCTAATTGATGTGCACCGTTAAAAGGTTATCCAAAACTCTTTATGGATAATGCAAATTTCCGTAGACAATTTAACATCAAATAAAAGTCAACTTAAAATTGATAAAATTTATATGAACACAAATTTTAACCATTAAATATAACAATAGTTTATATGATGACCACCGCATCGTAAAAATTCCAATAGTAAAAAAATATCCAATTCAAACCTCAAATTTCACGTACAATCACACCGAATGATTCTCAAACTGCTAAGCTCTTCCTATCCCTTAATATTTTGCTAACGCGCTTTTCAAATAAGCACCATATTTGCCAATATTCCCCTCCCGTATTTCATGCTAATCAGCTCAATACTTCTCCATAACAAAGCCCATGACAGCAGTTATATTTCGTGTTTGAACTGTTACTCGTTTATAATACCTTTACTCACCATTTAAACTACGTTGCAAATCGGATTTCTGTACCCTAAAGCAGCTTTCCAGTAGAGATTATCAGTATTTTCCTCTCAATATCTATATCAATTCCCAAATTGTACGATTATCAACTATTTAACCCAAAATATTACTCAATCAGTCGTTTATATCTCTAATGTTACTAGAATCTTATAATGGCATGAACTTTCCTCAATATTCCTCAAACACAGTGAAACAATAAACGCCCAAAATGGAACCACCTTAAATTGCAGTAGCATTATTCATTCTAGCCAACATCATACTAACTCCTTCTTGTAGCATTTATCTCACCTGCGGTTACTCTCTTATCAAACTCTTTTTTCCTTCTCGTTCTAAATTATCAACATTACCACAAAAAAAATAAACAAATGTACAAAAAAAACCTATCAATCATCCTTCGACCGGTGTTCGAACCCGTATCTAATCACACAACGTCACGCGCCTTGTACACACCAAAACAACCATTAAATCAACCTCCATAACTGAAAACAAAACCAAAATACAAACCATACAAAAGAAGTGACCAACAACGGTAGACCGATGAATCCCAGTCTCAGTGAAGACTCGGTCGCGGAAACAGCACTGTCCAAGAAAAATTCCGATGGTGAGTTGCCTCAAAATTAGTCCACCCTCTCTCTCCCTCAGAACACACCCACAACGTGTAACCAAAAACCAAACCAAACAACAAAAAAAACTTGTTTTAAATGTTAACGTTAACCTTGCTACTTCTAACCGTACCCGTTGTGTTTCACGATAGATCCGTCGTTACAATTGTTTTAGTTCTAGTTGTTTTGTGCCAGTTGTCACCTTGGGCGAAAATCGGTGAACTTTTAGTTGATGTTTTTGATTTTTGTTGTAACGATTCCAGATAACGATTTGATTTTAGTTTAATTTCTAGTTGCGATCACTGTTTAGACGTTCTTCCCCTATCTTGCTCTTTCTCACTTTCTCTCTGGTGTGCTGTGTTTTATCCTTTAGTTTAACCCTTAACGGTTTAGCCGATTCGGGCTAGAAGGTCGCAGAAATAAAAATCGGTTTCTTTTTCTAGGAAACTATCACCTACTGGAAACTTCTTTTGATTTGTTCTCAAATCATAGTTTTTTTATTACGATTTCCGTCGTCAGTGTCGCATGGAATTTTCAGTTTTCTGTATCCTTTAACGGGCTTGTTAAATGTGAATTTGCTGTTTATAAAACTCTAAGCATTTCAAAACACTTTTGTTGCATACTTTTTTCACACACGATGGTTACTGATGGTGATCACTAAAAATATGAGAAAAAGTAAACTAGCATGCATTGTGTCGAGAAAGAATTTATTTTTTAGTAGAATCCACTGGAATGTATAACAATATTAAACATACTTACGATAGCTATATTACAAAGAACGCGATGGAATTCAAGTGTCAACAAAAAATAAATAAAGAGGATTCAGAACTGCTGAAAAAAGTTTAGCGGTCTTTCGTGAAAAGCCTTTGAAACATGAATAGTATCGATGGTCATTAGAAGCACTATACAAATATTCTTACTAGAAGAGTTATAATAGCTTATGAAATTGGGTGTTTTATGAAATTAAAATAACAAAAAAAACGTTATGATTTTGAATTACTTCTTCGCGAACGAATCTATTTCCAGCTACTCAGTCTTGAACAATCAAAAAGATGATTTATTTTATCAACAGATACGTTTCGCGTTCAGGGAAATTTAAATATTCAGACAATAATTTTGTTTTATAATGAAACTGAAATATTGAAAATAAAGTTAAAAAGTTCAAGTTTCAATAATTTTCTATCGATAATGAGGGAGCTGCCAAAAAATAGTCTCTAAAAAACAGTATTTCAAATTTCTGCTGAAGGCCCATTGTAGGAGATCAAGAAGTTATGGAATTTTATATTGGTACCTACTTTAGAATATGACGCACAGTAATTCATTGAGGCAGTTTTTGAAGTCTTTTATGTCTGTTTTAAACTCAACTTAATCAAAATCTAAGTGGTCGAATTCCACTTAAAAGCTGTCATTATTCAAGACTTTATATTCAGGAAAAAGCTGGCTAACTCAACAATGTATCGTTCGTTTTATTTCAACGACATATTATTATTAAAAATTCTTTAACAAAAATTTCAAAATACTACATTTCTATATGACTGATTTTTTGTGACACATTTATTTTTGAACCAGTTTTATAAAAAAAAAGTCACTTGAATAAAAAAATACACATAAAGCACTCATGCTTGTTATTTCAGTTTAGTTTTACTAGAAAACTACACTTATTCCACTCTTCATAAGTTCTACTGCAACGTTTTATTTGCAAATTCTTCAGCTATTCTTCCTCTTATCTCTTCATCTGTCTCTACTTCAAGACGCTTCTTCAACTATGTTTCAATTATTATTTCGATGCTTTAAGTTCAAGTTAACCTCTGTCCAAAACCAGAACAACAGACACCGAACCCATATGCTGATACCGTCTGAATCTAATCAAAACTCGTTCATCGATTTCTTCTACTGCTCGCCACGATTTTACCAAACCCAAAAAAAAACTGTTTCAATTTGCTACAACTCACAACCAATACTCATCAACATACCATCACCACCACCGATGACGACAACTGAAAATCCAGCGGATCTTGAGATGGCGTCGATGTCGTCGATTCCCGGCACGGCCGTGGTGGCCAATGTCACCGCCAACGACTTGGTCCCGGGTCGGGGCTTCTTGTCCACGGCCAGCCTCTGCCACACGGCCTCACGCCGGTCCAGCTTCGTGAGCGGAATTTTCTCCGGGTCCGGGACGCAGCGCCGTGGCAGCTCGAACGAAAACAACGGGTCACACCCCGGCGGGGACCGTAACAGTAACGTGTTTCTCTCAGACCATACTAATAGTAACAGTAGCGTTAATTCCAACAACATTCCGACCATGCTCAGACTGGGCGGGGCCTCGGCGCTACCGTTAATGTTCTGCGGACAGTTGCGCAACGATTTGCTCAACCAACAACAGATAAACAAACAATTTTCATTTTTCACACAACCAACCAATCAAGACTCTATGAATTATCATCTAATTAGCACACGCAGTGCGTAATTATTCAACTTTTTTTACCTTACTCAAACCCCTAAGTCCTACTCTGTAAACTCTCAGTATAATCACAAACACACACCTGTTTTCAAGTGAATTGGTAGCTGTCACCCGCAAAAATCAAATATCTATTTTACAAACAAAGTGTGTTTTATTAGCGAGTTTTTGCAACCCCCATCGAAACCAACTAGATTTTCCATTCTCTATTACAAAATTACTTCACCCACACCCCCTCAAGGACACGCGTCCATCACCCACCATCACCCGCCAAACACACCCGTGCTTTTTCACCTGAGCGCATCAGACAACACGCAGAAAAGACATGCAAGCCCTTTGTTGTCATCACACTCTTACCGGAAACTACATGAACCATGAGAGAACAACCACACACGCATTGCACCTACACACACGCCTCTCGTTGTGCACACGTTTGAGGGAAAGACATTTCGTGCCTTCCATTTCATTAGGGCACATGCCTTTTGTAAACAAAAGTGTATCTCTCTCGCACACCTTACGTAAACAGTCATTTGAGTGAAAGGGAGACACGTTTGTTTACAATAGTTATGTGACCTTTTCAAATGTTAGGTTCCATTTAGTGTATGGAAAAATTGGTAGATTGTTTTGACGAGAGCAATTCTGGTAGAAAATATGTCAGAAAATATTTAGAGAAAAAATTATAAATTATATAACTTTTTACGCGTTAAATCCCGTAAGAAACAATGTACCTCGTCTAAGCCACTGTTGTGTACACTCATACGGTGGTTGGTAACTTTTTCGTTTGACACTTTTTTTAGTTTGTACCCCGTTAGTTGGTTAAAGTCAAACCTAAAAAGGAAGAACTGTCACTTTCTATACGGCGCTCACGCACACTATCAAAACAAACGTTTGGTAGTGTGTGTGAACTCCGTGTAAAAGGGGTGTCAAACTAAAAAGTGAAACGAACGGGTCCGTTTGACAACAGTTGGTGTCATACCATCGGAGTTTGAGTATACCTGTATTCGGGATATTTTGTAGTACACCATTACAACTCAGAACTGTAGAAAGTAAAATGTCAAATTTAAACCGATCTTTGAATCATGCATCAAATGAACAGGAAAACAGTCTTAATTTTGTTCCATTTTTCGATTAAATGCCAAATCATATGGAAAATCATAAATAAATGCAACACTGAAAGGGAAAACAACCGTCAATAAAACAGTGTTACTTCACATAAAAGATTTGAAATCTCAATTAAGATCGATTTAAAATTTTAATTCAAATCGATTAAAAAATATCCAACCTGTGATTTTCTTATCTTCAAAATATGCGACTCTAACAGGTCGTAGGTGGTACAGTTTTATCCCTCATATTCGGAACAGTTTACAGATCGGCCAATGTTCAAAAAATCATAGAAAATCGATAATTGAACTTAATGATTCGCTTTTACCTTCATTTGAAAGCCTTGCGATCTTTTGAATGCTGTATCGAACAACTGCAAATTTTGATTTTATATCAGGTTTTTGTAGAAAAACTTTGACCCTTGAAATCCACAAATTCGGACTTTTTGCTTACGGATGTAAACAAACTTTTGATCTCTCCAGGAGTACATATTTGTAACAAAACAATGACTTCACACACTGCAACTAGTGAAACTAAAGCTTAGTTATGTTTTATGAATGGTCTGATAGATTTTGTGTGAAAACAGTAGTTTATTTCAGGTGTTCCACAATTGTGGGAGGAACAATAACATCCCACAATTATGGAACAGGCAATTTGGAGACAATGTTTTGCAGCTCTGGATAAAATAGTCTCGAAATTCAGTTTTTTGTTCAAAAAGAACTACTTTTGGTTGTGAAATAGCAAGAAAATGTACAAATAAAGGTCCTAAAAATAGTAGGGTCGCATAAATGCAATTGACAAATTATCACAAAAATGTTCCGAATTTGTGGGTGTTCCGAATATGTGGGATGACTGTATCATCTACTTTTAGATCAAGACAGCCAATAATTGTTATAAAGCTAGGAACCAGAAAAAAATAAATTAAGCTTGAGCTTGAAAGTGAACCCAGAAACGATAAATTCTGCAAACACCATAAAAACACCCGATTCGTTCATTCTGATTTGAATGTTTTTTTTTTTTCTAATACATATATGGTTAACAAATGACCTATTTATAACTTGTTGATTTGACCTCGACAAGCATTTAAAAAAATAAAACAAATTGTATTCATCATAACACTTTCTACTCAAATTTCAGTTAAATTTGTAAAACGAATGGCAAAAACAAAACATTTTTCTCACTGATTCTCAAAATCTAATCTAATTTCTCATAATTTCAATCTACCATTTTTTTCGTTTCAGAAAATTCCATTATTTTATAAGTGACAAAAATCACAAAAAAACTCTCACACATCACCAAACGCAGAACATACACTTTTTGCTTTGAAATTAATGTCCTGTGACACTGTAGTTTGTACCAAAAGTGCTTTCGTTTAGCTCTCTATCTTGACCACAATACATTTTGGAAAAGTTTGAAGCAAAAGTGCTTTCGTTCAGCTCTCTATCTTGACGACAATACTTTTTGGAAAAGTTTGAAGCAAAAGAATACGAAAATGCTGATTTTTTTATAGCTTGAACTTTCGAGGGTAGATTGTCTGACTTTTGCAACACATAAATCTGACATATTTTTCGTTATGTTACAATGAAACCGTTTAAAGTAGACTCATTCTCATACACTAATATTCATTCATTATTCAAAGAACGCCATTAGAAAAATAACAGAGCAATAATTAAATTTTCAAAACAAATTATAACATTAAACACAGATCAACTTGTTGATCGGAGTTAACAGCCATCTAGAAAAAATTTTGCTGACAAACATTGAAAACCAAATTAAACGCTCTTGTTGTTATAAGCCCACTGAACCAACCCACCAAATCGTATTTCCACAAATCCCCTCTGGCCAAAAATGGTCGCATGTTAAGCTTAAACTATTCACCAGTTAAATTAAATTTCCACCAACCCTCCCTACTCGTTATTCAATTCGGAACGATCAAAATAAACGTTTCCAAAAGCGCACACTCCAGTTTGTTCATCGAACTCAAAATTAATTTTCCAATTGAGTGTGCCTCAAACACTGCAGTTGGTCGTTTTGCGTTCAACATTTGAAATAACCCCTTAAAATAACCAAACCATGTTGTGAGGGTCGCGTTCCAAGTTTAATTTAGGGTCAACAAAACGAAGCTCGTCACGCTTTGTTTTGATTAGTAATCTACTCGCAAATCATCGCCGCCCCGCGTATGGGTGAGAAAGCTTTATGTTAGTTTTGCACATTCAACTCTCCGGAAAAACGTGACGCTTGAACTCTCACGATACATAGCCCCAACCCAGAAGAGGTGGCTACTCTCTGCAGTTGCCAATTTACATATCAATTTACCCCCGGAAAATTCACTGTTTGTTTGTCGAAAACAGAGTCCAATTTGACGCCAATTGGGAAACTCAACTCTGCCCCGTGGCAGCCGGGTGACGTGAGCTTGGAAAAATGTCAACCAGTGAGCGATCAATGTCGCAATCAGTTCGTCAATGGGATGTGCTGAATGCGAAATGAGTTTGAAAATTTTGTCGAGTGCCAAAAAAATGTATCACTTTCATGTAGCGAGGATTTAATTGATTCAAACAGCCCTTGATTCTGTCAAGTATGAATGCTGCTTCAGAGCGAAGTTGTTGGTGAACAACATTTTAGGTAACTTTAAATAATGTTTAGTTGCGAAAATTGGGCATGCCAATCAGGCCAATCAAGGGTTTAACAGTACGTTTTTTTCAGAATTCGTTACCTAGGAACAGCCAGGTACATTGGAAAGCCTGCGCGATTGTGTGATTTGAATAAGCATTTAAACTGTTTCTTTAAAACCGAAATATAAAGGCTAGTAATTAATTTTCACATTATTTTCTCATCAACAAAAAGCTCTTTAAAAGTAATTTTCACTCAATATTTACCGTGAACTTACGTTAACACTACTACACCGTAAACCGGGGTGAGATTGATGGGGTTTTCAGATATTTTTCAAGAATTCAGGTTTTTCAGCAATATGAAAAGTACGAATTATCAAAGATTTTCAAAGTTTTGTTATAAAAGCATTGATAAACAGGATTATTTCAAAACACTCAATGTGCGTTGCATCGGAATACGGCCTGCATTATCGGATTCTTTTGACAATTTTACAGCAAGAACTGTTGAAATAAGTATTTAATTTACTAGTTTTAAGTGCTATTAGAACACAATTCTAGAATATCTTCATATGTATAGGCATTTTTAATAAGGCGTAAGTTTCTCAGAAACAAACATTTATTTTTCCATGAAAAAAAAATCAATAAATTTTGAAATTTAATACACTAATTTGTATACATTTATAAAAAAAAATGGTAATCTTAAATTAACACCCATGATTTTTTTCAATTTAAACATTTTGAGTAACCTTGCTAATTATCAATTTTACGTAATACATTAATTTTGTACAATTTTCGGTTAGGTTTTTTTAATATCAATTTAGAGCAAAACTATTTTTTAAAGCACTATTTAAAACACTATTTTGCTAAAACGTTCACGGGCATGGTCTATAAATTGAATAAAAGTTGAAAATGAAATTCAATCCTATTAAAGTCATCCCAACTTACGATAAATGCAATCGTAAAAAAATTGATATTCAAAAAAATATAGATATTAGCTTCCAAGTTTGGCATGGCCGGTAAATGTTTTAAGCAGTGAAAAAACATAAAATTCTTAAAAGCAAAATTGTCTGTGCAAAATGACCTAAAAAAACGAAACTATTGACACTACGCCCCCCGGGGCATGGCCTTCCTCTAACGTGGGATTTCTGCTTCAGCGCCTCTGACGAAACAGGAGAAACCGGGACCGACGTTTTACTTCACCAACCGATAGAAGCTCAGTGGATAAGGCGGGAATCGAACCCGCGTCTCATAGCATCATCGGGATCGGCAGCCGAAGCCGCTACCCCTGCGCCACGAGACCCAAAATGACCTAGCAATACGAAAATATTGTCATACCAATCTTTTAAAAACATACATGAAGTTTCAATTCTGCTTAAATTTCCTATTCAAATGAGAAATGGCGTCTAATAAACACAACTTTTATTCAAATGAACTTAGTTCTAAACTAATACCGTAAAACGGGGTGACTTTGACAGCCGAGGTGAATTTGATAGGTTTGTGATTTTTCCGCAAAATGAAGAGCACAATTAAAATACTTACGGAATTGTTTAGAATCATACTGACCGTGGTAGAGAAGCGTTCAAAGTACCTCAAAAAGAACTTTTCATAAAGTTTTGAAAAGTTTAAAAAGTTAGTTAACTGTAGTTAAGAAAATGTTGAAGAAAGTCATTATTTTAAACTTCTCAAAGTGTCACGATTTTCTCAATGAACATGAATTTGAATCGGAAAGCGGAATGCCTTTTTGGTTTCTTTGGACAATTTTCCACTAGAAGAAGGTTAAATAAGTTTGTAAATAATAAATAATGTGTGTTTTTGAAACACAATGTAAAAAAATCTTCAAATTTATAGGCAGTTTCAGTTGAACAAATTTCATGCAAAATGTGGAATCTAGTGATTCGTGCTTCGGATTCAGTATAAAATGCAATATAAATCGATAACTTTATGAACAAAACATGTTTAAAAACATTTCAGGCCAAATTCCGAGTTTTTAACAATTTTATCTAAAACATATATATATTTTGTTAAAAAGCTTAGAAATTTAGTTGACTAAACACAAACATTGTTTTTTTTTTCTTAAAAACTAAATAAGCTACTTTAGTGATGGTACATTTAACGTGCAAATAATGTTTGGACATCTTAAATATGATTTCAGCAAGAAAAACTCCAGAATTTAAACTAAGAATTTTTAACGTAACTGTTTTTCTTAACACTATTGATAAAACTTTTTTTTTTTTTTTTAAACGGTGCATTGACTTTGTGTGGCCTACCTGTTTTAAAAATAAAAAATCATGAGAAAAACCTTAGAAACCATCCACAAACCACGTGGACACTTTTTTGGAAATCTCAACCCCCCCCCTAAAGTGTCCACGTGGTTTATGGATGGTCCCTTACCTGTTGGAAAATATTCCAAAAACAAATTCAAATCCTATCAAAGTCAAAGTGAAAATAGCCCAAAATTCAAAAGGAGGTGCCTTGGTTCAAATGGAGTTAGTTATTGATATTTTTATTTGGACATAAAGGGACATAACAGCTAAGTTAGAGCGGCTCTAATTTTTTTTTTTTTTCAAAAAGTGACAAAATTATTTTGTTTGATGAATCATAATTCCACAATTCGTCACATAAACTTATTTAAGTCCTTTGGGCGAAAACGAATGTATTGGGCTTTTGAGGAAAAATAGTATTATGGAGCTTTCAAAAGCAGTGTTGGTCGTGTGTGGACCAAACAGTTTATGTCTAATCTTATTATTTTCATCAGACTTCCCGGAAAAAATCACAAAATTCATTTTAAAATGGGAGAATTTTGCTAACAAAATTCCGATTCGAGGTACTTTTTTTAAGAACTCGTGCACAAATATTTTAGTAAATTGACCGTAACTTGAAAATTATCCAATAACACACTCGTTATTATTTGAAATTATCGGTCATTAAGAATAAAGTTTTCATTTCTTTTTAATTTCAAAATAAACCCAAATTCAATCATTTTACCATTCCTATAAATCGCTCATGATTACAACACAAACACAACTAATCTTTGAACCAATCACTATAAAACTCAGCATCAAAAGAAGGTTACAACATTGGTGGTGGCAACATTTCACACAACCTACATGAAAGTAAAATCTACTAACCCCACACGCCACATACATCAACTCCTTTCGTTCGGTCTCTAATCCGCTCGTTGAAAGATTTATCGCATGTTAATAAAAACCCACCTCTAGAAAGCTTCCTCACATCCCCCCCCCCCTAAACCATCACGGTCTTGCCACACCAGAGCTTTAAGGGTTGATGAATTGGTTCATAAGTGTCGCATCGGATCGGGAAGGGCTTTCGCTACCGTTAAGGTTCAAGCTTTCGGGGTTTTCTCGCCAAGGTGTTTGTGCGTCCGCCTCTGCTCTTCGTCCCATGTACGGCGAAATACGACGACGCTTCCCCGGTGACAGATTCGGGCGGCGCGCGGCCATGCGGAAACGGGACCATTAGTCACTCGACGGCAATTGATTTCCGTTTCCTTTCCATCCAGCTGTCAATATCGAGACGACCGAATCCAGCGACCGGCGGTACCGAATCGTGCGCTTCAAGATCCCCTTCGAGTCAATCTTTAAGCAGATGGCGCCTCCGACCAACGCCACCGCCCCCACCGCCACGCCAGGTATGGTCCTTCAAAACTGTGTCCAGCCTCTGCAGCGGCCATGTTGGTCCGTTCTTGTTTTCATCCGATGCGGGTTTTTATTGGTGACGGGATCACTTCCTATGAATTGTAATAAGGTTTTTAGTCGATCCGCACAATTGCAAGCTGTTCTCTGGAAGAAAGTCGTTAAATTGTTATCGTATTTTAGTTGAAATTTTGTGTAGTAATAGATTTAAAAATCGTTTTAAATCAACTCAACTGAATTTGTTGCTAATCATTTTATCTCTATTATTTTTAGTCATGAATAATTAAACTTGAATTTGATAATACTTGACCATTAAACACATGATTCCGCCATAAAACAAATCTTGAAAAAACAAAACAAGTTTCAGTAAATATTGCATAACAGAACAGAAGAAAAAACGTGTCATCTAAAGCAAATGTTGTTATGTTTAACAAATGTCTACTAAACTTTCAATAAAAATTGGTTAACATGTAGAAAAATTCCCAGAGATCCCCCGTAAGTTCTTATCTCGATGAATATTAACTAAGCCACGACATCGTCACACGACTTCCACGAATTTTCTGACCGTCGGCGTCCTTCACAGTTCGCTGGAATGTTTTTGTTCAAAAGCGTGCTGGAATTGGATTTTCAACATCCGCATTTTGCTGTACATTTTTTTTCCGACCCAGCAAAAGACACTTTCCGAAAGCCATGAAATGCACAAGTACGCAAACAATTCGAACAAAACGCTTGCTCGCTTTCTCTTTCGAGTGTAAATTCAACAATCAACAAGTGCACAAGGTTTGGTTTGGTGTGAGGGAAGTGGGTGACAGTATCCTCCATATGGGTTCGGGGAAATGGAGCAATTTCTACCTCCTGTTGAGCACTTTGAACAGGATTTACACAAAAGTAAGGTCACACACTCCATGGTTTTGTACGATGGTTTTTCCCGGAACGGAAGAATTACAAATGCAGCAAAAAAATCTCTGTACTGGGAAATACAAGGATGTTAAGCAAACCCATAGGTGCAGTATGATAATCTGACTCATATTTGAGATGTTTAATGAAATAAATTTAAAACCCATCTGAATCTATAGCCAAAGGAAGATAAACAAGTCATACTCTGACAAGGTTTTCTTTTTTTCGTTTTACATTTAGCAAATTCAACTTATTCTACACCACTGGTACACGGAGAGACCTCATGAATCCAACGCACCATGGCTTTCCACATTTTTCCGCGCCCGAGGAAAAGCTGTAAAGAAAACATTTTTCCATTCATGGGCAATCCATTCTGGAAAGAGCGCCTTTTTTCTGTGGGACTTGTGGAACTTACACGAAACTTCATTTTTCTCTACTTTAAGCTTCCGTTGGTAGCAATTAACATGGAAAATGTAATTACACTTTTCTGTTATTAAATGCATTATGTAGTAGAACTGGGAGAAGATTGTTGCGTTTTGAAACTTGCATCAACTTCTGCCCATTACGTATAATGCTTAAAACTTTGCAAAACTTCCGCAGCAGCATTTCAGATTGCCAAGCTCAGCATTAAATTTCCACGAAGCAAAGCGATACTCTAGGAGGAAATCGTTGCTGGAAACTTTCCATGCTAGGAGGGGAAATTTTCCACTCAGTAAAATCGAGCGCAAATATCCGATGTCCCATGGAAGCCATTTCTTTATGCAATTTTGTGAAATTCTGCACAGTACATGTAGCCAGATATTCTGCACATTCCCGAGGTTTCACGGTTGTTCAAACAAAAACTATTGCCAGAAGAGCGAAAAAATGGCGCAACACAATTTTTGCCGTCCACTTGGGTGAATCAAAACAGGGCAAATGAAAAATGTATTAGCTAAAAAGTGCTTCAAATGCCTGGAACAGGTGCTTTGGAGAGCGGAAATCATGCTCGAATCGTATGAACAGCTGCTCAGAAGTGGCCACGTGGAGCAGCAGCTGGGATGACGACCCCGTAGACACTTGATATTTTTCAAGCATCAACACATACAGCCGGAGTGGTATCAGACGACGATGTCTACCGCAATAAATACAGACATTTTTTCCCTGAGATTTACACAATAAGACCAAACCATTCTGCTGTCTAGCTCAGGTGTACAACCTTTCCGTCATCGCCGTCACTCAGCCTGTTAAATTGATCTTGAATTCAGGGTGGCCAAATCGGCGGAATTTTAATGTAGTTTTCTGATTCAAAATTCTTATAACGCTATTTTTAATTTAAAAAAAACATAAATTAATATAACGAATATTTTCAATAAATTTTTCGGCAATCTATGCCACCGAGCTTAAGTAAGACAATAAATTTATTTCTTAAATAAGGAATATAGGAATCCTCAAGAAAAAAAATATTTTGTTCATAAAAGTCACAACTTATACGCCGAATTATTACCAGAATTCTTGAGTCTCGAGATTCAGTGTTGTGTAAATTTTGACCAGTTTGTTCTAAAGGTGCTCCAATTTGAATGAAACTTTTTGCGTTTGTTTGTCAATACATGAGATGAACTCAAGTCAAATATGAAAAAGAGACGAACAGGTTAGGGAAGTGGGGTAAAACAGACCTTAAAGTTTGCGTTTCAAAAGATGAAAAAAATCATAAAATTGCTCGCATTTTCGGTAAACTTAATCAATTTCAATTCTCAAAGTTGCACTCTAAAGGCCTTTTTGAGTACTTCAAACTGTGCCAGTAAGATTCGGGATTGGTTTGACTTTTCTCATAGCTTTTGCAAATTAATGTTAGAAATTGAGATTTTTAATATATTTTTGCACGACTTTCGCAACTTTGTACGAAGCATTCGACCTTTTTCGAAATTTTGATTTTTATACTTGTTATCATCGGTTCGTCTATACAAATTTGGCAACACTTTCATCCATTTTAGAGGACACTAAATTGCAACTTATCTGATAATTTTTCCAATAAATATCAATCAGTATTGACATTTTAACCATGATTTTAATAAATATCTACTCTGAGATTCTATCATTATTTTTTCACAGTTGAACCTTTTTTTTATCTAACAAATAAAATACAAAAAAACGATGGCTGGAATAAATAATCAACTTTCAATAAATAATCCAAAATGTCATCTAATCTATATTCTTCACGAGCGTGGGAGTTTAGGTGTTAATGAATAAAAATTGTCAACCTATCGACAAAATAACTAATACTGGCAACATTGCCCCCAAACCTAACCTTTAATGTTTAATTCTTCTCGCGTTTGATCTCTACCTCAACACCTTACAATTTCCAGAACAATTTTCAACGCTCTCAACCTTCCTCGAAAAATAAAAGAAAAATATCACACGTGAACCTTATTCACACCTCTCTTTACGTTTCTCTACGGTTTGAAAGGAGGGAGCGCTCCCTCCCCCATGAATCGACCAAACGCTTATGCTTTCAGTGTAAAACGAATGCAGGAAAAAATGAAAACATTAGCTTCTGACTGAACGAACTTTCGCTTCGACCGACCATGCTGCCAATTGGAGAACAAAAAAAGCAAAACAAAATAAAATAACACACATTTTCAATGAACTCTTGTACCGTTTAAGTAATTCCTTTTATGTTTTTCCTTTTGCTGGCTCCTTTCCTTTTTCCTGTGTTGTGAATATGTATTTATACCTGTGTGTGTTCTTCCTACGATTTTCGTTTCGTTACAATCCCGCGCTTTTATGTTTTGTCGTGAATTTTTGAACAACCTCTTTTTACCCACTTTGGATTAGCCTCAGGATTTTCCACACACAGAAACACCCATTCGAACACAAGAGTGCTAGTGCGAAAGGAAAAGCTCTTTGCTAAATTTCTTGCCTTGAACAAACAGGAAAAATTCCAACACTTCCAAGCATTAGGTACTTGAACACCCCAACACGTTTCACGTGTGAAAGGCGCTGTAGCCAGGTGTGAATTTTTGGCACCTATACACGAAACACAACATTCCTGCGTCCCCACTTGAAAGCATTTAGACCTACCCCTTTTCTTCACTCCTCAACCGTGCTGCATGTTTTGCATGATTTTTAGATGTTGAATGTTTATTGTAGCAGTCCATTAAAGAACTGGCAGTGTTTATAAATTCATGTTCGATGTATGCACGTAAAACCGCACAAGCAAACACACGAAAAATTATAAATATTTTTTTTTGAATAAATTTGAAGTTAGCATTTCCTAAACCTAAGCGAGTGATAGTTTAGTAATTCACGTTTGTGCCTACCATTGACAACACACTCCCACCAAAAACACACACTTTCTTTCAAAACAATTGATGAAAACAATCAATTCACCAAAGTACGCAACCAACCAAAAATAACTCTTGTACAACAAATCTACTCTGTGTGTTTGTTAGGCAAGAGTATTATTCCTTCGACTCGATCAAAACGGTGTACTAAACACGTCTACCTAGTTAGCGATATAAGCAAACCAATGCCGCCAGGAAGGACATTTTTCGCTGGCATGAAGAGGTAAAAGTTTCAACAACTATTTATTAAACGTCGTTAAATACCCAAAAAAGAAATTTTTATTTTTAAATATGTAAATGACTGTTGGAACTAAGAATGTCTCTAGCGTTCTTAAAAAAACAATCCGAGAATTGAAGTTATAGTTAATTGATTCGATTGTTTTTGCACGTTCGCACAATACTTCTTGAAGTTTCTTCTAGAACAAAGCTTTGTGAATGATCGTGCGTCTCCATTCGCATTAGCATAAGCATAAGCATAGGTGCCCACTCGCAGTTGCTACTCCGTTATTGACCAGGACCTCCAAAAGTTACATCCACGAGCCGTGGAAGATGAGTGGGTGCTATCTTTCCTCGCTTCACAACTTCTAAAATGCCCCTATCATGCTGATCATTACCGGCGCCGGCCACGACCAGTGGTAGGGTCACGGGGAAGTGGATGGGAATGTTAGTCCGATACTTGAGTGATAGAGACCGCCCAATCGACTGCTTCTCCGACAAAGTATCACATAAGTTTTGAGGGGGTTAGTAGATGGGTATGGAGTCAGGATTCACGAGTGGCAGTGATGTGACCATGAGCATTTTGTTTATCGGTTGAAAATTTTAAGTTTTAGGCAGCCGGCTGCGGAAAGATAGATAATTGATTATTTAAAAAATTTTTTAAATATCGAACGCGTGCCAGCCGCGCAGTAGTGCTATGGGCTGGACTTATCAGTCTATTTTTACTGTTTTTACAATTTAGATAACGCGAGAAAATTTCGAAAAATAGTAAATAAATGACGCTTTACTCTTCATAAAATCGATAGTTTGATGAGTTAATACTAAAACTGCCGATTGTAATAAATTTTTAGGATCATTTACGACAAAAATTATCGCGAAAAAACAAAACTGCGCGTTCCCAGAAGCACTGCACTTCAAAGCTTTGTGAATGATCGTGCGTCTCCATAAATCAAAAAACCCCACGTAAAACATGTTCTAGGTCACCGATGTTTAAAATGGACCCCTTAAGCGGCCATTCCATAAAGACAAAAAATAGGTGTATTCATTTACAATAATAATTACCTTCCGCCATGGCATTCAACAATTCTAACCGAAAAAAAGTTTTCCGATCGAGCTCAAAATTTTTCTGGGGATTCTTGGCTATAATAATTAGACTAGTACTTTTTTGTTTGGCCATTAAGGTGACCAACGCCGTGCTAGCCATGGTCCTAAAAGAAGATTTTTTCGATTTTCGCATAAACCACTTTTTTCGAAAATTATGACTCCGCGCCATTTAAGCCAATTTTAGTTCGCCTTTTAAGAAAAAAAATGTGTGAGGACCTAAAAAGCTAACCAAATATTTGAAAAAGTCGTATAAAATCATAAAATGGCATTTTTCTTAGAAAGGCCAAATAATCGCTTTTCATTTGCATCCAACACAGCTTAAATTGGTTGAAATGGTGCGGAGTATGATTTTGGGAAATCGACCGAAAGAAATGGCCATTTTTTTGACTACCCTAGCACGGTGTTGGTCATCTCATGGCCTAACAAAAACATAGGAGTCTAATTATTGTGACCAAGGAACTCCAGACAAATTTGAGCCCTGTCGGAGAACTTTTTTCCGATTACGCCATTTTCAAATGGAATTGCTTTTGATTATATATTACTATCTTGAAATACTATGTTTATAAAGAAATATAATTATTCATCGAATTAAAAAATAAAACTTAGTATAAAATGATATTCAACACCCCAGGTCTGATTATAGCAGGTTTTTGAAGAATAAATTATTCATTTTTAAAACTTAACTAAGCTCACTCGTTAATCATCATCGGACAAACAAGTAAATTATAAAGTTTGCTTGCTTCACTTTCCCAAACAAGCACGTCCAGTTCGTCGCCCATCGCTGAAAACTTTACTAGCGCAAGCCTTCTTCCGAAAAAAAGCCCTCCTACACCAACAATCTGATTAAATATTAAACGCGAAATAGTTCGTCCGAAAAACAGGCCACCAAAGACGATGTCATATTGCTGGCTGTGCTATGCTGCTGTACGAAAACAGTTTTACAACTTTCGTGGAACTACATGAAAATTTTAGTTTTCTTCCTCCTGCCAAAAACTGTTTTGGGGAAAAACCGAACCGGCTGGCATAAAGAATTCAATTAAAATTATATTACCTGCTCGGTTTTAGTCACAGCAGAACACGATGTATTTATCTGTTTGTTGTTTGGGTGCTTCTTCACTTAATCACTTGTAATTTAATCTAACCTCACCGCGAATATTATGACTTTGATAAGTACTTAAGAAGTAAATTGTTTTCTTTTTTGGATAGAGCTTGACACTCTAAATATTCACGAACTACAGGAGATCCTCGTCATTTCAGAGAATAACCATAAATTGTAATACTTCTAAAAAATAATCCAATCGTCGAATGTCGTAAATTGTCACCCCGATAATTACGAGCTATCCCCCTCGGATTGCGTCCCAAAAAGGCGTTAACGGCGTCCTAATCATACCATCCCAAAAAAGAGTAAACCTTCTAAGCTTATACTAAATTTCCTAAACGCTCCACGACAACAAATCGAGTTTGTCCTTGCCAGCCAGCCAAAAGGTACGTGCTCCGAATGGCCAAAACGACTTGTGACCTCGGCCACAAGCGAAAAATTTCCTTCCCCGCCGGCAATTCTGTGTAAAGCAATAAATTAGGACTAAATCTAGATATACGTTACTCGTTTCGGATTGATTTTTACGTAATTTAATTTCTAATTTATGTTTTTCTCCACTTCTCCCATCGTTCCGTGATAAAAAAAAACCTCAACTCAACTGACGACGGTCCGGACCTGGTGACCGAATTTTCCGAAAAAAAATCAACGTCAACCCCCGCGGGAAACTTCAACCCCTCCAGACGAGGATGAGGAACCGAGATGTGTGCAGCTAACGAACCAACACAAGGGGGCCATCCGTTTCATCCGAAAGGTAAGTCGGCAAATGTTCCCTAGAGGTGTGGCCTATTAGTGGTCATCCACGCACACACATACACACAACCTCACTTCGAATGGGTTAATATGTGCGTGCGTGTGTGTCAAATTTTGAGGAAAAGCTAGTCTTTCATCGCTAATACCCTGCCCCAAAAGTTTCCCTCATTAATTCACTTGCCCGTATGAGAAGTTCCTTAAAAGTAAAGCGGACGAAAATCCCGTACTTGACCCGCATCATCCATGGATGTATTGCCAGAGAATAAAAACTCGAGAGAGATTACAGGAAGAATTTTATTTGCATATCATTTCGTCGATCTTTAGTTAGAATTCAAATAATGGACAAACCCATAAAAAGTGTAACATTGCAAATTCAATTTGAAAATACAGTATGTAAAAAAAGTATTTACACCCCTTGGGCACTATGTACATATTGTGATGAAACATCTAAACAATTTAATGTTGACAGAAACCTAGTACTACGTTTTGTTCAGAAACTCATGCCAGACATTTTGCTACAAAAAGCTCATGAAAAGATGATTTCTATAAAAAGTTATATAACAAATACTATTACGAAAATAAAAAAGGTACAAAAAAAGTTTGTACACCTTTCGAAAAATTTACATAAATAATGTTATTTGTTGACAAATCACCATAAATCCAGTCTCCCAACTCCAAATAGGCATCTTTGACTGATTAAAAAAATAATTTGGATTGAATATAAAGTTTACTAACTACTTAGTATAAAAGTTTATATAGCTCTGGAAATTCTATATAAAACTTATCTTAACTTAATTTTGAAATCTTCTAGTTCAACTAAATGTCAATATATTACCATAGAATTGCTAAATAAACATTTTGGAGTGAGTATAACACCGTTTTGGGGGTATTTGTATCGATAGAATAGATTTTTCGTTGGAATTTCGTACCAACCCGGAATTACGTCGTCGGAAAATCCGCCGGCATCTGAACCGGTCCACAATTCATAAGTCAACCTATGTGGCATCAGAAAGGGCATAAAATTTCCGATCTTTTGATACCCATACATCCAGGTTTGCTATAAAACCCACGTTTTTAAATACCTAAGCAAAAACGTTGTTATGGTTTCGTTTGAGCAACCTGTCAAAAATGTATGGAATTTCGTAATTTTTGTTCTCGTGGATCAAACTTACTTTTTGCCCAGGTATTTAAAAACGTAGGTTTTAAAGAAAACCTAGATGTTTGGGTATCAAAAGATCGGAAATTTTATGCCCTTTCCGATTCCACATAGGTTGACTTGTGAATTGTGGACCGGTTCGGATGCCGGCGGATTTTCCGACGACGTAATTACGAAATTCCAACGAAAATCTATTCTAGCGATACAAATACCCCAAAACGGTGTTATACTCCCAAATGTTTATTTGCAATTCTATGGTAATATATTGACATTTAGTTGAATTAGAAGATTTCAAAATTAAGTTAAGATAAGTTTTCTATAGAATTTCCAGAGTTATATAAACTTTTATACTAGTAGTAAACTTTATATTCAATCAAATTATTTTTAATCAGTCAAGGATGCCTATTTGGAGTTGGGAGACTGATTTATGGTGATTTGTCAACAAATAACATTATTTATGTAAATTTTCGAAAGTGTACAAACTTTTTGCACCTTTTTTTTCGTAATAGTATTTGTTATATAACTTTTATAGAAATCATCTTTTCATGAGCTTTTTGAAGCAAAATGTTTGGCATGAGTTTCTGAACAAAACGTAGTCCTAGGTTCCTGTCAAACTTTAAATTTTTTACATGTTTCATCACAAAATGTGCATAGTGCCCAAGGGGTGTAAATACTTTTTTTACATACTGTACATGTTTCAACTGTAAACAACTCAAATACAAACAAGTCATTTTCAGATTTTTTTTTTTTTTTTCAAGAACATGCTTTGTTCAGAAATGACAATTTCCAATAGATAAATATTTTTTTGACTTTTGAACTTTTTTTCAAATCAATTTACCATTATCACCTTCCAAAAGAAAATTGAAAGTTTACCCAAAAAAAATCATGTTTTGATTCGAAATAAACTGAATAAAAACTAAACTGTACAAAAACCTTATTAAAACTTTAAAAACATGAGATTATTTATTTTGAAAAAAAAAGAAATGTTTTGAGCTTTATTTACAACTTTCAATTATCTTATTTACAACTTTCAATTATCGATGTTATCAAAACATATTTCTTGAAATGTTTACAACAAAAAAAAATATTTATGTTGGAATTTTTCTTGCAATCTTCAGTAAATTGTTCATAAGAAAGTTTCTATTGCTTTTTTATTATTTTTGTCTTTGATTTGTATTTATTATGGCATTACAATTTCAAAGATTTCTAGAATATAGGAGTTCTGAATTGTTTCATTCATTTCAATACATTATTCAATCAAGCTTTGATACTTTTTTCATTCTGTTCGTGTTGAGAGTAAGCGAAATTTCGAGCAAAACTTTTTTCAGATCTAAAATTTTTTACACCAGTGATTTTATAGCTGAAGAGAGATTTGAAATTTGGACTCGAATTAAAATTTTACAAAATTGATATTATGTCCATTGAATATATTTTTTTTTTTTAATAATTAGCAATACAGAGGTTTATAAATGAGCAATTCCAGCTCAAATCAGGTATTTTTATGGTACTTTTGTACCCGACCCTCTCCGATTTCAATGAAACTTTGTAGACATGTTATCCTAGACCTATATAAGCCATTTTTGTGTATATGGAGCCAGTAGTACTCGAAAATAACATTTGAGAAGGGCGTAAGGTATTTAAATATTTTTGTATTTTGTAATTTAAAAATTACTGTATCTCGAAGCCGTTGCGTCGTATCAAAGAGTGGTCAGAGACAAACTTGTAGGAAATTGGACGGGCTTTCTGAAAAAAATACACTGAAACAAAAATACACGCCACATCTATGAGATTTTTTGATTTTTAAGTCTAAAACTTAAATTTAAAGGTGATGTCACGATTTTTTTTCGTTCAAAATTTTTTTGAGAAATTAGCCTAAAATGTTACCAAAAGACTGACGAAAAATGCAGGATGGTATGTCTCTCCTAAAAAAAATACAAAAATCATTTACTGAAACTGTTTTTTTGAAAAGTGCTCTAAACGTCAAAATTTTCAAAAACCGGTAGTGGCAATCGATTTTCCAGACAATTTTACATAAAAGTCTTCATATTGACCATGGTCCTAAGTCCAATCCTTGGGAAGATACAGCGGTTTTAAAAATAAAAATGTTGAAAAAACGGGTTTTTTGGTGGTTTTTCGCAATTTCTATATGACAGACTTGGCTTTTCAGTCTCGTGAATATTTTTAACGGAAAGCTCGTCCAATTTCCCATAAGTTTGTCTTTGACAGCTTTTTGATTTGACTCGTTTTTATATTTACGTAAGCAAATTTACTATCAGGTTTCTACCACACTGAAAAAATATTCTATTTTTAGTTATTAGCAATGAAGTTAAACATATCTGTAAGCCCTTACATCCAATTGAAATGCTGTCAAAGACAAACTTATGGGAAATTGGACGAGCTTTCCGTTAAAAATATTCACGAGACTGAAAAACCAAGTCTGTCATATAGAAATTGCGAAAAACCACCAAAAACCCGTTTTTCAACATTTTTATTTTAAAACCGCTGTATCTTCCCAAGGATTGGACTTAGGACCATGGTCAATATGAAGACTTTTATGTAAAATTGTCTGGAGAATCGATTGCCACTACCGATTTTTGAAAATTTTGACGTTTAGAGCACTTTTCAAAAAAACAGTTTCAGTAAATGATTTTTGTATTTTTTTAGGAGAGACATACCATCCTGCATTTTTCGTCAGTCTTTTGGTAACATTTTAGGCTAATTTCTCAAAATTTTGAACGAAAAAATCGTGACATCACCTTTAAATTTAAGTTTTAGACTTAAAATCAAAAATCTCATAGATGTGGCGTGTATTTTTGTTTCAGTGTATTTTTTGAAAGCCTGTCCAATTTCCTACAAGTTTGTCTTTGACCACTTTTTGATACGACGCAACGGCTTCGAGATACAGTAATTTTTAAATTACAAAATACAAAAATATTTAAATACCTTACGCCCTTCTCAAATGTTATTTTCGAGTACTACTGGCTCCATATACACAAAAATGGCTTATATAGGTCTAGGATAACATGTCTACAAAGTTTCATTGAAATCGGAGAGGGTCGGGTACAAAGGTACCAGAAAAATACCTGAATTGAGCTGGAATTGCTCAAATCAAAACGTAAATAAATTTCTTCAAACGCATCTAAGAAATATTACAAAAATATTGATTCTATGATTATTAATACATTATATTCAAATAACATACTGAAAGCAAAATGCAAATAATTCATTTTAATCTACCATCAAATTTTAAATTAAGCAACTATGCAAAAAAATAAACAGTTTGTAAAATAAATCATAAAGTCTTTGATTGTAATCTCTCTCTTGTTTTTACAATAAAATAGGTATCTCATAGCAATAGCATATACATATTTTAAAACTTCTGACCCCTTCAAAAACAGCTCTTATTGATGTGTATCTTTCCTTCCACCGAAAATTTATCGCTAAACCCCGCGAATCTTTACGGATCAATCCGACAATCGCTCGAAATGGGACCCAAAAAACCTGGTTTGGAATATTACAACCAACACTTCTTATTCCAACTCAAAAAATAATCCCACAACAACACCTGCAACAACAAAAAAAAACAACAAAATCATAAATCACCAACCACCGTGTACCAACCCGTCCACAGATGAAGTACTTTGTAGCGCGACGCAAGTTCAAAGAGGCGTTGAAGCCGTACGACGTGAAAGACGTCATGGAGCAGTACGCAGCCGGACACGTCGATCTGCTCGGCCGAGTGAAGAATGTTCAAACTAGGTACAGCCCCTTCGCCAACAATCTCAAACTACTACCCACTACTACTCGCTTTTCTGTAGAGAATCAAGTCAACCCCAGTTTTCCCGTTTTAAGTCTTAAGAAACCCCCAAGCCTCCCCCGTCTTACTAAACCAACGGCAAAAGTACTACTACAACTACTACTAATACTACCTACCCAAAACAACAGTTCTCTAAAACAAGTGTGCTCTATCATCTTGTGTTCTATCATGTACCGAACTAACTACTCGTCTCTTGTGTAAAACTTTGTGTTATACTAAAACAAATTAAAACACAAACTCTCCGAATTGCGCGTTCAGTTTTCTCCATATTACTCACCAGCAACTCTTGAATTACAATTGAAAGTTTTGTTTTGTTTTACCACCACCATTGTGTTTCTTCTATTGTGTTGGGATTTCCGTTTCTCCATGTTTCTGTTCCTTTGATTACAATCTCTGTCCCTCTAACCTCCTGCTCCTTCTCGCAAATCTCTCTCTCTCTCTTTGTTTCTGTTTGTGTTTGATGAACGTCCGGCCCAGGTGCATCACAACAACAACCACGCGTCGTGTAACCCCATCGGTGAACGGTGCAGCTTCGTGTTTCCCAAGACTTTTAATTTCCGGTTTTGGTTTCATCGGTTTGGTTTCCCTCCTCTCCCTATCTCTTATCTACTATACCTATAGCACTGCCAGAGCACGATCCTCCTGGCAAAAGAGGGATTCCCATCCGTCTGTCCAATTCTCCATTTTACCCCACCACATCCCGCGACCGTATCAATGTTGTGTTGATTTTAATGTCTGCTGAAGAGCTGTCTGGCCTCTGACTGCGATCACCTGTGCTCCCGACCTCCCTCAACGTTGTGCTTTCTTGTTCTAAATTTTATTTTTTAGAATGCGGGGTCCATTCTAAGTTTGACTCATTCTTTACACGGCTCTTACACACACTGCCAAACGTTTGGTGGAGTGTTAGAGTCATGTAAAATTTGACAGTTCTTCACTGTTAGTTTGACTGCGATGAAAACAAGCGGCTTATTACTCGCATACTCAATGCAAACAAGTAAAGTAGTTTCTACAAAAGTTTGGCATTACTTTTTTTTTTTCGTTGACCAAAATCGAGGAGCGACAAGAAAGCACAATGGCGACGCACTGTTGCACTGTAAATCGGCGTCCATCGTTTGAACCTTGGTGTGGTGTGTTTCGCGGTAGCGTGGCATTCCTAAGTCAACTATTTTCCAAAAGGGCTTCGGTATTTTCCATCCCTTGGTTTGAAAGTAATTACTCACAATCCAGCACGGTTTGCGGTGAAAGCTACAAGGGTGGGTTTGATAAAGGTGTTTTTTGGTAATAGTGAATACGTACACTGAAAATTTTAAGTAATGATAAAACTATCAACAACATTTTTTAGTTTATTTTACAAGCCTATGATCGAGAAGAATACATATAAATTAAAAGGATCAATAATTTATTGATTAAAAACCAATAATCGACTCCACCGTCAAAACAAACTGCTCCTTGCTAGTCTGCTCCTCAAACTCCTTCCTTATCTGTCAGCCTGTTTCTATCTGTCTGAGATGAGGTAAAAAAGCTCCCCCGTTAAGCCCTTTTACCGACAGTCTGTGTAACCTTTTTGGTCTTACACCTCGTGCACATCGACCCAACTTTCTGCACAAGCTTACGAGGTAAAATTAAAATCAAGCTAAAGCGCCAAGTTTATGGGATTTCCCTGGGTGTTTTTGCTGGAGCAAAAAAATTATACTTTTACTGTACAAGTCAAGCCAGGAAAAAGTAAACTCGGAACACTTGCCTATGAACCCCCTTCTCTCTGGAGCATCCACTCCAGAGAATTCCCGGAAATTAATCTTTAATTTAATCAAGAAGTTTTCTTTTTTTGTTCTCACTGACTTCCGTAAGTGGCAACCGGAGGTTGTAAGCTCCTTCCGGGAAAAATACGTAACATACTACGAATTTCTCCCTTCTTTCGACACACACACACACACACGCAAAATGGACCACTCTCTCACACACGAGCAAAGCTCATGTTGTCGTGATCGTGCTATCTTGTCGTATGTTGTCGCTGCTGTGAATGCCTCACTGTTTGACCTTCACAATTCTGCAAAATTCGATTTTAACCCTGGGATATTCAGCAAAAACCGTAGAAACCTAGTGTAATGTTGTCACTCATCATATGAAATGCAGTTCCGATCGGATCGTGCAATCTTGACACACGCTGCAAGTACGACAACTTGACGAAAAGAATTAAATTAGTCAGAGGCCGTTTTGTCACTCTTGCATGCACGTCTATTGTTTACATTTTTGATTGTAACAAGGGACTCCGGCATCCAAATTCAACCGAATTTCGGCATAATGCAGGTCAAAGCGCTATTAGATTATGGCAAACAAACTAACAAACTTGCACTTTTTGTATTTGACAATTTTCCAAACTCGCAAACATGTTTGTGGCAAACTCGCAAACAAACCAAATGAGCAATTCTCTACGAAATCGGTCTTTTTTCTTCAATTTTAATTTTTGTATTTTTTAATCCGACTGAAACTTTTTTGGTGCCTTCGGTATGCCCAAAGAAGCCATTTTGCATCATTAGTTTGTCCATATAATTTTCCATACAAATTTGGCAGCTGTCCATACAAAAATGATGTATGAAAATTCAAAAATCTGTATCTTTTGAAGGAATTTTTTGATCGATTTGGTGTCTTCGGCAAAGTTGTAGGTATGGATACGGACTACACTGGAAAAAATAATACACGGTAAAAAAATTTGGTGATTTTTATTTAACTTTATCACTAAAACTTGATTTACAAAAAAACACTATTTTTATTTTTTTATTTTTGATATGTTTTAGAGGACATAAAATGCCAACTTTTCAGAAATTTCCAGGTTGTGCAAAAATCATTGACCGAGTTATGATTTTTTAATCAATACTGATTTTTCAAAAAATCGAAATTTTGGTCGTAAATTTTTCAACTTCATTTTTCGATGTAAAATCAAATTTGCAATCAAAAGTACTTTAGTGAAATTTTGATAAAGTGCACCGTTTTCAAGTTATAGCCATATTTAAGTGACTTTTTGAAAATAGTCGCAGTTTTTATTTTTAAAATTAGTGCACATGTTTGCCCAGTTTTGAAAAAAATATTTTTGAAAAGCTGAGAAAATTCTCTATATTTTGCTTATTCGGACTTTGTTGATACGACCTTTAGTTGCTGAGATATTGCAATGCAAAGGTTTAAAAACAGGAAAATTGATGTTTTCTAAGTTTCACCCAAACAACGCACCATTTTCTATCGTCAATATCTCAGCAACTAATGGTCCGATTTTCAATGTTAATATATGAAACAATTGTGAAATTTTCCGATCTTTTCGAAAAAAATATTTTCAAAATTTTCAAATCAAGACTAACATTTTAAAAGGGCGTAATATTGAATGTTTGGCCTTTTTGAAATGTTAGTCTTGATTTGAAAATTTTGAAAATATTTTTTTCGAAAAGATCGGAAAATTTCACAAATGTTTCATATATTAACATTGCAAATCGGACCATTAGTTGCTAAGATATTGACGATAGAAAATGGTGGGTTGTTTGGGTGAGACTTAGAAATCATCAATTTTCCTGTTTTTAAACCTTTGCATTGCAATATCTCAGCAACTAAAGGTCGTATCAACAAAGTCCGAATAAGCAAAATATAGAGAATTTTCTCAGCTTTTCAAAAATATTTTTTTCAAAACTGGGCAAACATGTGCACTAATTTAAAAATGAAAAACTGCGACTATTTTCAAAAAAGTCACTTAAATATGGCTATAACTTGAAAACGGTGCACTTTATCAAAATTTCACTAAAGTACTTTTTGATTGCAAATTTATTTTACATCGAAAATGAAGTTGAAAATTTTACGACCAAAATTTCGATTTTTGAAAAATCAGTATTGATTAAAAATTCATAACTCGGTCAATGATTTTGCACAACCTGAAATTTCTGAAAGTTGGCATTTTATGTCCTAAAACATATCAAAAATAAAAAAATAAAAATAGTGTTTTTGTAAATCAAGTTTTAGTGACAAAAGTTAAATAAAAAATCACAAATTTTTTTACCGTGTATTATTTTTCTAGTGTAGTCGTATCCATACCTACAACTTTGCCGAAGACACCAAATCGATCAAAAAATTCCTTCAAATACAGATTTTGAATTTTCATACATCATTTTTGTATGGACAGCTGCCAAATTTGTATGGAAAATTATATGGACAAACTAATGATGCAAAATGGCTTCTTTGGGCATACCGAAGGCACCAAAAAAGTTTCAGTCGGATTAAAAAATACAAAAAAAATCGAATGACCGAAATCCTAGAGAACTGCTCAAATGTAAACAGGCTGACGTTTTTGTAAACAAATGCAAACTGTCAAAAGTTTGTTTGTTTGTTTTTCGTAGTCTAATACTTTCTTCAACCGAATAACACTTGTTTGTTATTGTTTACATTTCGTGATCTAGTTTTGGTCTGTCAAACATTGAAACGCGTTGTCATGAATCTTCAAAAAATGAAATACGACGAGATAGTACGATCACGACAATACGTATGTGTTGGCATGAATGGGAAATCCATTATTTGTGTTGTGATTAAATCTGACTACAAAGAAAATAAGGGAAAAGTCCCAAAGGCGGTGAGGCCCCCAAATTAAGTGGTTGCCTTATTTAAGAGGGGTGTTCTTTTCCGAGTATTTAGGCATGGACAAATGAAAACATCAATTTGTTTATTTATTCATGTTCTGAGCGGTTCTTTTAGTCTACTTAATCGACGAGACATTTTAATTGTATGTAGTTTGAAATATAATTTCATTTTGATATCAGTCGCAGCATATTTAATTGTTATTACATGATAAAGTTGTCCATAAACTGGATAAAATTAAGCTTTCAATTTGGTGTTGAAAATAAACATGAATTTCCCAACCATGCAAAAGCTTAACCCTCAACCACTAATAATCGGATCTCAACCACACACGAAAAAGTTTACGACAACACGTTCGCAGGGCGATTTTCCCTCCCTAAATCCTCCGCAATGACCGACCCTCGAAGTAATCCATTCTCTAAAGTGGGAACAAATGGGTCGCTAATACCGGAAACACTGTGGCTGCTGCTGATCCTCCACTTCCCTGTGGCAAGGGACTATCTAAAATAAATAAAACAAACACAAAGAGAGTACACCGACTAGACCGGATGTCCGACTAGGCTTAGAGGCAAAAACTTTTTTTCCTGCCTGGCTAAACTATAGCAAAAGCAAAGTTACAGGATTTTCCCGGCCAATGATTTGGCTTTCTTTGTTTGGGGGTGGCTAGGAACGGCTGTATTCAGAGCCTTACAAATAGTATGTGGCCCATGTTTTGACTTAACTCGGTAATATATTTTTTCCTAATCAATCTTTACAGTTATAACCTGAATGTTTACCTCCATAGCAAGTAAGAAGTCTGTAGATTTTGGCATAACTCATGCAAGTTTGTTTTTGGATGTATATCAGTAACGCTACCCTATCCTTTCCCCAGATAAAGGAGCAGCGTGCGTATCCATCGTTATCGAAGTCGGTGGCCGCGTGGCAAAGAGGCAATAGTAATAAAGACGATTTGTTTTATGAGGCTTGCTCTCGCCCTCCAAAAGTGTCTGTAATTTGGCAAAATTGCAAATTTTACGAGCCCCCCATCGAACTGTTTCTCCGCTCATTTTCTTTATCGGAGTTGAATCCTTTTGAACTGCTTCTCTTGTCGGCATCCCATCTCGATGGTTTGACTCAAGCGAGAATTTCATGCTTTGTAGCGAGCGTTTGTCCGTTTCTTGGGAATTCCGAATATCTGATGGGGACATCTGTGGTGACAAATTGAAGCAAAGTGAAAGTCTGGATGAGGTTATGTTGAGAGTTGATAGCATGGGTAGAATTTCGGGGACCACACGAAACTGCAGAATCTGCAGAACTTTTCCGATGCATCTGCTCGTAAAACCAAACTGTTGATTTGCTAGAATGGGATTTTCGGTCTTGCACTTGGATATCTGCGAGGAAACGGTATCCCAATCTTGGGCATAAACTTCATGAAACGGTTATCGAAGCTGAAAAGTTTGCTTTTTAAGACAGCACAGTTGAGTGAATCCAGAATTTCATAGAAGCTTCTTCAACCAATAAAAGAAATTAAAATGCTGTCTAAGTACAAGAAGCCGTTTTGTTTGGACAGTTTTTATGCTTGAAAATCAAATTTTATTTGTTTATTTCGGGAAAAAACATTTCGTTTCCTAAACAAAGATCATCTTAAAAAGGTCAACAATCAAGTTCTCGCAACAAACAGCCCTTTCTAAGAATCTTTTTGTAACCTTTTCCAATGCATAATAACAATCCATTACCCAATGCTTAAACTTTACTACCGATTGTGAGCATAACACTTGGAGGTCCCTTAAAGCAGCCTCCCACGTGCAACAGTTTTGCCCGCATCACATCAAATATACATTTGGTTGATGCACACACCCACAAACTTGATTGGCGCGCGCTGAAGCCCGAAACATCCATAAATATGGTTCCAAATAATCGAAACCGCGGAAATTCGATTAGTTGCCTTCCGCGTTGAGAACTATATACGGTTATTGATATCAATTACTATAAATATTTATCGGGTGCGGGGGTGGTTGGGCGAATTGATTGAATTATGACGGATTGATGGGCGATCCCTCTCTCCTGGGAAATTCTTGGGGGGAAATGCAACGGCAACGTGACAAGGTGTCAGGCATATCTTTCAGAAAGGGATTGATTTGATTCCTGGATTTGGAAATTGCTGCATAAAGTTTTGTTAATATTTGCATTAAATTGGACTGCAAATGGCTTCCATAGTTCTACAGAATATATAAAAGTAATGAATGCTATCAGCATCAACTCTCGACAACAGTTGTAAATAACACACATTTATTCCAACTGAAAACGTTTCAATACGATTGATCTTGCATCATTTGGTTTGCATAATCACTCCATACCTTACTCCTTGTTAAAGCACCCAGAAAATGGACCGGACTGTGAACCGCAACAGGTGTCCCCGATGAATGCGTTGTAATTTACATCGAGTTATAGCCGATCGATTTGCATATTGATGGGTTCTGCCCTCGGTTTCCATTACAGCGACAAATTGTTGCCTGGAATGTTCTGAAAGTTAGGTCCTTCCGTGAGGGATAATCAACCGCTCTTGAGCAATTCTCTACGAAATCGGTCTTTTTTCTTCAATTTTAATTTTTGTATTTTTTAATCCGGCTGAAACTTTTTTGGTGCCTTCGGTATGCCCAAAGAAGCCATTTTGCATCATTAGTTTGTCCATATAATTTTCCATACAAATTCGGCAGCTGTCCATACAAAAATGATGTATGAAAATTCAAAAATCTGTATCTTTTGAAGGAATTTTTGATCGATTTGGTGTCTTCGGCAAAGTTGTAGGTATGGATACGGACTACACTGGAAAAAATAATACACGGTAAAAAAATTTGGTGATTTTTTATTTAACTTTTATCACTAAAACTTGATTTACAAAAAACACTATTTTTAATTTTTTTATTTTTGATATGTTTTAGAAGACATAAAATGCCAACTTTTCAGAAATTCCCAGGTTGTGCAAAAAATCATTGACCGAGTTATGAATTTTTTAATCAATACTGATTTTTTCAAAAAATCGAAATTTTGGTCGTAAAAATTTTTCAACTTCATTTTTCGATGTAAAATCAAATTTGCAATCAAAAAGTACTTTACTAAAATTTTGATAAAGTGCACCGTTTTCAAGTTATAGCCATATTTAAGTGACTTTTTTGAAAATAGTCGCAGTTTTTCATTTTTAAATTAGTGCACATGTTTGCCCAGTTTTGAAAAATATTTTTGAAAAGCTGAGAAAATTCTCTATATTTTGCTTATTCGGACTATGTTGATACGACCTTTAGTTGCTGAGATATTGCAATGCAAAGGTTTAAAAACAGGAAAATTGATGTTTTCTAAGTTTCACCCAAACAACCCACCATTTTCTATCGTCAATATCTCAGCAACTAATGGTCCGATTTTCAATGTTAATATATGAAACAATTGTGAAATTTTCCGATCTTTTCGAAAAAATATTTTTGGAATTTTCAAATCAAGACAAACATTTTAAAAGGGCGTAATATTGAATGTTTGGCCTTTGTGAAATGTTAGTCTTGATTTGAAAATTCCAAAAATATTTTTTTCGAAGAGATCGGAAAATTTCACAAATGTTTCATATATTAACATTGAAAATCGGACCATTAGTTGCTGAGATATTGACGATAGAAAATGGTGGGTTGTTTGGGTGAAACTTAGAAAACATCAATTTTCCTGTTTTTAAACCTTTGCATTGCAATATCTCAGCAACTAAAGGTCGTATCAACAAAGTCCAAATAAGCAAAATATAGAGAATTTTCTCAGCTTTTCAAAATATTTTTTCAAAACTGGGCAAACATGTGCACTAATTTAAAAATGAAAAACTGCGACTATTTTCAAAAAGTCACTTAAATATGGCTATAACTTGAAAACGGTGCACTTTATCAAAATTTCAGTAAAGTACTTTTGATTGCAAATTTGATTTTACATCGAAAATGAAGTTGAAAAACGACCAAAATTTCGATTTTTGAAAAATCAGTATTGATTAAAATTCATAACTCGGTCAGTGATTTTTGCACAACCTGAAATTTCTGAAAAGTTGGCATTTTATGCCTTCTAAAACATATCAAAAATAAAAAAATTAAAAATAGTGTTTTTTTGTAAATCAAGTTTTAGTGATAAAAGTTAAATAAAAAATCACCAAATTTTACCGTGTATTATTTTTTTCAGTGTAGTCCGTATCCATACCTACAACTTTGCCGAAGACACCAAATCGATCAAAAATTCCTTCAAAAGATACAGATTTTTGAATTTTCATACATCATTTTTGTATGGACAGCTGCCGAATTTGTATGGAAAATTATATGGACAAACTAATGATGCAAAATGGCTTCTTTGGGCATACCGAAGGCACCAAAAAAGTTTCAGTCGGATTAAAAAATACAAAAAAAATCGAATGACCGAAATCCTAGAGAACTGCTCTCTTGAATCATGTGTCAAGAGCTAAAATTTCCATCAAAATCTTCCATTCTCTGAAGAACTCATCCATTCTGAATGTGACGCCATCTCATCTCGTTTCCGGGTGGCCAAACTTTTTGTTCCGCACACCTGAGGGGAACACAAAGCAGAAAATGTGTGTGCTTCCGAGAGCCGGTAAGTTGATACCCTCGACTTAAGCACGGTGTCTGCTTTTAAGCATCTCTCATGGAGCAACAACAAAAGAAGTCAAAACTTGTCCTCGTCCTTGTGACACACACGCACCGAACCACGTCCCGGAAAATGGCTCCTGGGCGGGAACGTCTTAGATACAGTATGTAAAAAAAGTATTTACACCCCTTGGGCACTACGCACATTTTGTGATGAAACATGTAAAAAATTTAAAGTTTGACAGGAACCTAGTACTACGTTTTGTTCAGAAACTCATGCCAAACATTTTACTACAAAAAGCTCATGAAAAGATGATTTCTATAAAAAGTTATATAACAAATACTATTACGAAAATAAAAAAGGTGCAAAAAAAGTTTGTACACCCTTCGAAAAATTAACATAAATAATGTTATTTGTTGACAAATCACCATAAATCCAGTCTCCCAACTCCAAACAGGCATCCTTGACTGATTAAAAAAATAATTTGGATTGAATATAAAGTTTACTAACTACTTAGTATAAAAGTTTATATAACTCTGGAAATTCTATATAAAACTTATCTAAACCTAATTTTGCAAACTTTTAATTCAACTAAATGTCAATATATTACCATATAATTGCTAAATAAACATTTTGGAGTGGGTATAACACCGTTTTGGGGGTATTTGTATCGATAGAATAGATTTTTCGTTGAAATTTCGTACCAACCCGGAATTACGTCGTAGGAAAATCCGCCGGCATCCGAAACGGTCCACGATTCACAAGTCAACCTATGTGGAATCGGAAAGGGCATAAAATTTCCGATATTTTGATACCCATACATCTAGGTTTTCTTTAAAACCTACGTTTTAAAATACCTAAGCAAAAACGTTGTTATGGTTTCGTTTGAGCAACCTGCCAAAAATGTATGGAATTTCGTAATTTTTGTTCTCGTGGATCAAACTTACTTTTTGCCCAGGTATTCAAAAACGTAGGTTTTAAAGAAAACCTAGATGTTAGGGTATCAAAAGATCAGAAATTTTATGCCCTTTCCGATTCCACATAGGTTGACTTGTGAATCGTGGACCGGTTCGGATGCAGGCGGATTTTCTTACGACGTAATTCCGGGTTGGTACGAAATTCCAACGAAAAATCTATTCTATCGATACAAATACCCCCAAAACGGTGTTATACCCACTCCAAAATGTTTATTTAGCAATTCTATGGTAATATATTGACATTTAGTTGAATTAAAAGTTTGCAAAATTAGGTTTAGATAAGTTTTATATAGAATTTCCAGAGTTATATAAACTTTTATACTAAGTAGTTAGTAAACTTTATATTCAATCCAAATTATTTTTTTTAATCAGTCAAGGATGCCTATTTGGAGTTGGGAGACTGGATTTATGGTGATTTGTCAACAAATAACATTATTTATGTTAATTTTTCGAAAGGTGTACAAACTTTTTTTGCACCTTTTTTATTTTCGTAATAGTATTTGTTATATAACTTTTTATAGATATCATCTTTTCATGAGCTTTTTGTAGTAAAATGTTTGGCATGAGTTTCTGAACAAAACGTAGTACTAGGTTCCTGTCAAACTTTAAATTTTTTACATGTTTCATCACAAAATGTGCATAGTGCCCAAGGGGTGTAAATACTTTTTTTACATACTGTAAATTGTTTCCACTTCTCCGAGGCATCGCGTGGCACGACACTAAATACGTGTGACTTGCCGGGGTCCTCCGGAAGTGCTTTTAAGCTTGTCCTCCCTAACCTCGAAACCGACATAGCCGGCGTACGGCACGAGCCGGAGAGAGTGTTTATCATCTGACACCATCTCACTTGTGGTGTTGTCCTTGCCTTCCATCGAGAAAGCAACAATGGGGACGAGCTGTCCTGCGAAGGGTAAAGGTCCTGTATTTGGAAAAATTTAAATTTGAGCATCAGTTGAAATTATTTTGACTTAACATTGAACAAACTCCATGACAAAATCATAGTCTAAGTTGCTATTTTTCCAAAAACATACTGACAGCACTGTCACCTCCATCGCCCACAGTGTTCAGTTTGATGAATACTAATTTGGGTAGCGAATATTTCAGCGGAATGCCTTGGCATTTACTGAAACGTTGCCGCAGCCATTGTAACTGTAACTGTGCGGTGGTACGGTTCATTATTTCGAGGAAGAATCGCAATAAGGTTTCCCCCCCTCGAATCCACTTGAACTGGAATGTATCGCTGAATGTAATGAGAAATTCCTCGTCAATCATGCGGCAGAAATGATTGAGGCGGTACGCGGAAAATTTCTTTTGGTTTACGAATATGATTTGATTAGTTGTGATGGGTTCTTTGGAATTTGTTTTTACCTTATACATTAAATATAATCAAAATTCTTATCATCAGATAGTGTTTTTAAGTTATTTCAAAGGACAATCACACCCTCTTCTCATACTTGAAGATTTGGTCAAAATACATGATAAATTTATTAAAACTAAATTAGATAAAAGCAAAAATCAAAAAATATATCATAAAATAAACTTCACATAGCTTTCCAAACACCTCGGATTTCCTCAAGTTTTCTCACTAACCTATAGAAATAAAACGCAAAAAAGCCTTCTCCACAGCAACTCCATCCATCACTCGACAGAAGGTGTGAGCGCTCACACTGTTTCGGACGAGATAATGATGATGATGCTCGTTGAAGCAATCCCGGCACTTGACACCATCAAGCGATCCGACGCACCTTTTGGGAGGAAAATTTATATTACGCACATTTTTTTCCTCCTTTTCCCGGTGCACAGTGGATCCTCTCTGAACAAAGGTGTGACAAAATTAAAAAATGTCAGGTATTTTACCAAATATGTCATATTAGGGTAATTCTGGGCAGCTGAATTCAAAAAATACATTTATTATTTCATGAAGTAAAATCTAAGTACATTCGGGTGGTTCATAAATTATTATTTTGAAATATTTTTTTTAAATTGCTGAAATTGTATTTTTTATATCATTTTTATAGCTTGGAATTTTGATTTTGTGTGTTTGTGAATCTTAATAAATAAAATGTTAGGGTGGTACCAGATCACAATGCTCCATAACCAAAATTTTGTTAAACAAAATTCGTAGATACCATACTTTAAAATAATAGCTTTGTCATCTTCCGAAAGTTAGTAACGTTAGGGTGGTCCAGTTAATAGGGTGTTCCAAAATTTGTGTATTTGAGGAAAAGTGTTATTTGGCTTCTATGAGGTTATCATAACATTTTAACTATGCACATTTTAGTAGTATCTGTAGTTTAGGTAGGGAAAGATCAGAAGACATTTCTAGAGTTGTTTTAAAGGTCGTATAAACATATGAAACACAACAAATTTAAGGACTTTAAAAACTCTAGATTTTTGTTGAGGCCAAAAGAAATTTTTTTCAAGTTTTCATCTCCTTCCCCTTTCGAATATTCCCAAATACTAGGGTGCAAAACAAAGATCGTCACCTACAAAATTAATAAATCATTAACTTTTTTTTTTGCATTAGAGTTATTAATTAGAGTAATTTGTGATACATTTAAAAAGTTGAGAATAAAGTTTTGAATTTTATTTTTTTTATTTCCCATCTTCCCTCCTCTCTTCATCCACGACTCGAGCCAAGGTCTGCTCTGCTTTTAAGCTACACATAAAAATATGTAAGGTAAAAACTGCTTTTAGGAAGACTTTTTGGGTAAGATGAAAAAAGTTCTTGCATGTTTAGGATTCCCACAAGAAAATCTATCGTACCAAAAAAAAAAGTATGTACCGTCTGACATTAGGTCTGCGGTGAGATTGGGTCATACAAATTTTAACAATTTGTATCTAACCCACCAGACCCAATGTCACCCCTGATGACGGTTTTCATTAAAATGTTTGCAATTGCTCATTAACTAATGGGTAATTCTCTACCAACTCACACGAAATCGGGAAAAGTTGCCCCGACCCCTCTTCGATTTGCGTGAAACTTTGTCCTAAGGGGTAACTTTTGTCCCTGATCACGAATCCGAGGTCCGTTTTTGATATCTCGTGACGGAGGGCGGTACGACCCCTTCCATTTTGAACATGCGAAAAAGAGGTGTTTTTCAATAATTTGCAGCCTGAAACGGTGATGAGATAGAAATTTGGCATCAAAGGGACTTTTATGTAAAATTAGACGCCCGATTTGATGACGTACTCAGAATTCCGAAAAAACGTATTTTCATCGAAAAACAATAAAAAGTTTTAAAATTCTCCCATTTTCCGTTACTCGACTGTAAAAATTTTGGAACATGTCATTTTATGGGAAATTTAATGTACTTTTCGAATCTACATTGTCCCAGAAGGGTCATTTTTCATTTAGAACAAAATTTTTCATTTTAAAATTTCGTGTTTTTCTAACTTTGCAGGGTTATTTTTAGAGTGTAACAATGTTCTACAAAGTTGTAGAGCAGACAATTACAAAAATTTTGATATATAGACATTAGGGGTTTGCTTATAAACATCACAAGTTATCGCGATTTTACGAAAAAAAGTTTTGAAAAAGTTACTTTTTGCGTTTCTCTTTGTTTCGTCGTCCGTGTCTGTCGCGGGTGACCATGAACGGCCATGATCGATGACGACCAACTTTTTCAAAACTTTTTTTCGTAAAATCGTGATAACTTGTGATGTTTATAAGCAAACCCTTATGTATATATATCAAAATTTTTGTAATTGTCTGCTCTACAACTTTGTAGAACATTGTTACACTCTAAAAATAACCCTGCAAAGTTAGAAAAACACGAAATTTTAAAATGAAAAATTTTGTTCTAAATGAAAAATGACCCTTCTGGGACAATGTAGATTCGTACATTAAATTTCCATAAAATGACATGTTCCAAAATTTTACAGTCGAGTAACGGAAAATGGGAGAATTTTAAAACTTTTTAGTGTTTTTTCGATGAAAATACGTTTTTCGAATTCTGATTACGCCATCAAATCGGGCGTCTAATTTTACATAAAAGTCCCTTTGACACCAAATTTCTATCTCATCACCGTTTCAGGCTGCAAATTATTGAAAACACCTCTTTTTCGCATGTGCAAAAATGGAAGGGGCCCCTCCGTCACGAGATATCGAAACGGATTCGTGATCAGGGACAAAAGTTACCCCTTAGGACAAAGTTTCACGCAAATCGAAGAGGGGTCGGGGCAACTGCTGTGTGAGTTGGCGGAGAATTACCCTAATATGTTTTTCACTGCCCACATCACTTTGTTCCAATAATTCTCCACGCAGATACACATCGTAGCTTGTGTGCTATCTTGTGACACGTCCTATCTTGTTCAGCAGACGGATCACAAGATAGCACATATGCACATGTGAAATTTTACGATAGAAAGTAATTTCGCCGTTGAAGTTTTCAGTCATTCCAAGAGGAATATTTAACCAAATCATAAAAAGACGAGGGTGGTGAGGGGAGGGGTGGGAATCTTGGTACCCTAAGAAATCCAAAATCCAGTATTATTTTGGTACATTCGTTGATATCTTGAATATGAAGAAAAATCATAAGGCGTTCGCCATATCTGACTTTTTGATCCGATTCGTGAACAGAGTAGAGTAGATCCACTTTGACTTTTTTTTAGAAACATGCAAATTTTGATCCTTCGAGCAAGTATGAGCAAAATTTGCTATACACAGTCTGAAAGTACATTAAATTTCATGACAGAAACTGCATACGAGACTTTGGACACACCCGTACAAAATTGTTCCTAAAGGGTTGAAATTTGAAAAAATCTTGAAAATAGTTAATGCTTTCTTTCGTTTGAATAGCTAAAAAGAGGGAAGGGATCCATCAAAATTTCAAGAACAGTAAAATTAACAACTTTTAAATACCTTTCGAATGCAGCCAGAAGAATCAAATTTGGTTTAAAATTGGCGGAGTTATGCAAGTTTTAAGAAAAAATATTTTTTGCGAATTTTGAAGTTTCAGCTACTACAAATAACAAAAATGTCTGCTTTCTCAAAGCCGCCAAAAATTCAAATTCCATCCAATCTTGCTCAAAATTTGGGAAAGTGTTTTTGAATGTATGAGAAAAAATAGAAAAATACTAACACTACTGAAATTTAACTTTCATTTTTTGATTTTTGTCACACCTGGATCCACTGTGCGGTGGCTTCTCTAATTTCACGGGAAACGGTTCTACGCGGGGTGGAAAATGAGTCCAATTTAGAAGTCGTTTTTTTTCCTCCACATATTTCTCTACATGAAGTCACCTTAGAGGGTTGGGGCGTGGAATGTGATGTGATTTGTGCACGTTGGTGGCTCAATTTTGAAGGCCTCCCGCTCAAAATGGTGGAATTTTATGTAGAAGATCCCAGCCTAGCGAGTTCCAGAGGTATTAATCTCGCCCGCAAAGAGGACATTTTTCATTTTGCTGGAAACGCGAGACATCGCAAATCTTGGCACAAATTCGACTTTAACCTTGTGGCAGACGCCACATAGAAGATGCTAATAAAATAGACTAGACATTAACTTTGAGTCTTTACAACGTGATTTATGGCGGAACGATGTTGTTAGTCTGCTCTCTGGAAGGTTCCGTATGCGCAAGCTGAAGATGTTTGTTACTTCAACAGCCCATAATACCAACCGTTGGAGGTTTTGAATTTTATTAAGTTTTTTTTTTATGGTGAATCTTCGTGAGTTACTCTCAACATCTCGGAAGCAAAAATTAAAATTGGTTTCATCAATCAAATGCTTACTTCGCTTTTTGAAAGTTTACTTTCAAACCCGTTTTTTTCTATATTCTATTCACCCTAAGCTCCACCCTTATTCCCAAAAATCAATCGACCATTTCAAACGCCCAAATATAAACTCTAAAAACCCCCCCCATCAGGCATAAAAATGCTTTCAGTTCGCGATCTAATTCGCGTGTTTTCGTAAAAGATTCACGTTTTATAGCCGGGGGAATTCACTCACATATCGAAAAATGGCTCCATCAACGGTTGCACTCGACGCACTCGTCGAGAGGCGCCACCACCGGAAAGCTTTTCCTGCCACGTGTATGCTAATGGGAGGGATCCCGTGGAGGAAACGTGTCCCGCTGCGAGTATTACTCAAGGGGTCTTCGGGGAGTGGATGTTTTTGCTCTGAAAGCGCCATTAGGCTGAATTCTGCTCCTAAATTGATACTTGAGAGTATAGTTACAGTTAGGGTTACATTGATTTTTATGCGGATTTCTTGAGTTGAAGCTAACGTCATGATTCGAATTCCCGGACGCTTCGAAACCCAGACACCTCAGTTTTATTGTTAATTTGATTTTGGTTAACCGCGGTGGATTTTCTTGAAATAATTCGAACAGTAAAAAATCCACCAAAGCATCTACCACATTGATCACACAAAAACTGTGGTAGAAAAGTATCCACCGGTAAATGCCTTGGTGGATTTTTGACAGTTGAAATTATTTTAAGAAAATCCAACGTGGTTTACCGAATCAAATTAACAATACAACTCTTATCTTGTTTTATCAATTATTTGGATATCAGTTCGCATTATGAATATCAAAACTGTGTTATTTGATGATTTCTAACATCAACTTGCATTTAAAGTGTGTTTTGAACGCTGTAGTTAGTGCCAAAACAATTAAATAAAATTATAAGTTTACCAAAAAATTTTAAACATTACACTGAAATATTTCATAGGCGTCCGAAGCACCGGGAAGCCAAAGAAGAAATTTATGGTTTTGATTTCCTTAAATTCCAGAATTTTTGACGAAGAACTTCGTCTTAGGGCTCTATACAGGGTAGCAATCCAAAATTCCTCTCGGCAAATTTCCCCTCTTCTTAGCGCTTGGTTGAACAAACGTTTCCCAATCAGTCAATCGAGAGACGTGAGATTGATGTATCTAAAATCACCCCCACTCTACCTCATAATTTTCGGACCGTCGACGCGGCAAAAAGCGAATAAGGAGATGTAGGAGAATGGGTGCCAAAAGGCGGGGCATACGTCCCCGATCTAAATTAGCAAAACGCGGCTCGGTCGGTTCCGAAAATTCATTCTGTTGCTAGACGTCGACGAGTCAACATCAGGAGCAGATGGCCTGGAGGCCCGGTAGCAGACGGCTTGGAGGCCCGGGAGCGGATGGCTTGGAGACCCTAGAGCAGATGGCCTGGAGGCATGGATACGCCAAGACATGCCAGCCGGGATGAGCGGGAGTTGATTATTGGAACTGGCAACCACCTGGAGTGGCCGGAGGCCCCGGGGATGTTCCGATAAGGGGACATTTGGCGGAACCATAAGAGTTGGGGCAATATGGGTATCAAACTTTAGGGATTTTGATACTGGACATGAAATTTGACATTTTGGCAGTAATGGCCACCACCTGGAGTGGCCGGAGGCCCCGGGGGATGTTCCAATAAGGGAACATTTGCGGAACCATAATAGTTGGGGCAATATGGGTATCAAGCTCTAGGGTTTGTGTATTGTGTCTTTAAGACATGGTTCAGAATGACTCTTTGTAATAAATTTTATTGTTTGCAAAATATTTCTTGAAAATTGTTCAATGCCGAAAGTTTAACAGAGAATTGATGAAATGATTTCATATAAACTGGCTCGAAAATTTTGCTATTACGATTAGCTAAAGAAGCGTTTGAAAGTTTTAATTGTTATCAAACGTCAAAATACAATCTTTGAGCAAAAATAAATAGATCTTACGAAATAATTATTTCTTGATTGATTTTGTGGCCAAGAAACGCAAATATTAAAAACTCTAAAAATGTCATTTACTTTTGTATCCGAAGTTCTTCGTCATGATGGTTATGCCTGTAGGATTACCACTGCACTTTTTTTATATAAAATATCGATTGTTTTGATGTTAACAGCTGATTTGAGACCTAAAGAATGCCCTTCACTAACATTTCAGTCAAAAATCCACCAAAGCATCTACCACATTGAGCACACAAAAAACTGTGATAGGAAAGTATCCACTTGTAGATGCTTTGGTGGATTTTTGACAGTTCGAATTATTTCAAGAAAATCCACCGCGGTTAACAAATTAACAATAGTACCCGAGTGTCCGGAATGCGAAGCAAAAGTGTCCGGATTTCGAATCAGCTTTTATCTGTGTCTGGGATTCGAAGCACAACAAGTCATTATATTTTTAAAATTCTGATGAAAAATTGCTGGAAAAGACATATTTTGCATGAATTCTCGCAAAACAGACTCTTTTTACTACATCCTGATGATATTTCTACGTTTCCAACTTATTACATATTTTTTGCTAGCTATAACAAAAACGATATGCTATTAAGGGTCCGGATTTCGAATCGTGACGTTAAATGCAATGGACTTTTGATTCAATCCAATCTTTATTAAGTCAATTGTTGGAACGTTGAAAAATTGGATTTGGATATTACCTATTTTCTAAGAAATTTTACTGAAATAATGGAATTCGTCAGGAACTGATGTTGATAACAGCAGTTTTTTATGTAAAATTACACATTTTCAACACAAAATCGATTACCATACCCAATTTTCTTTAGCGGTGTAATTTTCTTTTAGCATATTTTTTATTTTATTTTACTTTTATTTCATCAAGAAAATTTGGCCGAAAAAACTGTAAAGCTGAAAAAACACCATATCATCAAATTCGAAAATGTCATCTTTATCAGCATCAATCCAAACCGGAACCGTGCACACTCAACGTGTCAATCACTATAGTCACTCAACATGACACGATTCCCGATTCCGTGAAAAATCAGAGCAATTTGAAGTAACTCGTTCACGTCACTCACGGAGTTAATCAAATTTGCACTGGCAGCTCACCCGAGGGAGATCATGAAGATATTCTTAGCATTTTTTGTCTGAATAATGCACTGGTGGTACCAGGGGGGGGTCCCATGCCTTCCTTCGACAGAAATTTGTTCTAAATTTATCCGGGGTCATTCACAAACACCGTAATCAAAATATTTCCTGAGCCTGGTCACGCTACTGGAAAAATGTGACTTTTATTAACGGTGCCTTCAAGAAATCGAAATAAAAAAAAAACTATTGCCTCATGATGATTAAAAACTCAGAGTTCAAAATTTAATTAATGCAAATCCTTGAAACATTTCACAACAAAATTACGCTGTATGAGACTACATGCCATTATTTTGTTGAGTACTACAGATCACGGATGCCATATGTACAGATTTGTTTGTGTTTCACAGACATTTGAGCTTGTGCCAGACATTTTTTGATGTACACAGACTTTCAAAAATCTCACAAACAAAAATATTTTGTTACTTCAAATTCAAAATAAGGAATTTCTGATGGATTTCCATGACTGTGAAATTTATATATTTTTGAATTTTAGACAAATGCACAGACATACACAGATTTTTTTACAGACATTTAAAAAAAAACCATGTGGCATCCCTGCTACAGATACACAATGATTTTTCTCCATGCAAATTGCAAATTTCTTTTAGGAACATAGTTTTTGTTCCACGGCTTTGGTTGAGTCCAGAGACGGCAGCCAGTAAATGGTAAAAAATACTTAATGACTATATTTTAAATATCAAGCAACGTTTCCGAAATATTTAGACAAAATGTATTCGAGAAGCTTCATCAAATATTTTTCAATAATAGTAATAATAGATTTTTTACCGTTATCGTCATTTTCCCATTATTTAACGTGGCGCTTCGAAACCCTCAGTATTTATTTTAAAAAAAGTCGTAACTCGGAATCCTGTTTTTAAAACTTTACCATCTTTTCGATATATTATGTAAAATTTTCCCGAGGAATCTTCATTTGCGTTTAAGACATCTAAAATCGGTTGAAATGACGCGGAGTTATGATTTTATGATAAATGTGGTTTTTGCAAAAATCGACGAAAATTACCATTTTTTTTAAATGGAAATGCAAGGTTGGAAGGTTGAATATTGAAAAAGTGACATTACACCAGAAAAGAAGAAAAATTACACAATTTGGAGGTAAAATTACACATTTTTTTCTTACATAAAAGACCATTACCATGATTTTTTTTGAAACTTTAAACTATTTTTCCTTAAAAAACCTATATAATCACCTTTCATTTGCGTTTAAGACATCGAAAATCGGTTGAAATGACGCGGAGTTATGATTTTATGATAAATGTGGTTTTTTGCAAAAATCGACGAAAATTACCATTTTTTTAAATGGAAATGTAAGTGTAATCCACTGAAATCAATTTAAAATGCATTTCTATGCGTTTAAAATCATTTATAGCAAGATTTTTGTAATTCAAAAATCATTTGATTTTTTGAAAATTTTCGATGTACAGCACAGCAAAAAAAAATTTCGTTAAAATTTTTGTTTTCGTCATTTTTTTTAAACTAATGATTGCAAAACAACTGAACTAGTGTAAAATGCATTTGAAAACACTTGTTTTCATTCAAATTTTAAGACCATGGCTTGTTATTTAAATTTTTTATAAAAAAAAACTTTTTTAAATATTTGCATCGGCCTTATTGCAAGAAAAGAATCAATCAATAAATGTAAACATATAAAAAATTTAAGTATAAATATACATATAAAAAGTTTAAAGGAGACAAAACCTACAATAAGAAAATAATGACAACAGTAGTGAACCAGAACAACAACACATCAATGTGTTAATATAGACTTTTGCTATAGAATTTTTATCCCAAGGTCTAATTGAAGTATGCATATTTTTCTTGTTTTACGATGGATGTTCAACATTCAACGCATTCAAGCTTTACCGCTAAATCTAGCCAAACAGCGGCACAACATTATTCCATCCAAAAGGGATGGTGAATCCCGCGAGGGATATAAATGTTTTAACACAGTGATGTTTTACACGACTTCATCCTGGACAAGGAAAACCACCCCAGCTCGCTCGTTCGTCTACAAATTGATGGGCATAAACATGGAAATGCGACTTTAATGGAGATTCGAGCCTCGTTAAACCTTCTCGCTGATAGAAGAGTATCGCTGGAAAAGCTTCGCCGGTCAGCATTCGGTCACGCGCGCGGTATAAAATTCCGCAATAAATCGGCCGGAAACCGCACATCGACGTCATTACACTGTCGTAATTAAACTTGGCGATATTGAGACACGTTCCGTTTATGAACCGCAAGAGCTGGCGTGTCACGTGTCAAAACGTGGCGTTGCACGACCACATATCACAATAGCTTTTTGTGAGGGGTTAATAAAGACACAACCGCAAACTTCACCCGCATCATCCACGGTCAGTGAGTTTAGAATCTTCTCGGGAAAAATTGCGGTTCCGCTCAGTTGACCGCAATCCGGACTTGATCTGCGTCGAATAGTTTCTAAAAGGGTTGGTTGAACTAATAAGTAACGAATGCTTTAAAGTTGACCCCATCCAGAATAACTTGAATTCAATTTCTCAAAATGGCAACCCAATTCCCCAAAATATGCACCACAATACGGCAAACCGTCATCATTTCGCAGCGCCACCACTTTCCATAATAGGAGGGCAACAGCAGTACAGTTATAAATAAGTTTTCCGAGCCCCATTTCAATTCATTCGAGGAAACTTTCCCCCCCACTCCAGCTGACCTCTTGCTCCGATTTCGGAATCTTCTGCATAATGACCCTTAGAAATAGGCTTACGAACTTAACCTTTCCGAATGCCAGCGCCACCGCCATCGACGCCGTCCAAGTTTCTTTGCCACCAGTTGGTTCTACAATTCAAAGTGTGAGGCCATTTCCAGTGAAGGAGCAAAACTTTTCTTCTCCGAATTGTGGACGTTCAGGAGTTGAGTCGTGCTTTCTTCGCCCGCCCACACTACTTCTATCCCTCTATTTTTCATTGTTACTCGCGGTGTTCTGAATTGCGATATTTTTCGATAAAAGATAAAATTCATGTCTCTTCTATAAATTGGTTTTTCAATGCCATTCTATTTTCTTTAGTTGATTTGAAAAATAACTTTGTTTGAAGCACCGTTCTTTGTTTGTGTGCATCTATTTCCGCTGTAATTCCGGCGTACCAACGTTCACCAAGTGCCCAAACCACCCACACCTCCCCCGTCCCTCATGGGCCGGACAAAAGCTCCAATTTGTTCTTATTTATAGAAGGTTTTCTTTCTGCACTTATTTTCTCAATTTATTAGTGTTGTTTAATTTTCCCTTCTTATATTTCCACGCAATTTCGTCCAACTCCCCTAACGAAGTCCTCTCTCGTTTGTTTAACTCGAGGACCCACTTTCGGAGACGTTTGTTTTTCCTTTTGGTTGATTTTTTTCCCCTCCAGTAACGTTCAAGTACAAGAATACAGAGCATTTGCCGCCACTTGTTTCACGATCTTGACCCTGAACAAACTGATTTTTCTTCTCTGCGAATTTTTATTTGTTTAGTTTTGTTTTCTACTACTTCTGGTACTAGCAGCCATTCCCCGTTTCTCCCTCTACAGCTATCGATGTTGTTGGTGTTATTACTTTGTTTTAATTCACTTTCTATTAACTAGTCGTGTCAAGCTCCGAGAGCCACTAGAAACCGGAATGCAAACTATCGCAACATTTACACTGAAACGATTGTTTTTCTCAATTTTCCCACGCCACAGAGTTTTTTTTATCTCAGTATTCTAAATTACATTTTTTTAAACAAGTTCTAGATATCTTTTTACACAGCAACACTTGAAAGATTTCACCGTAAACGCAGTGTAATTTCTACAGAAGCAAAACCTTCACAAACCACCTCTTTTAACACCAATCAGCAACAACACCAATATTAACAACTGAACAATGAGTGAAAGTAACAATTGGCACCCTAGAAATGAGTTTCACAACTCAACATCAACTTTTTTACAACTCTGCAATCGTGATCTACTTGATACGAACAACTTTTATAGTTTTGTTTTGTTTTAACTTTAGTTTCTCTTCGATCTTGATAATTCATTCTTGGTTGAGTCACGAGTCGCCGATGCTATGAGAGTTTACGCTGAATGTTTTCCACAATCTTTCTCGCACAATCGATTTAAAAATTTCAATGTAAGTGATTTTTTTCAAACTGTTTATAACTTCAATATTTAATTTTTAAAAATTTGCAATCTGATATAAATTTGCAACAAATTATACGTAAAAACATGATTTTACGTGTGATTCATCAGGGTGTAATATCAAAATCGATTATCCAGCGCAGCATTTTTTCAGTTCCTTTTGGGGCCCCAATCAACTCCCCAAAGTTTGGGAGCGATTGGTTTAGTCCTCACTTAGCGCAAAGCGATTCAATTTTCCATATAAATTTGTATCGGGAAACATTTTTTTTTTGATTTTGATATTTATCCAAACCACGTTTCATGCTATATTAAAACCAAACTCATATTCAGATGCTCAGGAATGTGCTCTACAACTTTGCCGAAGAGCGTATGGTGCTAACTTGCTCCTGAAAGAAGATAAAGCGTCCTCAAAACTCGTCTTAAACGTGATTTTCGAGCAAAAAAAAACACTTTTTAGACGAGTTTTAACACGTTGTGTTTTTTTTTAGGGGCAAGCTAGCACCATACTCTATTCGGCAAAGTTATAGAGCAGTAGCACCTTCCAGAGCATCCAAATATGGATCCGGTTTTAGTACAGCGTTAAACGTGAATTTTATAAAAATCAACATCCGAATGTTTTTTCCCATACAAATTTACATAGAAAATTGAATTGCTTTGCGCAAAGTGAGGACTAAACTAATCGTTTCCAAACTTTGGGGAGTTGTTTAGGACCCCAAAAGGAACATCAACCATATTACACCCTAGTAATTCAATCGTTTACGACGAATTTCAAGTTTACATCAACTGAGTTTACATGTGATTCATTTTTTCCGTGTCAAGTAAATAAGATATGTACTGTACGTACTGTATGAGTAACGCCGGAAAAACTATTTTTCCGATTTTCAATGTCAAAAAAATCTGGAGCAATATTTGAGAATAAGACTACAATGAACAAACCCTGCATTGTTGACAAATTACAAACTAATTAAAAATTCTGATGACTAATGACCACTTTTCGTCACTTTATAAACAACAAACAACAACAACTTCAGAATTATCTTGTGTATCCTTTGGCAAGAATTTCATAATTTCTCGACTTAGTTTTATTGACAAAAAAAAAACATTCTGGTTGAACTAAGCCTACGAATAAATCTTTAAAATTACATCTCGTGAAAACATATATATGCCAACATTTCATCTAAAATCTCTAATTTATAGAGAGCCTAACCCTAAGCATGAGTTTTCCAGAAGTTGAATTAGAAATGAATTTGTTGCAAACTAATAACACCAAACTCTCATTGCATCTATGACTCCGTTGAGACTCTCTTTCGTTCGTTCCTCTTAGCGTTGGAATGTCGATGTCGTAAACAAGTTTCCTCCCTTCTGTCCTTGGTTGTTGGATTCTTCTCCCACATCTTACTTGCCTGTATGTTAGGGTCCCGTCGCTTCAGAGCTACACCAAATCCTACCTAATGCGGTCTCACAACTATCTTTCTCGACCGTTTCTCTTTTCCCCTGATTTGATAATTTCCCAAGTTTCATTACTTTTTTTTTTTGTTTTTGAAAATAACTACACATAAGGGTAATGAAACAAATGTGATTATATTTGGAAATATTCACCTCACAAAACTTAACTATTCGCGCACAAACACACCCACACCTGATAGTTTTTCACGTCTTTGAAAATCGGGAACTGTGTACAACTATATAATACACTGCCCTCGGGGATCACAACGTCCTCACAAAGTGCCTCCTCCACCTGTATTTTGATCAAACCAGATTAGATTACCTGTCCCGACCGAAGTCCCTCCCCCGAAAAGTGCTGCTGCTGTTGTTGCAGCTCACTCTTAGGTGATCGCATGGCAACACTGCTAGACAAAGTGCCCTGCGCGATGGTAGTTTTACAGTAATTAATTTATTGTCCACTGGCGTGCAACCTGCTCCACAGCATCCCTCAAACCCCATGGACGTCGACGACGTCGTCTGGAAAAGTAATCAACGTGCTTCGCATATATGGCCCCTCCCGAGTGTGTGCAATGTAACACATGTGACAGTCATACCAACGCAAACACACACACTGAACACACTGCACAGTGGGGCCAAACCCGGTGCTAATCCCATGAAATTGATTACGAAAAAGGCCGCAGGTTTTTTGACCTCAAAAATAGTGTTCTATACGTAAAAAAGCCTGATAAATCGAATGGTGATGACCCCATCCACCGGAGACCACGGGAACAGGTCCATTTTGCCCCTTTTTCCCCTAAAAATCAATTTTCTCAAACTATTTGACCTGTACAGAAAAAGGCCGCAGGTTTTTTGACCTCAAAAATAGTGTTCTATACGTAAAACAGCCTGATAAATTGAATGTTGATGACCCCATCCACCGGAGACCACGGGAACAGGTCCACTTTGCCCCTTTCCCCCTAAAAATCAATTTTCTCAAACTATTTGACCTGTACAGAAAAAGGCCGCAGGTTTTTTGACCTCAAAAATAGTGCTCTATACGTAAAAAAGTCCGATAAATCGAATGGTGATGACCCCATCCATCGGAGACCACGGGAACAGGTCCATTTTGCCCCTTTTCCCCTAAAAATCAATTTTCTCAAACTATTTGACCTGTACAGAAAAAGGCCGCAGGTTTTTTGACATCAAAAATAGTGCTCTATACGTAAAAAAGTCCGATAAATCGAATGGTGATGACCCCATCCATCGGAGACCACGGGAACAGGTCCATTTTGCCCCTTTTCCCCTAAAAATCAATTTTCTCAAACTATTTGACCTGTACAGAAAAAGGCCGCAGGTTTTTTGACATCAAAACTAGTGCTCTATACGTAAAAAAGTCCGATAAATCGAATGGTGATGACCCCATCCACCGGAGACCACGGGAACAGGTCCATTTTGCCCCTTTTTCCCCTAAAAATCAATTTTCTCAAACTATTTGACCTGTACAGATAAAGGCCGCAGGTTTTCTGACCTCAAAAATAGTGTTCTATACGTAAAAAAGTCCGATAAGCCGAATGGTGATGACCCCATCCACCGGAGACCACGGGCACAGGTCCATTTTGCCCCTTTTCCCCTAAAAACCAATTTTCTCAAACTATTTGACCTGTACAGAAAAAGGCCGCAGGTTTTTTGACCTCAAAAATAGTGTTCTATACGTAAAAAAGTCCGATAAATCGAATGGTGATGACCCCATCCACCGGAGACCACGGGAACAGGTCCATTTTGCCCCTTTGCCCCTAAAAACCAATTTTCTCAAACTATTTGACCTGTACAGAAAAAGGCCGCAGGTTTTCTGACCTCAAAAATAGTGTTCTATACGTAAAAAAGTCCGATAAATCGAATGGTGATGACCCCATCCACCGGAGACCACGGGAACAGGTCCATTTTGCCCCTTTTTCCCCTAAAAATCAATTTTCTCAAACTATTTGACCTGTACAGATAAAGGCCGCAGGTTTTCTGACCTCAAAAATAGTGTTCTATACGTAAAAAAGTCCGATAAGCCGAATGGTGATGACCCCATCCACCGGAGACCACGGGAACATGTCCATTTTGCCCCTTTTCCCCTAAAAACCAATTTTCTCAAACTATTTGACCTGTACAGAAAAAGGCCGCAGGTTTTTTGACCTCAAAAATAGTGTTCTATACGTAAAAAAGTCCGATAAATCGAATGATGATGACCCCATCCACCGGAGACCACGGGAACAGGTCCATTTTGCCCCTTTTCCCTTAAAAATCAATTTTCTCAAACTATTTGACCTGTACAGAAAAAAGCCGCAGGTTTTTGACCTCAAAAATACGAAAAACAAGAATTAAATAATTTAAGAATTTAAGATAAAATAAAAATCTTAAATTCTTAAATTCTTAAATTCTTAAATTCTTAAATTCTTAAATTCTTAAATTCTTAAATTCTTAAATTCTCAAATTCTTAAATTCTTAAATTCTTAAATTCTTAAATTCTTAAATTCTTAAATTCTTAAATTCTTAAATTCTTAAATTTTTAAATTCTTAAATTCTTAAATTCTTAAATTATTTTATTCTTATTTTTCGTATGTTTGAGGTTTGAAAACCTGCGGCCTTTTTCTGTACAGGTCAAATAGTTTGAGAAAATTGATTTTTAGGGGAAAAAGGGGCAAAATAGACCTGTTCACGTGGTCTCCGGTGGATGGAGTCATCACCATTCGATTTATCGGACTTTTTTACGTATAGAACACTATTTTTGAGGTCAGAAAACCTGCGGCCTTTTTCTGTACAGGTCAAATAGTTTGAGAAAATTGATTTTAAGGGAAAAAGGGGCAAAATGGACCTGTTCCCGTGGTCTCCGGTGGATGGGGTCATCACCTTTTGATTTATCAGGCTTTTTTACGTATAGAACACTATTTTTGAGGTCAAAAAACCTGCGGCCTTTTTCTGTACAGGTCAAATAGTTTGAATAAATTGATTTTTAGGGGAAAAGGGGCAAAATGGACCTGTTCCCGTGGTCTCCGGTGGATGGGGTCATCACCATTCGATTTATCGGACTTTTTTACGTATAGAACACTATTTTTGAGGTCAGAAAACCTGCGGCCTTTTTCTGTACAGGTCAAATAGTTTGAGAAAATTGATTTTTAGGGAAAGGGGCAAAATAGACCTGTTCGTGGTCTCCGGTGGATGGGGTCATCACCTTTTGATTTATCAGGCTTTTTTACGTATAGAACACTATTTTTGAGGTCAAAAAACCTGCGGCCTTTTTCTGTACAGGTCAAATAGTTTGAATAAATTGATTTTTAGGGGAAAAGGGGCAAAATGGACCTGTTCCCGTGGTCTCCGGTGGATGGGGTCATCACCATTCGATTTATCGGACTTTTTTACGTATAGAACACTATTTTTGAGGTCAAAAAACCTGCGGCCTTTTTCTGTACAGGTCAAATAGTTTGAGAAAATTGATTTTTAGGGGGAAAAGGGGCAAAATGGACCTGTTCCCGTGGTCTCCGGTGGATGGGGTCATCACCATTCGATTTATCGGACTTTTTTACGTATAGAACACTATTTTTGAGGTCAAAAAACCTGCGGCCTTTTTCTGTACAGGTCAAATAGTTTGAGAAAATTGATTTTTAGGGGGAAAAGGGGCAAAATAGACCTGTTCACGTGGTCTCCGGTGGATGGAGTCATCACCATTCGATTTATCGGACTTTTTTACGTATAGAACACTATTTTTGAGGTCAGAAAACCTGCGGCCTTTTTCTGTACAGGTCAAATAGTTTGAGAAAATTGATTTTAAGGGAAAAAGGGGCAAAATGGACCTGTTCCCGTGGTCTCCGGTGGATGGGGTCATCACCTTTTGATTTATCAGGCTTTTTTACGTATAGAACACTATTTTTGAGGTCAAAAACCTGCGGCCTTTCTGTACAGGTCAAATAGTTTGAATAAATTGATTTTTAGGGAAAAGGGGCAAAATGGACCTGTTCCCGTGGTCTCCGGTGGATGGGGTCATCACCATTCGATTTATCGGACTTTTTTACGTATAGAACACTATTTTTGAGGTCAGAAAACCTGCGGCCTTTTTCTGTACAGGTCAAATAGTTTGAGAAAATTGATTTTTAGGGGAAAGGGGCAAAATGGACCTGTTCCCGTGGTCTCCGGTGGATGGGGTCATCACCATTCAATTTATCAGGCTTTTTTACGTATAGAACACTATTTTTGAGGTCAAAAAACCTGCGGCCTTTTTCTGTACAGGTCAAATAGTTTGAGAAAATTGATTTTTAGGGGAAAAGGGGCAAAATGGACCTGTTCCCGTGGTCTCCGGTGGATGGGGTCATCACCATTCGATTTATCGGACTTTTTTACGTATAGAACACTATTTTTGAGGTCAGAAAACCTGCGGCCTTTTTCTGTACAGGTCAAATAGTTTGAGAAAATTGATTTTTAGGGGAAAAGGGGCAAAATGGACCTGTTCCCGTGGTCTCCGGTGGATGGGGTCATCACCATTCAATTTATCAGGCTTTTTTACGTATAGAACACTATTTTTGAGGTCAAAAAACCTGCGGCCTTTTTCTGTACAGGTCAAATAGTTTGAGAAAATTGATTTTTAGGGGGAAAAGGGGCAAAATGGACCTGTTCCCGTGGTCTCCGGTGGATGGGGTCATCACCATTCGATTTATCGGACTTTTTTACGTATAGAACACTATTTTTGAGGTCAAAAAACCTGCGGCCTTTTTCTGTACAGGTCAAATAGTTTGAGAAAATTGATTTTTAGGGGGAAAGGGGCAAAATGGACCTGTTCCCGTGGTCTCCGGTGGATGGGGTCATCACCATTCGATTTATCGGACTTTTTTACGTATAGAACACTATATTTGAGGTCAAAAAACCTGCGGCCTTTTTCTGTACAGGTCAAATAGTTTGAGAAAATTGATTTTTAGGGGAAAAGGGGCAAAATGGACCTGTTCCCGTGGTCTCCGGTGGATGGGGTCATCACCATTCGATTTATCGGACTTTTTTACGTATAGAACACTATTTTTGAGGTCAAAAAACCTGCGGCCTTTCTCGTAATCAATTTCATGGGATTAGCACCGGGTTTGGCCCCACTGTGCACTGTTTGGAAATGCACAGCATAATTAAATATTCCCGGGTTGTCCCTTAAACATCATTAAAAATGCAGACTACTTCGCAGCAAACCAAGTGAGATTCTCTTTATCACCATGCAAAAGTACTGATCACACCCGCAGTTAAATTCACGCAACGGAGGTTCCACGAAGACGCCCTCTATGCGGAACGGTTGTCCTGCAGTAATTAATCCTTTTTTCAACCCTTCACTCAGAACAGGGACCCCCCAGTTGAGGTCAAAGTCTACACCGGTTTGCAGTCTTATCTGGTGCAGCGCAGAACGTGTAGTTTATTTACCCCTTTCACGGAAAGTGATAAATAACCATTGCTGGCCATACTGCAGCACCTTTTTTCCGCCCTTCTTACCTGGGTTGGTGGTAGCCATTGCCTTAAGCGGGTCCCACCCTCGCAATGACCCCGACAAAAAGTGACCGAATGAAAAATGATTGCAGCTCAACAGTGGGCAAAAGTTGTGCTTGAAGTGGCCATCTAAACTCCAAAAATCTATTGCTCTTCTATTGGTATTTTGTTTCCGATCCGTGCTGATGAGTGTTCTAACAAATATTCAAACCTCAAACAAAATTCAACACATTTACCACAGTGCCATAAACCAAACAGCAGGCAAATATTAGCACCAAGAAATTTATCATACCGCTGTCATTTATCCAATTCCATACGTACCTCCCAAACCCCACCAGCAGGTGTACAAGTATAACTTGGAATGTAAATAAAGAGCCGGGTTCCGGTTCCACAAATATCCTGTTTGGTTCCCAACATCCGGTGGACGGGGGAAGCAGAGATGTTTGCGTTACCTGCTAAGATGAAAGTCAAATCTAAACTGGGAGGAAGGGCTTTCTTTCAGTTGGTTCAATCGAATGTGATGTGTTTACGTGTGGTCCGGAATATTTGACTTCCGGAGGAAGCCATTCCGATAAATTAGGTCAATGGAGTGGAAAATATTTGTTTAAGTAAACTGGTCGATGTTCCTTGATTTGATGTGAGTAATTTATAAAGCAATGACGATAAATGAAAACATCTCCGATGGCTTTTAAAAATATGTTTTGAATAAAATATGGGTCATTCCAGATCAACTGAGTACACTTTTAGACTCGACCTTCACTGATTTGGACCAAACGTGGAAAGAACATTCATCTATCGATAGTGAACAGAAATCCCAGGTTGGTGCTGATTGGACCATCCCTCTATTTTTGGCACCGCCCTCTTTTTTGACGATTTTCTAAAAATCCTTTTTTTTTTCTTTTGATCATAACATTGCAAATACTTAAGCGAAAGACTTTCTACAGAATGCATTTTATAGAAAATTGTCCAAGAAATTCTATAAAAATAAAATTTTAACCCTTAAATGCCCACTAATATTATATTTTAACGTTTTAAGTAATTAAAATTCAGTTTTGACCAATTCCTTATACTTTAGTTTGTTTTTTTTTATCACCATCGTGATCCCCGGACAATTTTACATAATAATTAATGTAGACCTCAAACTAAAATGAACTATTGGCAAGATACAGCGATTTTACTGAAAAAAGTTTGATTTTACGCAGCACTCGGAAGTACATGGTGTACTTTTCAACAAAAAGGGATGAATCCCGCATAGTTCGGTTTTTATATGTGAGAAACTTATTTCGGATTTGCTAAATCGCTATATGTTACCAATAGTTCATTTTAGTTTGAGGTCTACATGGATTATTATGTAAAATTGTCCGGGGAACACGATGGTGATAAAATAAAACAAAATAAAGTATAAGGAATTGGTCACAACAGAATGTTAATACTTAAAACGTTAAAATATAATATTAGTGGGCATTTAACGGTTCAAATTTTATTTTTATCGAATTTCTTGGAAAATTTTCTATAAGATGCAACCTGTACAAAGTCTTTTGCTCAAATAGTTGCAAAGTTATGATTAAAAGAAAAACAAATTTCGAAAATCGTCAAAAAAGACGGCGGTGCCAAAAATAGAGGGATACTCCAACCAGCACCAAACTTGGAATTTCTGTTAACTATCAATAGATGAACGTTCCCTCCAAGTTTGGTCCAAATCGGTGAAGGTTGAGTCCAAAAGTCTACTCATATATACCCATATATATTTTGCAAACTTAAAATTGTTTAAATGAAATAAGCTAAAATCTAAATATTAAAGTCATAAATGCTCGATTTACTTCACATATGTAAAGAATGATGGAATACCATAACATGATGCTAATCTAGAAAATTCCGAAAAGTTATTTTTTAAATATAACTCAATACTCAAATGGATTACGTGAAAATATATCAAACTATTAGTGATTGCATAGATTTCATAGATTGCATGAAATGGTTTTCCCTTTGGCCAATGATTCAAAAAAAATCCGAAAGAAATTCAAAAGGTTGACTTAATCATTAAAAAAAACTTGCTAAAATAAAAGGAAACTATCCACAAGAAAATCCCAAACACCTCCAGCGACGAAAGCTTGCCGTGTCAAACGGAATTCCTCACCTATCAAAACCTTGAAACAAATCGCACAATCGCTCACGAAATCCCTTCCTTATTCTCTTCTATTTTCGACAACACCTGATTCCGGCGAAAATTGCACAAAATTAAAAACCTATTGATACCGCGTTCGCAAAACATCCGCACATGGAAATCGATATCCACGTGTGCCACCCACCCGCCCCAAAACAAACGAAATCCTTGAAACTGCGGCACCCTTGTCCTGGCAAAATCGTCGAACGAAAACAACAATATATAAAAAAAAACGTAAACAAACAAACAAATCTCCCCGTCAAATCAACCGACAACAACAATCAACAATCAATCGACGCCCTTTGGCCCGGGTCCCAAAATTTCGCAGCTGAAGTATTTCGTGGCACGGAAAAAGTTTCGGGAAGCCCAGAAACCGTACGACGTTAAAGACGTCATGGAGCAGTACACCTCGGGACACGCGGATCTGCTGAACCGCGTCCGGAATCTTCAGTTTAGGTGAGCCAGGCCCAAGTCTCTCTCAATCTTTCTCTGTCTCTGTTCCTCTTTTTTTCTCTCTCTTTGAAACCTAAGCAAATAAACAAACAGCAACAGCTCAAGAAACGAACAAAAAACGCGCCAAAAAAAAGCTTCCTTTTATCCACCACCCACCTCCAGTCCACCCAACATCAACCCACCAAACAAGTTCAGCAAACAAAATTTAAAAATAAAAACACCTTCAAGCTGCAAGGAAACCAAACAGCAAACCTTCCACAATACGCAAAACAAGCAAGCCGGTATACAACAACACAAAAAAAGACTCGTACGCAAAAGTTGCAGCAAAAGCTCACTTCCGAGCGGTTCATGCTTTCCGCATCACTCAAGCATTCGTTCGTCGCTAACACAGAGTGCGGACTAACAACAACACTAGTGCAATGTTACAAAAACGAAACGCATAAAACGGCATGGAAATTAAATCACAATTCATTGCGAGGTGGGTTGTCCCGAGGAGGAAAGGAATTTATTCAAAATATAGATGAACTTGTGTTGCTGTCAGAATTTCAACATTCTGATCGCAAGGAAATTGATAATTTGAAGTTACTTAAAAATATTTTGCTTGCTCCCACAAGCTGATTTTGACAAAAACTATTTGCAACAGCTTTAATTGTTGCAAAATACCGTATTTTAAAAAAAATACTCTGATTTTCATAGTGACACCAAATGTAGCAAAATTTTGCAAAGATTTTCAATGTATCAGAATCTTCAATGCCAATATTTTTTGTAACAAAATAACGCATTTCAAAGTTAATCAAATCAAATAAAGCAATTTTTATTAAATCTAATTCAATCAAATAAAGACGCACTCAGTCCGAAGAAAGAATCCTGAAAGAAATCATGGAGTTAGATTTCTCCCAAGTTCTTTCTTGTTACCGTCATCAGCGGTGACATTGGGTCTAGAGGCGGGATTGGGTCTATCAAAAATGCTGAAATTTGTATGACCCAATCTCACTCTCAGACCCAATTTCACCCCTGATAGCGATATTATTGATATTTTTAGTAATTTCGAGAACACCAATCAAGCAATTTTTATATAGATTTTTACTGTACATATTAGAATTTTTAGTGTTTAATACTAAACTTTAAAAAATATCGTATTTTCAAAAATACTAAAATTCCTCAAGTTGTGATATGAGTACCAAACGACGCGAAATTTTAAATCGATCTCACATTTTCTTTTGTAAAATACTTTTTTACAAAATACTGAAAATACTTAAGTTTTAATATTAATGTAGCAATTTTTGAAATCTATCTTTTCACATTTTTGTTCAATTTAATTCAATAAGTTTTTATTAGTAAATAATCAATTCACAATTTCGTAATTCTTATAACCTAATAGAGTTTTGGAGTACCTTTCAACTATGATTTGTACTATAGTTCATTTTGATGTAATTGGATATTCTAACAATGGATTTGCCAACAGAAGGAAAAATTATTTTAAAAAAACCTTCTAAATTTGCTAAGGAAAAGGATAAAGATAGAAAAGCTTAAAACTAGATCACAGTTTGTTTTGTCTTTTGACGTCGAAAAACTTCGCTGCACAAGGCAGCTTATCCGTTGTAGATATACTTCATCATAAGCTCACTCAGAGCTTGGAATTGTTCTGCCTTGTTCCGGCAGGCACGAAAGCGCGTGAGCATCTCTCCAGCAAGAGCGAAAAACTCGGGAAGCGTGAAGAGATCATCTCCGGTAACGTCTGCTTGTCCCGGTGAAGTACCGCTCCCAGAAGCGGCTACTCTAGCGTACGAACCTCCCCAACCGGGAGGGAATGCTGGGTTGGTCGATGGAACCGGTCCGCCGCCAGCTGCTGCAGCGTTCGTGCTCGAAGTCTTTGGAGGTTGGCGGGACGCTGGCGCTTTCTTCTTCTTGTCCTGCTCCTCGAGGTACTTTTTCCGCGCGGCACAGCCACGGAAATTCGCCGTGTGGTTTCCACCACAGTTCGCGCACTTGACGCGCGCTTTGTGCTGCTGGGCGTTTTCCCCCAGCTGGTCTTTCCGCGGAAGATTGCACCTTTCGGTGAAGTGGGTCTCACCGCACTTAACGCACCGGGGCGGAGTTTCTTGAACCGTGTCCGAATTTTTGACAGCGGTGGCATTGCGCTGCGTCGGTCGGATTCTTCGTGTAGAATCGCCACGTCACGAAGAAGCCGTCCAGTGCTTTGATCTGCCGTAGGTCCTGGATTTTGACCGACCCACGATCGAAGTACAGGAGGTACAATGTGTACGTACCTGTCACCGTTGTCGATTTCGAGAGCACCTTAACCTCTCGAGGCTTAACCTTGACGCCCGACAGGTGTTCTTCCAGGTCGGAGATCGGGCGGTCCGGATATCCCTGAAGGACGATCTTCACTGGGACCTTCTCTGCTGGGTCAAATGTGAAGAATTTGAAGTTTCGCAACTTCAACTTCTTCACTACCAAGTCGAAATTCAGTTTTTATGCGTAATCACTTGCACCGAAGTTTTACTAATTTTAAGACAATATTGGAGTCCCTCAAGCAACTCGTCAACATCGTCCGCCAACGTATCCAAAACAAAAATTGGAGGTGGTCGTCGTTCCTTCGGAGAGTTACACTTTTCTGCTTTCCTTGCTTGCGCGCAAGTTCATCATCGTCATCGTCGTCGCCAGCACTGCTGCTGTCACTGGCGGTGTTGTTTTCTTCTCCACTCAGCATCTCAAATTCGTTGCTGGTGGGAACGTTGGAAGTGGTTGTTGTCGTAGTGCTGGTGGACTGCTGCTGCTGCTGCTGGTCGGAAGTAACGTCATGATTCGAATTCCCGGACGCTTCGAAACCCGGACACTTCAACTTGCTTTATCAATTATTTGGATATAAGTGCGCATTATGAATGTCAAAACTGTGTAATTTGATGAATTCTAACATCAACTTTCATTTAAAGATTGTTTGAACGCTGTAGTTAATGCCGAAACAATTAAATAAAATAAAATTATAAGTTTACCAAAAATGCGAAACATTTCAACGGAAATATTTCATAGGCGTCCGAAGCACCGGGAAGGCAAAGCAGAAATTAGTGGTTTTGATTTCCTTAAATTCTAGCTATTTTTTATATAAACTATCAATTGTTTTGATGTTAACAGCTTATTTGAGACCTAAAGAATGCCATTCACTAACATTTCAGTCCAAATTTGTGCTATTCATAAGTAAAATCGAGTGTCCGGAATTCGAAGCAAAAGTGTCCGGATTTCGAATCAGCTCTTATCAGTGTCCGGGATTCGAAGCACAACAAGTCATTTTAATTTTCAAATTCTGATGAAAAATTGAAAGAAAAGACATATTTTGCATGCATTCCCTTAAAACTGACTATTTATACTATATCCTGATGATATTTCTACATTTCCAACTTATTACATGATTTTTTGCCAGCTATAACAAAAATAATATGGTACTAAGTGTCCGGATTTCGAATCATGACGTTACTTCCGGATGCCCGGGTCGATTGTCTCGTCCGTACTGGGGACTCACGTGGACGGTATGACACGTGTAAAAAAGAAGGATCGATGACGTCACCGGGCACGCTCCCGTGCGCGATGGCGGTCGATGCGGCGTTGGTATGTTTACCTTTCTGCACTCTGCCGGTAGATGAACTTCGCGGGTTTTTCGAGGCCGCACTCGAACTGCCACGGCCACGGCCGGCCCTTGGCATGCTGGAGCAGCAAACTCGCGGGTAAACACTGTTAATTACGGCGAAAAAATCGAAAAGTTTGAGGAGCTCCGAACAGTTGACTGTTGCTGGCTGGTGTTGCCAGTCCCGATGACACATTTTTGTTTTTTTCTCCAAATTTGATTCTTTTACATAAAAAAAACTCTCAAGTTGTAATAAAGCTTTAATATTTTTAAAAACTAAGGTGATTTATGTAAAACTAAAAATTTCTTTTGTAGTTTACACTATATATTTTACAATCTATTCATGTAAAATTTATTATTAATAGCCAATAAACGAAGTTTTTTGAAAATAAAAGAAAAAAATAAACTGGAATCTTTTATGTAGTAAAATATATAAAACTTTTTTTAATGAGCATCATACATTAAAACTTACTACATAATCTTAAATATCTTTTCACAGAAAATTTCCAAAGGCTGGAAAAATGTTGTTTTAATAAATTTTTTTTAAGAAGTAACTTTAAACGAATTATAGTTATCGAACCACCATAAAGTTATCGTTGACAAACTTGGCATTATATTTTACAGTTTGTTTGAAAATATTAATTGCCATTTAGAGTGTATGCCAAGTTTGTAAATAACTTGATAAATCAGCCATGTTTATTTTTTATCAGTTAGCAAAGTAACAGCCAGCTCCTATATTCGAAACAGTTTAGGGTTCATTCCTCGTTTGAAAAAAAATCTATCGATTAAAGCAAAGATTTTCCTTTTTCTTGATTACAATGCTTCTCACACAGTCTGAAAATTTTAACTTTTTTTAAATATTAAGCGCTGAAATTCACATTTTTTTTAATTTTTTAATGGAAATGAAGATTAGATTATTATATGTCTTAAAGTTGTAAAGATATACTGTAAAGTCTTTTATTTAATTTTGAAGTTTTTATAACAATTGCAAAATGATTGGAAAAATCAAATATTGTAAAAGTGTGTAATGTTATGTAATGTAATGAAATTCACGTTTTTTTTAATTTTTTTCCTTACAAGCTTGGAAAATTTAAATGATGAAAATGAAGATTAGATGATTATATGTCTTAAAGTTGTAAATATATATTGTAAAGTCTTTTATTTAATTTTGAAATTTTTGTAACAATTGCAAAATGATTGGAAAAATCAAATATTTTAAAAGTATGTATGATCCAAATCAGTATCTTTATTTTCTTAAAATTTTAAGGATTTTGAACTGTATCTTTTTTAATTATTGATAATATTGACATTGAGTTTGCAAAGATTTTTTTCGAAAATGTCATATGTTTGTGAGACTTTTTCTCAGTAATCTAACAATTAAAATGTAAATTTATTTTTTTAGAAAAAAGACAACAAAATAAAAATAAACAATAGTCCATACAAAACATAAATCATGAACCGCACCCTTCAAATATCTAAGAAAGCTATATATCACCACAAGGACTTAAATAACTCATTTAAAATCTAATCAGTAGGTAAGCCATTTGGCAAAAACTTTTCCACCTCGGGACAACCATTTTCTGCCTACCTTACGCTGTCACCAGATGCTGCAGGAAAATCCTGCTTTTAACACATTCAACAACTCAACTCACTCCAGGCTCCACCAGCAAACCACAATCGCTGAATGAAATACAACAGAAATATCTCCTTCCCCAAACAACCACCACCACCACCACCACAGGAAACTTTCCAAACTCTCCCCGTTCCACCACAACAAAATAAAAACGGGAAGCGAACACGAACAAAAAAAAAAGTCCCACTGACGCCGCTCTGTTGCTTGCTTTCAATCATTTTATCATAATAAAAATAAAAATAATTATAAGGATATATTACTGTTTTTACTTGTTCGCTACGTTCTCTTTACATGCATTTTGCTCGAGCCCTATTTAATTCAACTTTAAAAATGTGTATTCTCTTCACGATTCCTCCTCCCCCAACTCCATTTCCACATCCTCGTAACACGACAACTTTGCGTTTTTTTTTTCGCAACCCCACGCGTCGGAAAACGAGGGGGAGCAAGTGTGGAAAGTGAAAACGGGGTTGGTGATTTTTCCCCTTCTCCCACTCCCCCACGGCGCGCTCTCTGTTTATCTTAATGCTGCAAGAGTCAATTTTAAAGAAAAACAATTTAATTTTTTCATTTCTTTTCCCTTTCGAGTTTCGTTTCTTTTTCTATCGTTCTTCAATGTATTCGTATGTATTGAAAGCATCCGCCGTAATCGTTGTGATTAATTTTCCATTTTTATTTACTTTTGCATTTAACGTAAATTTGAGAACGATTTTGTTATTTATTTTGCCGAGTTATTTCGTAATATTTAAAAAAAAGGGTTCGAATAGAGTATCAAGAAGTCAATTCATTTAGCCCTATTAAATATCTATGTGTGATGTTGTCCAATCGTTGTTGCTCTAAGGGTTTGTTCAAAAATTACGTCCATGAATAGGGGAGGGGATCTGGGGTTTGTGACCACCCATGTTAAAGGTATAGGCAAAGTGCGTGACAGGGGGGAGGGGGGTGGTCCAAAATCCCGAAAATCACTGGACGTAATATTTGAACAAACCCTAATGTTCGTTTTTGCTTTCAGTTTTGAAAATAAATTTGATAAACATTTGTATCTAGATTAGTTTGGTTTGCCAGTTTTTATTCAGATTTTTTTTACAAAAAACTGTTTAGTCAATAAAAAACTGCATAACAATAATTTACAAAAATGTAAAAATACAAACAAAATCATTTATAACTGTGTTAATCCATTCTGATTTTACTTGGGGAATTCCTTCACAAGTGACCACGTGTCCGACATCGACCATAACCAAATTTGCTCGTATTTGGCATGGATGTTGTTTTTGCTTCAAAAACAAAGAATCCCAAGTTTGGTGACATTTGGTCTACTCTCGCGCCCGTGACCCCCCTTATTTTTAAGATTTTTGAAAAACCTAATTTTTTAAAATGCATTTTCCTAAGAGAAAACTTAACTTAGAGTCCACTTAAGGGTTAGCAAATTTGATATATCACGTTTTTAACTTGGAAAGTCCTGTATTGCTAAGCAAATGTTTTACTGATGTGCGAGACGGGCCGAGCGTACAAATTACTGGAAAAATAATTTTCTCGATTGGTTGAGCTATGACCGAGAATCAGCAATTTCAATCTACCGTTCCAAGAACGGATTCTGAGCAATGAGTTGAAGAGGGTGAGAAAACAGGGGCTCATTTAAAAACTAACTTAATCCACCTATGTGGTTGGAGCCTTCCTCACAACAATGGCTTTCATCTATTTTTTAGATCCGGCTTCAAAAAAGTACATCAATATCACTTAAGTGGTCATATCTCGAGACAGGGTTGCCAGATCTTCAATGTTTTGCACTTGTTGGAAAGGTCTTTTGATAACCTAACCAACAATGGGTCGGATAGTGGATCCGTACATAGTTTACGTACATTTAAGTGAGTTCCGGCTTCAAAAAAGTACATCAATATCACTTAAGGGGCCATATCTCGAGACAGGGTTGCCACATCTTCAATGTTTTAGACTCGTTGGAAAGGTCTTTTGATAATCTAACCAACGATGGGTCGGATGATGGACCCGGACATAGTTTACATACATTTAAGTGAGATCCGGCTTCAAAAAAGTACATCAATATCACTTAAGAGGCCATATCTCGAGACAGGGTTGCCAGATCTTCAATGTTTTGGACTCGTTGGAAAGGTCTTTTGATAACCTAACCAACGATGGGTCGGATGATAGACCCGGACATAGTTTACATACAGTTAAGTGAGATCCAAATATATGTGAAAACACATTTTTATACATAACTTTTGAACTACTTATCGAAACTTCAATCTGTATAAAACTCGATCTATGGGACCCTAAACCAAGTCGAATGCAACAAGTTCGGGTCAAATCGGTTCAGCCAGTGCCGAGAAACATGAGCTATTTTGTTGGTCACATACATACATACACACACACATACACACAGACATTTGTTCAGTTTTCGATTCTGAGTCGATATGTATACATGAAGGTGGGTCTACGACGTTTTTATACAAAGTTCATTTTTAGAGCAGGATTATAGCCTTACCTCAGTGAGGAAGGCAAAACAAATCTCTTTCAGTACATATAAAAAATCCACCGATTTGGCCACTGTTAAGTGAAAATCGATTATCAATACCACTATCACTGTAAATCACTTTCAATACATACGATTACATAGCCAGTCTAAAGCCATAGTTCAGCTTAGTTCACAAAGTGTAAGCAAGTCCGGAAAGCGATTCATTACCTTCGCCAGAATCAAATTCGCATCGCCAGTCACGTGGTCCTAAAACCCGCGAAAAACAAACTTTTCACGCCACAGTAACTTCTGAGCGGTTAAGCCAATTCCGTGTGGAATGAAATTCGCAAATGCATCATCGCCCACAAACAGTGCAACATAAGCATAGAACTCGCAACCAGCAACATAGCTAGCCTAGAATAGTTTGTTTCTCGTAGTCAGTTCCCGAGTAAACAATTTGCATAATACAAATTCATTTCTGTACATAATAACAAACGCATAAACAACTTATTCAGCATTCACACATACACACCTTCGTAGAGTTGGGAATGTAAGCCATGTTTACATAAATAAACCCAACAATCATAATACATATAAATTTTGCACCAGGAGCAAACTATGCCCCCGACGTCGGGTTCAACCAGCTTGGTAAAGCTCAGGAACTGTGTATGTCTGCAAAATTGAGGCCTTCAACTGCATTAGTAATGCAAGTGCACCCATGCAGCAGTAATACGTACAACAAACCATAAACAAACACATGTGAATAATATTAACGCCAGCTGACGGACCATAATCGTGTAAAGTTCCGCTCAACATCATGTAGAACCCAGTGGAGGTTCCTAGGAAATTTATAGATATAGAACCATAGCTGAGTGAAAAGCTCTTCAAAGCCTGTACATAATAACAACACGCGTAGCACAACAAAAGTTTCACCAAAAACCACAACCATTCATTCGCAAATTTGAACATTGAACAAAAATCAATCTAATCATCCTCTTTTGGGAACTTCAACGATTGAGAATGAAGATTCGGCCGCAATGTCCACTAGCAACACAGCCCCACTTCAAAGGAAGCCAGTCGAAGAAATTTACCCAAACGATTCTTGGAAATCACAGTCCACTCCATTTCCCCGGGTAGTTCTTTAGTCACAAACGTCTTCTCGGTTTGTGGGGTTTTCCCTTCACCGATTCCAGGAACACACCATGTTCGCTTTCATCAGGACAAATTGAAACCGAACCCTTCCGCCGTTGACTTTGCCGCAGAGACCGTTGATCGAATTGGAACGATGTTATCGACGAGCACGAAAGTGGTCAACATAACACACGATTTGGCTTAGTTTTTTTAGAGGTTTGACAGAAAACATCGAAAGCTTAACTTATTTTGTTGTCAAACGAGTGGAATCTCGTTTCGATAAAGTTCATTTGTTTCATGTTCTCTCTCAACAAATGTTAGGATGGAAAAGGTTTTTTCATCAATTATTCAAAATCCCTTTATAATTTTATTTAAATCAATTTTTTTAAATCAATTTATCCTAGACAACATTTTGATAGATTTGGTTGAGTTTCAATAAAAAATATAAAAAATGTTAAAATGAATGTGAGTCACTATCCTCAACGATTTTTATGTAATATTTAGCAACTGATATTTTTATTTGAATAATAAAATGTCCATAAGTTGTTTTTAACGGTGTGTTTTCTAGAACAAACTTTTCAGGAAAAAAGTCATCGCTACTTTCAAATACGTCTTATAAGAAAATTTTCTCAGCTTTCCATTGCTTCTAAGAGCGAAATGTTTCATCGAGAAATTTCTGAGATATCTATGTTTTAAGTTTTTTGTTTTAAATTCCCTTATAATTTATTGGAAACTTTATACTAACAGATCAGAAAACTTATCAAATGATGTGTTTCATGTGTCATTTACTCATCAAAATGTGCAAAATAAAACAAGAAACAACTTTGTAGAAGGTTGCAATCCGCTCAACATTTTGAAAATTATGTTTTAACTGAGTTTTTGAATATATGGGCTTTATTCAGAAATTCAAATAAAAAAACCGTGTTAGAATATATTTTTAAGAATTATAAAATTATTCTTTTTTTATATAACTATCACGTGTTTGCTCTGATTTAGCTTCTACAGCAAAAATTAAGACAGGTTGGAAATATTTAATAGAATTATTGGATTATAATGAATTAATCGTATGTTTTTTTTTCAAGCAAAGAATATAAATACAAACATGATTTTAAATCGAAAATGTACTACATATTACTGTTGCAAGCTTCAAAATTCACATTTTCATGAGTATAAAATAAAGACAAAATTTAAAAACAAAAAACATGTTTACTTTAGAAAATGCATGTGTTTCAAGTCGGAGTACTGAAAACATAGCCACAAACTTTTTTTTCTGTTTAAACAAAAATTAATTATTATTTTAACAAAAAATCAAACAGAAACTTCCATTCCGAACTATTTCAACAAAAATCAAGATATATGTAGAATTTTTTTTTTAAAGATGAGATTTATAAGACTTCTATAATTGGTTATTCCTTGATCACTTCATACAAAAAAAACTAAAACAATCATTTCATTCTCTTGAAAATTATTTCTCCTAAAGCTTGCAGCGATAGTTTGCACTTCAATTTCGAGTATTAAACATGTTTTATCTGCAATCCAACGGGTTGGTTAAGGCGATATGATATTTATTCATGAAAATCTAGTAATACACTATCAATCTCAAACCTGCAAAAAGATCTGTTGCATCAGCTAATTCCAAGCTAAATCCGAGCAGACAGGTGTTATTTCTACACAAAAATCATGTAATAATGGATTTGTTCCTGTAAAAATCATATTTTAACACGATTTTATGTTTTTTTTTTCAATTTTTGAATAAATCTCATATCTTGACAAAATCGAATAAAACTTCATTTTTTAAATGTTTAGCGGATTGCAACCTGATACAAAGTTGTTTCTTGTCTTATTTTGCACATGATGATGAGTGAATGGCACAGGAAACACATCATTTGACAAGTTTACTGGACAAGTTACATATAAATTGTAAGGGAATTTGAAACAAAAAACTTAATATCTCTGAAATTTCTCGACGAAACATTTCGCTCTCAGAATCATTGGCAAGCTGAGAAAATTTCCTATAAAACACATTTGAAGTAGCGATGACTATTTTTTCTCCTTAAGGTTGCCCAGAAAACACGTCGTGTTTTATGTTGTATTTTAAGAAATCTGAATGTTTGAGTTTGTGAAATTGAAAAATTTGTTCACTAGTTTGCTCAAAAACGGGCACTTTATGCACAAACATTTAAATCGGTTTTAGAGGGAAACTTATTCTAAAAACAACGCCACTTCTTTGAACAAAAGAAATGTATGAACATTTTATTATTCAAATAAAAATGGGTAATTCTCCGCCAACTCACACAGCAGTTGCCCCGACCCCTCTTCGATTTGCGTGAAACTTTGTCCTAAGGGGTAACTTTTGTCCCTGATCACGAATCCGAGGTCCGTTTTTTGATATCTCGTGACGGAGGGCGGTGACCCCTTCCATTTTGAACATGCGAAAAAGAGGTGTTTTTCAATAATTTGCAGCCTGTAACGGTGATGAGATAGAAATTTGGTGTCAAAGGGACTTTTATGTAAAATTAGACGCCCGATTTAATGGCGTACTCAGAATTCGAAAAACGTATTTTCATCGAAAAAACACTAAAAACGTTTTAAAATTCTCCCATTTTCTGTTACTCGACTGTAAAAAATTTTGGAACATGTCATTTTATGGGAAATTTAATATACTTTTCGAATCTACATTGACCCAGAAGGGTCATTTTTTCATTTAGAACAAAATTTTTCATTTTAGAATTTCGTGTTTTTTCTAACTTCGCAGGGTTATTTTTTAGAGTGTTACAATGTTCTACAAAGTTGTAGAGCAGACAATTACAAAAATTTTGATATATAGACATAAGGGGTTTGCTTATAAACATCACGAGTTATCGCGATTTTACGAAAAAAAGTTTTGAAAAAGTTACTTTTTGCGTTTCTCTTTGTTTCGTCGTCCGTGTCTGTCGCGGGTGACCATGAACGGCCAAGATCGGTGACGACCAACTTTTTCAAAACTTTTTTTCGTATAATCGCGATAACTCGTGATGTTTATAAGCAAACCCCTTATGTCTATATATCAAATTTTTTGTAATTGTCTGCTCTACAACTTTGTAGAACATTGTTACACTCTAAAAATAACCCTGCAAAGTTAGAAAAACACGAAATTTTAAAATGAAAATTTTTGTTCTAATGAAAAATGACCCTCTGGGTCAATGTAGATTCGAAAAGTACATTAAATTTCCCATAAAATGACATGTTCCAAAATTTTTACAGTCGAGTAACAGAAAATGGGAGAATTTTTAAAACGTTTTTAGTGTTTTTTTCGATGAAAAATACGTTTTTTCGGAATTCTGAGTACGCCATCAAATCGGGCGTCTAATTTTACATAAAAGTCCCTTTGACACCAAATTTCTATCTCATCACCGTTTCAGGCTGCAAATTATTGAAAAACACCTCTTTTTTCGCATGTTCAAAAATGGAAGGGGTCGTACCACCCCTCCGTCACGAGATATCAAAAAACGGACCTCGGATTCGTGATCAGGGACAAAAGTTACCCCTTAGGACAAAGTTTCACGCAAATCGAAGAGGGGTCGGGGCAACTTTTCTCGATTTCGTGTGAGTTGGTAGAGAATTACCCAAATATCATAAATGTGATTTTGAGAGAGAAATCAACATTTCAAACTCTTTCCGATTATTAAAATTTAATCAAAAATTTTCAAAAAAAAGCACGAAATCGGATTCTACAGCAACTTTAAAGAACCTTGATTTTTTGATAGAAAAAAAAAATCTGTCGGATATGATTTTTGTTAAATGAATCTATTAAGTTTCTACCTCAGGAAAAAGTTTCTACTTTCTTAAAATTTCGTCGTGTCCCCTTCCTGCTGCCAGAAAACTTGACAAATTTTCCCCATGAAATACTCACACATCAAACCACCACTTCGTCGTGATCTCTACCCATATCTGTCACGCTTTGATCAGTTGTCTGCCCCAAGCCCCTATCATCCTCCCCTGTGGTGTTCTTTGTATCTGTCAATGGACCCCCCCTCCCTCGCGTGGCCTAACAACAACAAACACACAACAACTGCTTGCTGCATGTGAATATCAATATTTATGCTTTCACCTGATGGCTGGCTCGACTCTTGCTTGCCGTATCGCAAAAGTGTCTCCTCCTCAACACGTCATCGGAGGACACACGTACAAGAAGCTCACACACACACACGTGCAACCGGGATGCACTTTTGCGATCGACACACACACACACACACACACAAATACACGAGCTTTGTGCACACAACATCAGAAGAATGTGCTTGTTGTATCGATTTTACCTTCTGGCTTGCACACGTTGACTGTGTGTGTGAGCGTATGTGTGGTATTTTGCATGTTTCCACGTGGCTTAGTAGCTTAGTAGCATGTTATCTAGCCCGCTTTACCCCCCATGCTTACCCCTTTTCAAGCGCTTATGCCACTTTCCGCATAAACAAGCTTCTCCTGTTCCTTTTCCTTGTGTTGGCAAACATCTGCCACACACACACACAAGGAGAAATGTGCATCATAATCAGGTTTCATCGCCTCCAGCACAGGTGGATGATGCTTATTGAAAAGTCAACGCTGCAAATATCCTTCGGGTTAAACTGGTGCACGCACACACACCCGCTCAAACATAAATATCATAATCTGCCGTTCAATTATGGCCACATGCACTTCATCAAGGAGAACTGCCTCGAACTAATCATAACCGTTCGTCGGTGACACCTGTTTCAGCGAGCTTAAAGGTACAGTACAACCACGCTGGTTTGACACGGTCAAAGTGACGTACTGTCCCTTTTGGTACAAAAAATGTATCGTACGTAAAATTTACCAGTTTCTTTTACAACAAACACTCAAGAGTAAAAATTGCGTTCTGTGCACCCGTTTCAATATACCCGGAAGTGAGTACGTGAATTACGGTTAAGACTAAACAGACACGCAACATAACCGTTTTTGACAGCAGCAAGGAAAAAGGTGTGAATGGAGAAATTTAAAATTATAATTAAACCTTGCTCAGCGGGCAGTGCGTGACCGCGAAAAATAGGAATTAATTTTAGGGCGGCACAGCCTTATGAATAAAACATGAAAATAAGGTAGTTTGATGAAAATAGTCAAAAGAGGTCGCTAATATGAGGACTTTTTTAATCAGGGGTGACCAAAGTATGCCCTTTGACTTATTTGTAAACGGAATATATAATTTAATAAAATAAAGGTTAAGTTTAACCTTTTCTAAGTAAGTATTTTGATTTTCCATTTATTCATTTCCGTTTTTCGATCTGAACTACAAGACATATTTTTTTCAAAAAAATATCTCATTGAAATAATTTCAACCATTTAGTTCGAAAACTGCAAAGATAACAAATTAAAATTCAAAAGTTAAGACGCAGCATTTTTTATTGACTGGGCCTCAAAATTATTTTGCACTTAGAAACCTCCAACCTCTGTATTCAAACTCATTTGGATTACGATTCTCAGTAACTACCATCTGATTGAGGCAGGCCAAAATGTATTGAAGTTTAATTGAAATTGGAGGTATAGTTCAAGCAAAACAATGTAAATGGGCCAATGTCGAAGTCTGGAGTTTTTTTTAAAGGTCCAATAAACCAAATTTTCAGTTTTTGCTTATTTGGTGTTTTTAAATACCCCTGACTAAAGGCGGTTCAAAAAACACCCAAAAAGCAAAAACTGGAAATTTGGTTTATTGGACCTTATAAAAAAAAACTCCAGAAGTGTAAACAAAGAGTCTATCCTGCTCACGTCAGTTGATGTTTACATTAGGAACGAGCAGGATAGACTCTTTGTTTACACTTCGACATTGGCCCAATTACATTGTTTTACTTTAGTTGTAGGAAAATCCTTCCGCAACGATTTATTGTAATTAGTCTAGAAACTAAAATAAAGCCCTCACATACATATCACAAATGTTATCGAAAACATTTAAATTTCCATGAAAACACTTTTGGGTAGTTCTCTACCAACTCAGACGAAACCGGAAAAAGTTGCCCCGACCCCTTTTCGTTTTTCGTGAAACTTTGTCCTAAGGGGTAACTTTTGTCCATGATCACGAATCCGAGGTCCGTTTTTTGATATCTCGCGACGGAGGGGCGATACGACCCCTTCCATTTTTGAACATGCGAAAAATAAGCATTTTTCAATCATTTGCAGCCTAAAACGGTGATGAGATAGAAGTTTGGTGTCAAATGGACTTTTATGTATAATTGGACCTGCTTAGATGGCGTACTCAGAATAAAAAAAACGTTTTTTTTTATCGAAATAAACAGAAAAAAAGTTTTTAAAAACTCTGCCATTTTCCGTTACTCAACTGTAACAAATTTTAGAACATGTCATTTCAAGGGAAATTTAATGTACTTTTCGAATCTACATTGACCCAGAAGGGTCATTTTTTCATTTAGGACAAATTACCTTTTTTGAAACTCGTGTTTTTTCTAACTTTGCTGGCTTAATTTTTAGAGTCTAACAATGCTTTACAAAGTTGTAGAGCAGACAATTGCAAATACTTTGATTTATAAACATAAGGGGTTTGTTTATAACTGTCACGAGTTATCGCGATATCGTCCGTGTCTGTCGCGGGTGATAATGAACGGCCATGATCGGCGACCAACTTTTTCAAAAAAAATGTTCGTCAAATCGCGATAACTCGTGATGTTTATAAAAAAGCCCTTATGTATGTATACCAAAATTTATGTAATTGGGTAATTCTCCGCCAACTCACACAGCAGTTGCCCCGACCCCTCTTCGATTTGCGTGAAACTTTGTCCTAAGGGGTAACTTTTGTCCCTGATCACGAATCCGAGGTTCATTTGTTGATATCTCGTGACGGAGGGGCGGTACGACCCATTTCATTTTTGAACATGCCAAAAAAGGGGTGTTTTTCAATAATTTGCAGCCTGAAACGGTGATGAGATAGAAATTTGGTGTCAAAGGGATTTTGATGAAAAATTAGACGCCCGATTTGATGGCGTACTCAGAATTCCGAGAAAAACGTATTTTTCATCAAAAAAAAAACACTGAAAAAGTTTTATAAATTCTCCCTTTTTCCGTTACTCGACTGTGAAAATTTTTGGAGCATGTCATTTTATGGGAAATTTAATGTTCTTTATGAATCTATATTGAGCCAGAAGGGTCATTTTTTCTTTCAGAAAAAAATTTTTCATTTTGAAATTTCGTGTTTTTCTAACTTTGCAGGGTTATTTTCTAGAGTGTAACAATGTTCTACAAAAGTGTAGAACAGACAATTATTTTAATATATAGACATAAGGGGTTTGCTTATAAACATCACGAGTTATCGCGATTTTACGAAAAACAGTTTTGAAAAAGTTGGTCGTCATCGATCATGGCCGTTCATGGTCACCCGTGACAGACACGGACGAAGAAACAAAGAGAAACGCAAAAAGTAACTTTTTCAAAACTTTTTTTTCGTAATATCGCGATTTTACGAAAAAAAAGTTTTGAAAAAGCTACTTTTTGCTTTTTGATGTTTATAAACAAACCCCTTTATCTTAATATATCAAAATTTTTGTAATTGTCTGCTCTAAAACTTTGTAGAACATTATTACACTCTAAAAAATAACCCTGCAAAGTTAGAAAAAAACATGAAATTTTTGTTCCAATTGAAAAAATGACCCTTCTGGGTCAATGTAGATTCAAAAAGTACATTGAATTTCCTTTAAAATGACATGTTCTAAATTTTTTACAGTCGAGTAACGGGAAATGACAAAGTTTTAAAAAGTTTTTCAATGTTTTTTTAGATGAAAAATACGTTTTTTCGGAATTCTGAGTACGCCATCAAATCGGGCGTACAATTTTACATAAAAGTTCCTTTGACACCAAATTTCTATCTCATCACCGTTTCAGGCTGCAAATTATTGAAAAAACACCTCTTTTTCGCATGTTCAAAAATGGAAAGGGTCGTACCGCGCCTCCGTCACGAGATATCAAAAAACGGACCTTGGATTCGTGATCAGGGACCAAAGATACCCGTTAGAACAAAGTTTCACACAAATCGAAGAGGGATCGGGGCAACTGCTGTGTGAGTTGGTGGAGAATTACTCAATTTCATTTGATAAATTAAGATTGTCTTGTCTTAAAAGTCTTATAGAAATCAATTTCTTTTTGAGTATACAATTTTCCTCATTTGGCCCGCCATTCGAAAACTTTGAGTACTCCTGATTCAAATTAAAGAATCGAAATTGGAGCACCATGCGTCTCCAGCAAAACAAAATGAGTAATTCTCTTGAAATTCGTTTTTGTTTTGTTTATCATTAAAAAATAGGCACAAGGAAAAAAATAATTATTATTGTATTCAGCCACTTAATGTTGAATTCTTTTTACACGAATTTTTCAATTTAAGTTTTTTTTATGTGTTTTAGGGTACTAAAAATGCATCAAATGCGAGTGCAAAAAATTCACTTTTGATTCCCCTGAAACCAGTGTTGGTATTATCGCGCTCTCGCGAGAAAATTTTCTCTCTCTCGAGTTCTCGCCGCGAGTCTCGAGCTGCCGAGAGAAACTCACCGATTGCCCGTGCTCTCCTCCGCTCGCGAACGGGCTTTCTCGCGAGCCAGAATTGCCCGTTCGCGAGAAGTTGAACGAGTTAGAAACGAACAAAAAACAACACAGCGATTGAAGTTACACCTCTATACCATCGCCTGGTTCGTATTCATAAGCCTGATAAACAAATTGCTAGCTTGGGACGAACGGCCAGCACGAGGCGCTCGCGAGCGCTCGCGGCGAGAGCGAGAACGCGAACGAAAATGCGAGCGCGAGCGAGAAGAGAAAAGATCCTACAAGTTCTCTCCCTCGTTCGCGAGCGAGAAATGCTTTCCTTCTTCTCGCTCGAATTCCAACAATGCCTGAAACACATAATAAAATGAAGTTTTAGTGATAAAAAACAATAATTTGTTTTCCGTGTACAAATAATAATTCTTAAAAATTTAAATCTGACAACCCCCTTCTCAAGATAATGATTTTCGAATAATTACATGCCCATTTTGTGTGACCAAGCCTTTTGTATAGAAAAAAACAAATGATGCTATATGGCTTTTATAGACATAGGTAATGCATGGTTTATTAATATATTAAAAACAATAAAAAGAAAAGTCGTTTTGCAATTTATCAAATTTTATTTCAGGCATTTTTAATTTCATTTAGACAGCCTTTTTCATTGTGTTTTTCTGATGATTTCAAAGATTAGATCATTTCAAAAATCATAAAATAAGCCGCAAACAAAAATCAACTTGAAACTCAAATCATATATTATTTATGTAACAAATACAAGGAATTATTGTTTACAGAAAATATAAGATTGACAATTGCTGTTCATCTGGTTTTTCTAGGAATCATTAAAAATCCGATACAAACCATAACATTGTTACAATATCAGAGCATTGGCAGGATATCAAATTCAAACGAGCCCGAATCACCTACCTAGCTATTAAGCTAAATAAAATTTTGCATGTACTTACTGCATAATTTCAAACAAACAAAGCATAAACCATAATTGGATAACACAATGACGTCCAGTGCACAGTGCAGTAACTGGCATTCATTACTAGCTGAATATTTTAGCATGAGGTACCTCATTTGACATTACCGTAATTGCTAGCATTTTTCCACAACTTCCACTGCAATACAAAATACACTATAAATACAAACTGAATAATTTTTCTATTGGGCAACCCGCAATGCAGGCGAAAATGGCCCTCAGAATATGGTGGCACATCACGCCAAAAAAACTTTCTCAAAAACATCAAACCATCAACTTGGCAAGAAAAACTAAAACTACACAAAAACAATTTCCCTTCCATCGCTCGAATCCAAAAACGAAACCATTCATCCAAGTAAATATAACAATCATTGCCCTGACCCCGAAACGGCAGCGTTGACTTTTGTCCCGAACAAAGAAAGAGTGTGCATCGTCGGAGCTCTCTCGAGTGACGGTGGTGGTTATGGCAAACCAATTTTCCCTTTTTGATTGCATGCTTGGTATCCAATATGAAAGTGTATAAAGTCACACTCTGCATGCTTGCGCCAAGTTTCATCTGCATGACACTTTCGTGCTGCTTCTACTCAAACTGCAACTAATTTGGACGAACGAACATGTTTATCTTTATCTGCTTCCAGCATACTAACCAGCATTCTTTACCGCACTTTAACTGGCTATATGTTTACTAACCTATGTTTAACAGTTTTATTTTTATGTTTTCGTTTCGAAAATAAACCTAAACCATATGTGACAGAACCCCGGAAAAAATGCGCGCTTAAAATAAACATATCACAGAAAAGCTTCAAACGGAAAACTTTTGCGATCACGCGAAAAACTATATGCACCCTCCCTGACAGAGTGTAATTTCCTCCTTATTTTTGTTGTTTCTTTTTTCTTCGATTGGCGGTTGCCGCATTGCCAATCGACAATCTGCCCCAAACGCCGTTCGTGACATCCACATGTGCAAACGAGTAGTTTCCCTGAGTTGCGTCAAGAAAAAGAGAACAGTGCAGAAAAGTTCGAACTGAAGGATTGTTGTCCGATTTTTTTTTTTTGTTTCTTGCACTACTGCAGTAGTTCATTGCCACTTTTTTTGACAGCATCGTTACTGAACTGGCAGTTTTGTGCTCGTTAACTTGAACCACTTTACGTTGATGGATAGGTTTAAAAGGAAAACGTATTTTTGCTGGAGACGCATGTGCCTTGGACTTTAAAACACCAAGGGACTCCATTGAAACGCGTTAAAGATTGAAGATAAACGAATCGTAAACGTGACTGTAAAAAAAGCATTTATTTTTAAACTAAACTAAATTTAGTTACGAAAGTTTTTAAAAGATGCAAATATTAAAAAAAATTATATAATATATATAATAATATAATGTTTATAAATTTTGAAGGTGTATTCGCAAATACGAATTTTGCAATCCGAATGTAAACTTATTCGAATGCAATTTAATAGATTTTTTGTAATTAAAGAGCACTCAATGTCAAAAATAAAGTATCACTGACACAAAATTGTCGAAGCATATGGATTAAATTTGTTTAGGCTAATTTTTCAACTGTTGAAACTGGAATCTACATGGAGATTTTCAGAAAAGTGAACGATTGAATATTTCAATAGCATTTTTTTTTTCAGTATGACAAACTGGATCGGAAAACGCTATTTTTGACATCTGAAAATCTTCTTTACCTGTATAATCCATAAACCTGACGTAATTTTGTGCTTTTGAAAGCATTGAGTTGTTCCAATTGTCGATTTCATAATTGTTATTATAAAGATAAAAAGTAAAAAATTCGATGCGTCAAGAGTGATTAAAATATCCATATTTCTATTTTTTGTGAGATCTTCCATGCTGCCAAATATGAGCAGTTTTTTTAAATGTTAAATGTCATAAAAAGTAGTGAGTAGGTATTAAGAATTTAAAATTCTCTCTTCTTTTTCAATGTAACTTTTTTGTATGTTTTCAATGTATTTTTTGCATACTATCGTGCAAAAAAATACAAAACACATTTTTGGAATTTATTTTCTTTTGAAGTAATTTTTTCTGTTATTTCCCTTTTTCATGTGTTTTTTAATAGTTTTTGAACAAACTTCAAACATATATTTGTTTAAATGTTCAAAAATTGTCAAATTTTTAAATATTTTTTGCTTTTAAATTGTTTCTGAAAGTAAATCAGATACACAAATGATTCATCAATGCTCTCTTTACGTATAATGAAACGTTTCTTTAAAAAAAAACTACATCATGTAGTAAATTTGATTTATTTGTTTTCTCGAGTTCATATCTTAAATGTTTGTAAATTTTCGTAAAATGAATTACTTTAAGTTCGAAATCATCCGAAAAAGAAACCACTTCAAGAAATGTATGTGTAAAACCACGAAAAAAAATAATTGACTCAACAATTAAAAAACAGATCATCAAATAGAAACAAAGATTCTTCTCCTAAATAATTTATTCAGACCATGCAGTTTGGTTTAGTACCGAAAAAAGCACCGACAAAGCCCCTCGCAAACACTCAGCTTAGAAAGCATAAGTCAAAAAACCACAACCAGCTGACACCGTAAATCATGCAAAGCTGCGAATTCAATTATCTCACGAAAAGTGCACGAAAAGTGGAAAACTTTTCCCAGACACGACTCAGAGAAGACAAATATGATACATTTTTTTTGTTCACGTTTGCTCACTGCATTTTTTGTGTAGCTGCTTCAGCAAACACTAACAAACCACTACTCTGCACTCGTTTGTATTTGTGCATTTGATGGCGAAAAAAGGCAATCTCAATAACCCCCCTACTCACCCTGCGACCACCCCGACGAAAAGCGAAAGTAATCTGTTTGAAGTTTTTCAATTATGTTTATGGCTTTTTTGTTTCGCTTTGTGGCACACTTTCTCTCCGTCTGTCTCTCTCTCCCCCCGGTATAATATAATTGAATCAAATTCTAACAGCATAATAGCCGTCACACACACAGAATTTGACTGTGTGTTCCACTTTAACAGACGACAACTGAATACTAATGTTTTCTTTCTGTTTTATTTTTCTTTTTTTATGATTTCTTTTTTGGACTGGTTTTTCTCTGCTGCTTCCACAATTTAGGTTAGACCAAATTCTTGGCAAACAAGGATCCAAATCAAAAGATGTGTATGCATCGAAAATTAGTTTAGCTTCTCGGGTAGTGAAAATTGAAAGACAAGTAAGTTGATTGAGGTGTAAAATCTCAAATCGAGTGGAAAATTAATTCAATTTCCAATCGAATATATTTCTTCTCCCTTTCCCCGACACCCGAAACCACAGGTTGACGACATAGAGACAAAGGTAGACACGTTTATAGAGTTATACATGCAGGATCGGAAGCGCCTTTTATCACTTCCACTCCATCCTGACTCATCACATTCCAACAATCCAAACCTTCCATCGTTGCCACCGAAAGGGGGCGGAGCAGCGGCTGTAATCACATCTGTGACAAGTAGTTCTAGTGGTTCGTTAAAAGTGAGTATTTCACAGAGGCGGAGCAAACGAAAAAGCTTTTCGCAGGGTGATTGGAGATTTTTCGAAAACTTAATACTGAATCATTTTATTTTCCATCCCAGCCAAAACCTATTTTAATAGATAAACAATTTTCGGAACCAAATTCACCGATCGCGAAAACATTCGAGGAGCCAGTCCAACACCAGAGACGTCCACCGATGCAGCGCGGGTTCTCCGACCTGGGGCATAGGATCAAGAAGCGGGTTACGTTAAGGTTAGTGTTAAAGTCAAAGTTGAGTTCAATTCTATGAGCGCTTCAGGACGAGATCTAAAAGATGTACAAAGCTCAAATGTGAGCATGATTGAACTGCCAGAAGAGCCTAAAGAAAAAGTTATGGTGCTTTACTGATCTGAAACGATTTTTTTTTTTTTCGTTTTATGTATCTGAGCAGTTCTCTCATATTTCGGTCATTCGATTTTTTTTTTTGTATTTTTTAATCCGACTGAAACTTTTTTGGTGCCTTCGGTATGCCATTTTTTCATACAAATTTGGCAGCTGTCCATACAAAAATGATGTAGGAAAATTCAAAAATCTGTATCTTTTGAAGGAATTTTTTGATCGATTTGGTGTCTTGGGCAAAGTAGTAGGTATGGATACGGACTACACTGGAAAAAAATTAGTGATTTTTTATTAAACTTTTTGTCACTAAATCTTGATTTGCAAAAAAAAACACGTTTTTGATTTTTTGCACAACCTTGAAATTCCTGAAAAGTTGGCATTGAATGTTTTCTAAAACATATAAAAAAAATAAAAATAGTGTTTTTTTGCAAATCAAGTTTTAGTGACAAAAAGTTAAATAAAAAATCACCAAAAAAATTTTATCGTGTATCATTTTTTTCCAGTGTAGTCCGTATCCATTCCTACAACCTTGACGAAGACCCAAATCGATCAAAAAATTCCTTCGAAAGATACAGATTTTTTAATTTTCCTACATCATTTTTGTATGGACAGCTGCCAAATTTGTATGAAAAATTATATCGACAAACTAACGATACAAAATGGCTTCTTCGGGCATACCGAAGGTACCAAACTGTTTCAGCCGGAATAAAAATTACAAAAATTAAAATTGAAGAAAATGGACCGTTTACTTCTAGAATTGCCCATTTGTAATGGGCACTTATATATTATTGTTATTTTATGAACTTTTGTCTCTACATTCGTAAGATCGGAAGAATCCTTTTTGCTAGAAGACTTTTTAAAACTATTGAAAATAATATGATTGATACAAATTTTATTTAAGATTTTGTTCCTCAGCGTGGTCAAAGTCAAGGGGTGGGCAAAAAATCAATAAAAAATAGTTTCAAAGTGCCCTATTTGTGTGAACATAAATAAATAATAGTTGTACAAGTTTTTTTTTTTTTGCGGAGAAATTAATTTTGGCCGCTTGGTATTTTGTCAATTCAAAAATAATGTAAATATTCAAAAAAAAATACAAAAATTGTTATAAAATAGCTTACACTTTTTTACCTTACATAAATATTTTAATTCATTAAAAAAAATAAAATAAGGTTTAATAAAAACATCAGAATTTCAGAAAAAAATGTTATGACATGAAAAATCAGTCGAATATTTGCAAAAATATAGTCCCATAAAAAATGAAGACAAGTGAGAAGACAATTTGGTTAAGCTTGAACGTTAGGTACACCTGAAAAAATGTTTTCTCAAAATTTGCATTTTCTGGGTGCTTTATTTCGATAACCGGTTACACAAACATGTAAATAAATAAAATCAAATTTCAGAGCTTAGTTTCAGTTTCTTGGATTATTTTTTGTGTACTCTTTTTGATTATTTTTTTGTTTAATAAATGTAACTGCAGAATGGTCTAAACCTTCAAAAGTTTCAAAATTGGTTGATGTTGAAAATGAAAATGTTTCTACAGATTTCTGCGTATTGATTGAACTTAAAGCACCATGCGTCTCCACTAAAAGGCATTGAGATTTTGTTTCTATGGAGAAGCATGGTGTTCGATCGATGTAGTGAAATCCGTAGTTCTGAAATATACAATAAACATGTAATTTTTCATCCCATATTGATTTTTTTGCATTGGGCTAGAAAAATTGGTAAACATCTATATTTTTAAGTTTATATCTTTATTTTTTTTATTTTGTTGAAAAAACATTTCTGATTAAAACAATGCCTTTGCTTAAACAATTGAGGTGCAAGGATTAATAATCAAAATATCAATATTGGATAATCCTCTGTCATTCAGTTACTAGGGGAACTATACCCTTTCTCAGCCTATTTCTATTATCGGCCTATCAGCACTTTGATCGTGAATTACAGCTTTCATAAAGTGTTTTTGACTGTTCCAAAGTCACAAATAGCTCAAATTAAAGTGAGCAAGCAACTCTCCATTGTTGATACATCTGAAAATGTTGATTTAATAGCAGAAACGGCAAAAGTGATGATAATTGGTCGAATGGCTTAGAGTGATTAAAATGGGTATATTTCCCCTAATCAATTTTTTTACAATTTCCCAAACCAGCTCCATACCGCCACAGTACGTGGGCAACAGCACCGGTTCGGCGAGTGACCGCGGTGACGTCGTGATCGTCGTGCCCAACCTCGACGCGGACCAGCTAGACCACGCCGTCGGCATCGAGGAGCTGGCCTCGGTCTGCATCGACACCGAGATCGAGATCGAGCCGGGCAGCCCGAAAACCATCACCGAAAGCTCAAGTAAGTGTTGCTGGCGGTTACTTTACGATTAAAACGTGAATATTTTGTGAATACACCTCACTGCGTGGGCGTCAGGCTTTTCTGGGAGCGGGGGTTTTCCGAAGGGAAACTTTGTCACGCCTTCGTCACACCTTGCCTCATACATTCAAACATTCAGACAGAGATTAAGGTTTTCCTTTTTTTCTCGAGCACTTGTACATTTTCATTCCCACCGAAAAACACATATACACCCCAAACCTACCCTACCACCACTTCCAAAAGTCCCTGCCGGCAGAGCGTCGTCAAGTTTGCTCACTTCACTTTGTGTGTATAATGAAGCGATTTTCCAGTGTGAAAATTAAATTCGCACGTACACACAGACAGCCAAGTCGGCGCGTCTTTGACGGCACGTGACTGCTCTGCTGCCGTTCGGATGCTGCAGTAAAAGCGCTTCTCTCAAGGGTGACCGTGGGCTTGTCAAGGAAAGCCTCCGTGAACACCGCGCGCATTACACCTCCATCCCCGGACAAACATTTTCCCCCAAGTTTTCCACCCAACACTAGAATCAAACCATCAGCTGCGTTGTCATCGTCATCGTCGTCGTCGTACTCATCGTGTAACATCACTCCGGCAAATCACATGGGAAAAGTTTACTGTTGTACCCTCAGACTACTTCCTTGGGAGCATCCTCCCCGTCAGTAAAGGATCTGCTGCAGAAGCAGTGTTGCCAGCACACATGTGTTGACATTAAATATTTATTCACAATTAACTGGAGAAAGATGGAAATGCTATTCAAAAATCAAGATCAACATGTCAGCACAACCCTCCCTCACCGGAGGTTGTTGGTGACTCTTGGTGGATACTTTGTGCTCAGTCAACTCAGTTGAGTTCGGGTGCAGTACAGCAAAGATGAGCAAAGTTGAGCATCGCCTCGAACCATCGACCATATTTGCATATACCTCTGGCTTTACAGAGTAGGTTGATATGTGAGCTATGCCCATCGTACCCATCGTGGAAAGTAGAAAGGAACGATGCTCACAAGCTTGTCGACATTAGCTAATTAATTACTTTTGCAAACATCATTGCGCTGACAGCTTGCTGCTTTACGTAGCAATAACAGTTTTAGGCATTTTTGACAAGTTTCTCTTCTCTTTAATTTAATTATTATTTTAAAAATGTTGTGTGACAAATTGATACAGAACAAATCCTTTTCCGATTTCCATCAAAAATGCATGCATGCAAGCTGGTTTTCAAAACAGTTTCAATAAAAAAAAAAGTACTACAAAATGCATTATACACCAGTACAATTGTTTTGCAATCGTTATTATCCAAAAAATCAAAGTTTTGACAGAATAAAATTTAGCGAAAAACCGTTTTCTGGTGTTGTACGAGGAAATGTCAAAATAGTTTTCAACGGGCTTAAACATGCAGGATTTTTTTAAAATTGTTTTCGGTTGATGGCACTTCGATTTTCATTAAAAAATTATATTTTTATTATGATTTTTCAAGGGCAACATTTAATTCAATGTTTATTTGAAACTACATTCCATAACGATTCAAATCAAAATCAAAAAATCTTTAGCTGACAAACTTTCCCATGTGATTTCGAGGGGTTTTACCATTACTACTTAAAAAACTAAAACAACTGTAAAATAAAATCTATGAATAACTCCTTACAACTCAACGAAAACTTTTCCATTATTCTTGAATTTTGCGTTCCCCTTGGTTCTGTCTGAAAATAAACTTTCCCCCACACTTCAAACTCTGCAACAACCACCGTCCTCACCCAAAGTGCACCCCCTTATAGATGGTAGATTTTCTTCTTCTTCTTCTTCGTTTCGATCTCTGTCCCTCTCGATGTGCTCTTTGCCCTGACCTTCGATAACCAGCTCCATGCAATAAGCTTCTGCAAACTATAGCCACAGCAGTCCTGCTCCAAGCTCTCCTTCCACTATCTATCATCTCTATCAGTAGAGCGTACAATTTCCCGTCTCGCGAAGCATTTTCAATTATTAGAGAAGGCATTTTCCATACGAACACACTCTCACACACTGATGCAAAGTTTTTCTTGTTTTTTTTTCCTCTTTTCCGGCTTCTGTATCTATCTATTATAATGTCTAGGCGTAAAAAGTCAGGTTCATGTACGTTGGACTCTTTTTTTCTGATCTGCCAGGATGTTTTCTGCCCTTTTAGTTTGATTACGACTGGATGTCAGAGGAAAAAAGAAAAAAAACTGCATAAAAACACAAACACATACACACATCATCTAGCTACACACGCATCTAACGTACTTGTACATAACTGCATCAGTGCACTCCGATGCGCCGATGCGGTACTCGAATGAACTTGGAAAATTGCTTGCTCGCTCACAAGTTCACCGCAGACGAAACAAAGTAAAAAGCTTTTTTGTAAAGAATACTTATTTTGTACGATTAATATAAAAATCCTCCACAGAAACATACCCTTCAATTGTTCAGAATTTCAAGAATACAAGCAAAACTCAATTCAAAAGCAACGACAAGTTACGTCTGCTTGTCTGTGAGCCCACGTTGTCTGCATTAGAAGCACAACGCGGGAAATTGCATCCCTGCAGATCATCTATTAGTCATGCCATTACACGGATGCTGCACGAGCGCGCACAACTACACAAACAGGCCTTCTAGCTCCACAATTTTATAATTGGCAAGTTGATAACTGAGCATTTCTCCGTCTTTTTAACCCTGCGTTATCCCTGATGATCTCAGACTTGGACGAAGACGAAGATCCCGAAACGTACTACCTGATTGATCCAACCAGTTCCCGGATCGGTTCTCGAATACAGACGGTCGTTTGAAGGGACCCCCAAAGATAAACTATGGCGAGTGCTTTTTTATTTTGTATTTGTAAAAATACACGAAAGTTTAAGTACAAACACAATCATGAAAATACACGTTTTACTTAACATTATAAGTTCAATGTTTGAAGCAAAGTTGATGTTAGCATTTATGATCGATGTGTACAGTTTCATTGTACAGAAATTATTCTTAGAAAACGGGTTTGAGTGTATCGACACTGTTTCATTGTACATTTTATCAAGAAGACTGCACTGTTGACGAGGTGTGGAATTATATACTGACAATTATCTTAACATTATTTGAATCCATTTTATTTTGTTTTTGTATGTATTTGAATAGGTGTCTCTGTTTGTGAAAACCATATCATCATTCCATTTTTTTTATTATTCAAACAAAACACAAACAAAGAAACTTAAAAAGACTTTTGAACTTCGTGTTTCTCATTTCTGTAAAGTATTAATTCCAATAACAATCTTAATAGAAGTTCCTGACAAAATAATTTTCAAACAAAGTCTTCATCTCCCTTTGTAGTGAGAAATCAGTAAAATTAATTATGGCCAAATATATAATATTTCAATATAAATTTCGGTTTCACCAATAAGCGTTGATATCCCAATAATTTCAACAACGAAAACGGGCATTTCTCGTTGAGCCAGCTGGACCCAAATAAAAATTTGCTACGATTTGACTGTAATTTTGCTTGGGGATCATAAACCATATGGACACTTTTTTGGGAGTTCCTTGGCCAGCAAAGTTATATTGTTTCAATTAGCGATTAGGGTGGTCCTAGCCGAAAAAGGAAGCTAAAAATTGCGTTTACGTCAAAATAATGATTTTCAACATCGACATCGACAAAAATGCCTTAATCATTTGATTTAAATGTAAAATAAATGTCAGATAAGCTTTGCAATCCACCACTCAAAAAAAAACTTGATAAAAATATGTTGTAATTTTTATGATCAATCAGTCAGATCTGTTTTTTCAAGCGATCAAAATTACCTAAAGCGTTGCTCAAAATAGATTGAAATTGGGCCTCTGCCTTTTCACGACGATCACGGTAATTTGTGATATTTTTGAAAATCACTTTTGTTATTGAAATAATGCAAAGTAATGCCTAATACATTTTTTGCAATTCCGTCGTGAAACTTCTTTACTTTTCTGTCATTCCTGAACGACGAAACAGCCTACTTTTCTGTACCAATCATAACAGAATCGAATAGCAACACTTTTCAAAATAAATGCTGAAAAGTTCTACTTTTCAGCACTGAAATGGGTGCTGAAAAGTTGAACTTTTCAGCACTTGTTTCGAAATGTAACACTTTTCAACATTTTTTTGATTTAAACGATCTATTGACGAAATACATGGAAATTTGACTTAAAATTTCACTGAATGGGTGTTTTTCGGAATTGCAAAAAATGTTGTATGGAACTCGTTACAAAACTTGATTTTTTCAGCACTCGTCGTATTTATCCAACTCGGTGAACCTCGTTGGATAAATGTACGACTCGTGCTGAAAAAATCCACTTTTTGCAACTTGTTGCATAAACTACTATTTTAAACCTAAAACCGTGCACAAAAAGTTTTCATTTTGTCATCTAAAATTTATATGATTTCAATGAATATTTTATGCAATCAGTTTTTTTGCCTAAAACATATATAATTATATTTTTCTAGAGTATTTTTTTCTGTGTAGTCATTATAAAACCTTTGTACGGGAAGCATTAAAATTATATGATCTCAATAAAGAGACTAATAGAAGTTTCATAACATAATATAGAAAAAGTTCAAATAAAAATTAATAATAACCTTCTATCAATTCGATATAGAATGATACCAATCAGACTAAATCTATCACACTCTCAACACATCATACATACAAAACTTTTTGTTAGAAAACTCTCATTCCAAAAACGCTTATCACTCAGAAGTCAGAACTATATTTTTATTTCTGCAGCCAATCCTTTTACTCTAATCTAATTGTTGAGTCAACAATCTTTCCCTATCTAATGTAAAATTCTTTGCCTTGTAGAACGCTTCTTTGAGTTTCCTCAGTGCTGCTCAAAGCATTAAAAAAAACCTTATTAAATTACCTCTAACCAATATTTGAATAAACATCCCGAGCACTTCGGGAAATTCTTTGAATAAAGACGGGATTCTCCGTGGCGCTACCGCTCCTTGCTACGGCAGTCCCCATCAGCTCTGGTCCATTATCCTTGGTTTTATTTTCTTTCCTTTTTACTAGAGGCGAACATTTCACCGAAACTTTTAACCAGGTTCTCTATCTATATCTCTCTTTTTACTCCTCGCCACCACTTACCGCCCACCACCATCATTCATGAACCACTAAAACTGTCACTTTGGGGAAAAATAAATCCATTCACTGCTCTCTAATCCATCTTTCGCGAAAATCCACGTCGCCGTCGTCGTCGTCACCACCGTCATCGTCGTCATTCTGGCAAACCACAAAACCTGACTCGTTTCGGAACACAGCCGCCTCATACGACGACTACTCCTCGTCGACATCGCTTTAACAGTTCACGGTGGTATCGCAACTACTGCTGCTTTGGCAAGTGTCCCCGCGACAAACCGGGCTCAGCCGGTTTGGATGGTCGCGGATTTTGATGGCCTAAGATGAGGACGATCCGTTGACCAATTCAAGACCCCAAAACGGGAATGATTTACATAATCGGATAATGCGAAGAGAAAATATTTGGCCAAACGATTCCACGCCGTAAAAGTAAAGCTGGGTGAGATCGCCCGGAAAAAGGGGCTCCGTCTGAAGAATGCCCATTATGAGGGAAAATCCGTATTTCCCCTTTCCGCGGAAAATTCAAAGAATACGCACTGCCAAAAAAAAGGGCCGAGAAAGAAAAAGCGGAGGTAGAACTTTGCCCATCGAGGATAAAACTTTGCACGAAATCAATCGAACCGCCATCATCGCGAACGCTTTTCCTCCGGTGGAAAACGACTGGAAAATTTGTTTTCAAAAAGTGGAAAAAAAATCTTCGTGTCATACCACTTTTACCCGCGCGCGCGTGCACACACACTTTCACCCCAAAGGGAGCAACGTTTACCATTAGCACATAAAACCGCTCGTCACCGCGTGTTCTTAAACTGCATAGTGAGTCTGAACACTTTTAACCACCCCCCACATTCCACATTCGGGAACAACGTTGTGATTTAGAACAAAAATAAGACATGATCCGTTGCAAGCAATTCGTTTTTTTCCGTTATTTTCTGGTCACTTACACACTGTTAACTACTGCTGACGCTCTCTGTCTCTCTGTCTGTCGACGTGCTCTTTGCTCTGCTCACTCTCTTTAAAATCCAAATCCAACCGACCGTTTTCCATCCATCTCCATCACAATCTTAGCTGAGAAAGTCTATTGTTCTGTGGTAGGGTGAACGATCTACATAGATACCTTTTAAGGTCAGAATTTTTAAGCAAGCAGCAAATTGTCATATCAGTTTGAGAACTTGTGTGTTTCTTATGTTATGTATTTATTATCCGATGCAAAAATCTGACAATTTCCTTTTTCACTTTCGGAGTGCTTTTTTAAGACCAATAAACTTATTTTGCATTTTTTGCTTTTTGAACGTTTTTTAATACCCCCTACTTAAGGCTGTTTTAAAAACATTTATTTACATTTATTTTAATTTTTCAAAACCAACTCCAAAATGGCTTGCCAAATTCTTTCACCATCAAAAGTAAGTTATAAACGGCAAAAAGTTCAAATTTGAATCCCTCTTCTTTATGATATTTACCGTACAATGTGAATCGCATTTGTTTTGATCTACCACAACTTATTAGAAACAGCTAAATTTGCAATCAAATAGATTTTTATACTTTTTACAGTCTTTGGTCGCTTGAGAAAATAACAGCACATTGAGCAATTCTCTCAGACTTCGGACATTTTTTTTTGTACTTTTTTGATTTCGATGAAACATTGTGTGTGTGTGTATGTGACCAAAGAAGATATATTACATCATTAGTTTGTCCATACAAATCACACAAAAAAGTTTTTTAAATATTCAAAAATCTGGATTGTGAGAACGGATTATCTGAGCGATTTCGTGACTTAGAATAAAATAGAAAATTAGTAGCACTCTATAAAACGTGTCTTTGTGTAACATTACCAATACACACAATTTGCCGAAGACACCAATTGATTCAAAACAATAAACTAAAATTTGCAATGGCCTAAAATGAAGGAAATCGAATTCCCTTTGAAAGAAAGTTGTTATGCTTAATCTCAACAAGTTACAAAGGAGGCCTTTCCAAACTCTTGGTAATTGGTTAAAACCCCAAAAGGAACTGAAAAATTGCTGTGCTCACAAAATTTTTACAACTTAATTTAAGAGGCAGTATTTGTAAATTTTGATCGGTTTGTTCTAGAGTTCGTATCGAGGTGCACCGATTTGGATGAAACTTTCAGCGTTTGTTTGGCTATACATGAGATGAACTCATCCCAAATGTGAGCCCTCTACGACAAAGGGAAGTGGGGTGAAACGAACTATGAAGTTTAAGGTCCAAAAAATCTTAAAATTGCTCGCATTTGCGTAAAATTTTATAAATTCCAACTATCTTAGTTGCATTCGAAACATCATTTGAAGCCCTTCAAAATGTGCCATAAACATCCAGGATTGGTTCGAATTTTTCTCATAGCTTTTGCAAATTACCGTTTAAAATTGATTTTTTTAAAACCTTAATAGAGCAATTCTATCGCAAATCAGGAATTTTTCTGGTACTTTTGTACCCGACCCTCTCCGATTTCAATGAAACTTTGTAGACATGTTATCTCAGGCCTATATAAGCCATTTTTGTGTATATGGAGCCAATTGTACTCGAAAATGACATTTGAGAAGGGCGTAAGTTATTTAGATATTTTTGTATTCTGTAATTTAAAAATTAATGTATCTCGAAGCCGTTGCATCGTAACAAAAGGTGGTCAAAGACAAACTTGTAGGAAATTGGACGGGCTTTCTGAAAAAAAATACACTGAAGGAAAAATACACGCCACTTCTATGGATTTTTTTTAATTTTTATGCTTAAAAAGTTAAATTTTAAGGTGAAGTCACGATTTTTTTTCGTTCAAGATTTTTGAGGAAATAGCCTAAAATGTATCAAAGAGACTCACGAAAAATGCAGGATGGTAGGTCTCTCCTAAAAAAATACAAAAATAAAACTGTTTTTTTTTTTTTTTTTTTGATAAGTGGTCTAAACGTCAACATTTTCAAAACCAATGGTGGGAATCGATTTTCCATACAATTTTATATAAATGTTTCCATATTGACCATTGTCCTAAGTCCAATCCTTGCAAAGTTACAGCGGTTTTAAAAATAAATATGTTTGAAATAACCGCTTTTTTTGCGGTTTTTGGCATTTTCTATATGACAGACTTGATTTTTCAGTCTCGAAAATATTTTTACCGGAAAGCTCGTCCAATTTTCCATAAGTTTGCCTTTGACAGCTTTTCAATTGGATGCATGGGCTTACAGATATAACATTAATTACATTGCTCATAACTGAAAACAGAATATTTTTTTCAGTGTGTTAGAAATCTGGATAGTAAATCATCTTACGTAAATATCAAAACGAGTTAAATTAAAAAGCTGTCAAAGGCAAACTTATGGGAATTGGGACGAGCTTTCCGGTAAAAATATTTTCGAGACTGGAAAATCAAGTCTGCCATATGGAAAATGCCAAAAACCGCCAAAAAAGCGGTTATTTCAACATATTTACTTTTAAAACTGCTGTAACTTCGCAAGGATTGGACTAGGGACAATGGTCAATATGGAGACTTTTATGTAAAATTGTCTGGAAAATCGATTCCCACTATCGGTTTTTGAAAATTTTGACGTTTAGACCACTTTTTAAAAAAACAGTTTTAGTAGTTAATTTTTTTTTTTAGGAGAGACATACCATCCTGCATTTTTCGTGAGTCTTTTGGTAACATCTTAGGCTATTTCCTCAAAAATTTTGAACGAAAAAAAATCGTACCTTCACCTTAAAATTTAACTTTTAAGCATAAAAATTGAAAAATCTTATAGAAGTGGCGTGTATTTTTCTTTCAGTGTATTTTTTTCAGAAATTCCGTCCAATTTCCTACAAGTTTGTCTTTGGCCAATTTTTGGTACGATGCAACGGCTTCGAGATACAGTCATTTTTAAATTACTGAATACAAAAATATCTGAATAACTTACGCCCTTCTCAAATGTCATTTTCGAGTACAATTGGCTCCATATACACAAAAATGGCTTATATAGGCCTAAGATAATATGTCTACAAATTTTCATTGAAATCGGAGAGGGTCGGGTACAATGATGGAGAGGGTCGGGAATTGATAGAGTCTTACGCAAATGCGAGCAATTTAAAGATTTTTAATGTTTTCAATACCTCAAAAATCAAAGTCTGTTTTACCCCATCTTCATCTCATGTATAGTCTAACAAACGCTGACAGTTTCATCCAAATCGGAGCACCTCTATACGACTTGTTTCACATTGGCAAAAAACTCGCTCTTAATTTAATTTAAGATTAAAGTAATTTTAAGTTATAATTCTAAAATCTCTAGAAATGTGATCAATTTTTTTGTTGTTGTGTTAAAAATGGCAAAAGAGCCACATATTTCCCAGAACAAGTATTTTGAAAATTGTAATACTTCATAAAAATTATAATATTTTTTTTACCTTGGTCTAAATCATAAGATAAAACCTTATCAGTAAAAATTATATTCAAAAACTGAAATCCTGTCTTCGGTTTGCGGTACATTTTGTCATAATAGCGCTATTTGAAATTTCGACGTCGAAGTGTCTCCAAAGAACAAAGAATTAGAAAAATTTTAAATTTCATTTTCTATATTTTGAGATATTAACAAAATCATTTAAAAAAAAAACAACTACATTGGCTCATACTCACCCCTGCTGACAGTAATACATTAAACTACTCGGAACAAAACATCTGGTCTCGTTCGTTTCTTCATTTTATGCTCTTTGTATGCATACAACACAAATCCGCCTCATGTTGCTACTTCAATATGAGTCTGCCCCAACGTTCGAAAGACAGGGAACAAAATCATCGCTCCTCACACCCACCACCACCCATTCTACTGTCAACCTTAACCTTTCATCATGTCATCCCCTCTAACTTTCCATTCGCTTTTCTTTTTTAAACTTTTGAATCTTCTCCACTTCCGCTCTGCTACTTTACTTGACAATTTATTTTTTCTTTTTTTCTTTTCCTTTATTCTACATTTTCTTGTTCTGCTTCTTCTTGCCGGTAATGTTGCCTGTGCCTGCGTAATAAGTTGATGTAAATGTGGTGTGATGATATCGATGTTTACCTTCCTCTCTTCCTGTCTTGTGAAAAAGCTTTTTTTTCGAGCCCTTACTGAACTCCACTCAAGAAGGGCTCTTCTCTTCCTTTTTACCTTTTATGAGCTGCGTTCAAACAAATTCAGTGTGTAGTTAGATAATGCTAAGCAAGTTTTTCCACACACAAATAAAAAACTGTGTATGTCGTTGTGTGTGCGTGTGTGTAATTTGCATTCACCAGCTCAACACACTTTTCCCCTGCTCGACGATACGTTCCTGGTTTTTATTTTTATTCAATGTTAAAACGATGTGAGTCGGTGTGTATGTGAGAGAACATATTTTCTACAACTAAACTGGACCTCCTTTAGTGTGTCACCTCCAACAAACAGAGTGTGTAAGGTCATCACAAACACACACACACACACACACACACACACACACACACGTAAACATTCACACCAAAGTTGCACATACAAGCTTTACACATTTTATGATCCTACACGCGGCGAGGCGTGCTTTTAGCAGAAAACACTCCGGGGAACACTTTTCACGCAAATACACCTGGTTCTGAAAGAAGAACTGGGTTTGTGTGCTATTTTCGGGGGAAACGCATTAGGTGACTGTGCACAAGTTATGGAAAGCTTTGTGAGCAGGAAGTTGACGGTGCAAATTTAATCGTTTATGAAGTTTACAAAGATGACAGGCATAAACATGTGCAAGAAATCATCGTCGACAATTTAAGGCAAAATTGAGTTAAGGACGCCATTTTGGCAGCTTTCAATGCCTCGAATTTTGACCCCCAAAATTCGATTTCAATCCTGAGATATTCAACAAAAACCAGAAAAACTCTGTGCATTGTTGTCACTCTTCATATAAAAGAAGTTTCGATCTTATCGTGCTATCTTGACACACCCTGCAACTTGTTGCAAATGCAACAACTGCCAAAAGGAATTTAATCAGATGACGTTTTGTCACACGTACATGCCCGACTACAAACAAAATGTGTTTGTAATCCTTTACATTAAACGTCAAAAATGAAAACAAGTTTTTGTTGGAACGGCAAAAAGCGACGTTTGACAAAATAGCAGATTCACACTTTTGAGTTATTGACGCAGCTTGGTCCAAAATCGCGTGCTCTTTAAGAAAAGCCCAAATTATCCAGTTCTTTATTCTAGAAATCAGGAGGATATCCAATTTTAAGCAAAAACTTTTCACGTAGCCTTATGTGTGGGACAAACTTGCCTTGCGTTTTTTTTTTTTTCAGCTTGCCGTTTTCGCATTCTCTACGAAATCGAGCTTTATTTTTGAATTTTATTTTTTTATTTTTTAATCCGGCTGAAACTTTTTTGGTGCCTTCGGTATGCCCAAAGAAGCCATTTTGCATCATTAGTTTGTCCATATAAATTTCCATACAAATTTGGCAGCTGCCCATACAAAAGTTATGCATGAAAATTCAAAAATCTGTGAATTTTTTGATCGATTTGGTGTCTTCGGCAAAGTTGTAGGTATGGATAAGGACTGCACTGAATAAAAATGATACACGGTAAAAAAAGTGGTGATTTTTTTATTTAACTTTTGACAAAGAACTTTGTCCTAAGGGCACTGTCTACGGGTGTCAATCCAAAATTTCGCGAAGCCAAAGTGTAACGATTTGTGTAATTGTTTAAACGCTTATATCTTCCACCCAATTCAAGCAATCTGCATGCTTTATCCACCAAACGAAAGGGGAAGTCTTAAATTGCAAGTAGACTACCTCACAAAGTTGATAAAACTTTGTTAAAGTATTCAAAAGTTAAGATGAAAATAAAAAATGAATGCAGGAAAAATCCCGGCTGCTGATTGGCTGAGAGCACTTTACAAATTTTGCCTTGCCTCCTGCTTTCGTGGAACTGTCACGCGAGAATGTTGCACCACTGTTGCCACATTTCATGCGAACTATTTAAGCTAGCACTTAGCCTCAGAAAAATTTCAGTGCCTTCCGTGGTTTCATCAAAGACGGATCCACGGTGGGAATTTTATTACTCACACACACACACGCACATATTGAAAGACACAGTTTGTGCACCACATTGGGAGGAATTCTGTTCTAATGAAGATTGTTATGATGGTCACCGGACAACCAGAATGATTTGGGGCAATGGGGTTGGGACCAATCTGGTAGGAATATTGGCCACACCCGGAGTGGCCAGTGCCCTCGGGAAGGTTCTACCGGGGGGACATTAATCGAACCATACGACTTGGGGCAATATGGGTATCAAAATTCATGGTTTTTGATACTGGTAATGAAAATGGCCATTTTAACCGGATTGACCACACCCGGAGTGGCCAGTGCCCTCGGGAAGGTTCTACCGGGGGACATTAATCGAACCATACGACTTGGGGCAATATGGGTATCAAAATTCATGGTTTTTGAAACTGGTATTGAAAATTGCCATTCTGACCGGATTTGCCACACCCGGAGTGGCCACACCCGGAGTGGCCAGTGCCCTCGGAAAGGTTCTACCGGGGGGACATTAATCGAACCATAAGACTTGGGGCAATATTGGTATCAAAATTCATGGTTTTTGAAACTGTTAATGAAAATGGCCATTTTAACCGGATTGACCACACCCGGAGTGGCCAGTGCCCTGGGGAAGGTTCTACCAGGGGGTCATTAATCGAACCATGCGACTTGATGCAATATGGGTATCAATCAGCATACCCATATTACCCCTAGTCGTATAGTTCGGTAAATGTCCCCCCGGTAGGACCTTCCTCCAAGGCAATGGCCACTCCGGTTGAGGCCAATCCGGTCAAAATGGTCATTTTCATTTCAAGTTTTAAAAACCATGATTTTTGATACCCATATTGCCCCAAGTCGTATGGTTCGAATAATGCCCCTCCGGTAGAACCTTTCCCAGGGCACTGGCCACTACGGGTGTGGCCAATCCGGTCAAACTGGCCATGTTCATTACCAGTTTCAAAAATCATGAATTTTGATACCCATATTGCCCCAAGTCGCATGGTTTGATAAAAGTCCCCGGTTGAACCTTCCCTCAGGGCAATGGTCACTCCGGGTGTGGCCAAAATCCTACCAGATTGGTCCCAACCCCATTGCCCTAAATCATTCTGGTTTTCGGGTGACCGTCCAACAATCTTTATAAGAACAGAATTCCTCCCAAGTTGGTGCACAACCTGTGTCTATCAATGTGTGGATGTGTGTCTGAGCAATAAAATTACCACCGTGGATCCGTCTTTGACGAAACCTCGTACTGAAATTTTCTGAGGCTATCTGTTAGCTTAAATAGTTCGCATGAAATGTGGCAACATGGTGCAAATTTTGCCTTTTCTCTTGCTGTCGTGGAACTTTCACGCGAGAATGTTGCACCATGGTTGCCACATTTCATGCGAACTATTTAAGCTAACAGATAGCCTCAGAAAATTTCAGTACCTTACGAGGTTTCGTCAAAGACGGATCCACGGTGGTAATTTTATTGCTCAGACACACACATCCACACATTGATAGACACAGGTTGTGCACCAACTTGGGAGGAATTCTGTTTTTATAAAGATTGTTGGACGGTCACCCGAAAACCAGAATGATTTAGGGCAATGGGGTTGGGACCAATCTGGTAGGATTTTGGCCACACCCGGAGTGGCCAGTGCTCTGGGGAAGGTTCTACCGGGGGGACATTTATCGAACCATGCGACTTGGGGCAATATGGGTATCAAAATTCATGGTTTTTGATACTGGTAATGAAAATGGCCATTTTGACAGGATTGGCCATTGCCCTTAGGGAAGGTTCTACCGGGGACATTTATCGAACCATGCGACCTGGGGCAATGTCGTTTTTGAGACTGGACATGAAATTTGCCATTTCGATAGTGGTTGTAAGGTCCATGATTTCCGGATGCCGTTTTTTCTGGGGGGGGGGATAGACATTTTCCGAACCATACTTGTTTTGGCAATAGTTTCGTTTTCTGGCAATTTATTTTCACAGAGATGTCAATGATTGAAGACATTAAATTAGTATTAATTATTAAGGATTAAATAAATTGGCAAAGAATTAAAAAATATAAATAACAATAGAATGATTTTTTAGAGTTTTGTGCAAAGTTCTTTGTCTTATTGGTCATGCAGAACATAACCACCTGCACCTTTTTATCACTAAAACTTGATTTGCAAAAAAACTGCATTTTTATTTTTTTTTTATTTTTTGATATGTTTTAGGGGACATAAAATGCCAACTTTTCAGAAATTTCCAGGTTGTGCAAAAATAATTGACCGCGTTATGATTTTTTGAATCAATACTGATTTTTTCAAAAAATCGAAATATTGGTCGCAAAAATTTTTCAACTTCATTTTTCGATTAAAAATCAAATTTGCAATCAAATAGTACTTTAGTGAAATTTTCATAAAGTGCACCGTTTCCAAGTTAAGGCCATTTTTAGGTAACTTTTTTGAAAATAGTCGCAGTTTTCCATTTGTTTAAATTAGTGCACATGTTTGCCCACTATCGAAAAAAATATTTTTGAAAAGCTGAGAAAATTCTCTATATTTTGCTTTTTTGAACTTTGTTGATACGATCTTAAATTGCTGAGATATTGCCATGCAAGTGTTAAAAAACAGGAAAATTGATGTTGATGTTGATGATGTCTCACCCAAACAACCAACCATTTTCTAACGTCGATTTCTCAGCAACTAATGGTCCGATTTACATTGTTAAAATATGAAACTTTCGTAAAATTTTCCGATCTTTTCGAAAACAATATTTTCATTTCTTTAAAAGGGCTTAAGATTGAATGTTTGGCCCTTGCATCGAAAAATGAAGTTGAAAAATTTTTGCGACCAATATTTCGATTTTTTGAAAACATCTGTATTGATTCGAAAATTCATAACTCGGTCAAAGATTTTTTGCACAACCTGGAAATTTCTGAAAAGTTGGCATTTTTGTCCCCTAAAACATATCAAAAAATAAAAATAGTGTTTTTTTTTTTCAAATCAAGTTTTAGTGACAAAAAGTTAAGTTAAAAATCACCAAAAAAAATTAACCGTGTATCATTTTTTTCCAGTGAAGTCCGTATCCATACCTACAACTTTGCTGAAGACACCAAATCGATCAGAAAATTCCTTCAAAAGATACAGATTTTTTAATTTTCGTATATCATTTTTGTATGGACAGCTGGCAAATTTGTATGAAAATTTATATGGACAAACTAATGATGCAAAATGGCTTCTTTGGGCATACCGAAGGCACCATAAAAGTTTCAGCCGGATTAAAAAATACAAAAAAAATCGAATGACTAAAATCTGAGAGAATTTCTCATATGGGACATTTATGCGAACAGTTTAGTTGTGTTTGAAAAAATATTAATAGTAAAAGTTTTACTACCCGTTCGAGCACGATACAGCAATCTGAAGGCAATTAGATCGCTTGGATAAATAAGTACTGGAACAAGGATTCAATTTGAAAAAACTTTGCAAATTAAACCGGCTGACAGTACCTCCAATATTTCTTCCAAAACTCAATCAATTTGAAAATATTCCGTTGTGAATCACCCATTCACACGAAATTCCAAGTAGCAACCGAGAAACGCCAATTCAACGAAATCATGCACGTGTGCCGAAAAAAACGAAAAACTTCTCCCCCGGGGCCATACAAGGAAGAAATCCCGAGGACAATTAGTTGGAAACGGAAAACTTTTGGCAGCCCACCACCCCCCTAACGGAAAGCGCAACCAATTTGCTTTTGCAATCTGACGAAACACAAAGCATAATTCTGCAGACTGCTGACTGGCGGCTGACGTCGTTTGATGTGGGTTAAACAATTTACTCCGTCGTGTCTCGTGAGAAACGTGAGAACGGCGATACTTTCTCCGAGGTTTTCCATTTTGTGAAAACTGAGGAAAGCCATCCCGGTGTGACACCCACGCGGCGGTAGTGATGTATATTTCGGAAAGTTTTCCACATCAGTTTTAATCGAGGCTGGAAATACGATGCTATCTCAAATTGGCAGTTTGGCACGCTGCTTCGGAGAAGTAATTTTCTCTGAGTTGTTTGAAAGTTCTTCGGTGTACCAAACACGGGAATCCTCTAAAATGTGTGCTAATTGGTTCAATCTTGATGGGTTCAAAGTTTGTTGGAAACGAGGTCTAATTTTCGTTTTGAAATATTGGGGTCATATTTTTAAACTATACAGCAGCGATTCTCAACGGGGGTACCGGGCCTACTTGATTTACATGGCAGGGGGTACCGGCCTAGAAGAAGGTTGAGAATAGCTGCTATACAGTATTCAGTAATCGAATGAAGGTTTTAAATTTTCAACAGAGTTCTTGATGGAAACTATGAACATTTGAACACTCATATTTTATTTTACCTTTAAACCCATCAAAATTAATTTTTGCAATTCCATCGTGAAACTACTTACTTTTCCTGTCATTCTTGAACGACGAAATAGCCTACTTTTCTGTACCAAAAATAACAGAATCGAATAGCAACACTTTTCAAAATAAATGCTGAAAAGTTCTACTTTTCAGCACTCAAATGGGTGCTGAAAAGTTGAACTTTTCAGCACTTGTTTCGAAAAGCAACACTTTTCAACATTTTTTAGATTTAAACGATTTATTGACAAAATACATGAAAATTTTACTTAAAATTTCACTCAATGGGTGTTTTCCGGAACTGCAAAAAATGTTGTATGGAACTCGTTGCAAAACTTGATTTTTTCAGCACTCTTCGTATTTATCCAACTCGATGAACCTCGTTGGATAAATGTACGACTCGTGCTGAAAAAATCCTATTTTTGCAACTTGTTGCATAAACTACTATTGGCGAAATATGAATTAGTTTTAAATATTAAATCAAATTTACAATTGAACAATACTCTAATGAAATTTTGACCAACCATGCGTCTCCATCAAATTGTTCTGCTAAAGAAAGTTCAATGGAGTACGGTCAACTTTTGCAGCATTATTGCAAACCATGTTGCTCGAAAAGTTTCATCCCACAATCTGTGACCTGACATACAGTTACAACTAATCAACTACAACTTGTCAGTTTGCTCCCAGCACGATTTCCGCTGCGACGACCACACCAGCAGTGGCAAAAGCATTCCATCAGACAGGAAGGGTTCACCCCGGGATTTGGCCAATTATTTTGCTCTCCACTTTTGGAGCCGCTCGTTGAGTGGTCCCCTGGGTCTGGCGGTGGAAAAGCCTTCATACATGTACGACCATGGAGTTGGGGGTGTACACAGTATTTGACCACTTGGAGTAAACAAAATATCTGTTTCCTTCTTTTCCTGTTACGGTTGGGCGGTAATTAATTAAATAAACAACCGCTTCGCTGAAGAGGTGGTCTCCCTTATGTTGACACTGCAACTCGGTGACCGGATGTTACTTGGAGAGTTCTCGATGTAGGATACCGTCCTGGTGGGATCAAGTGGGAAACCTTTGAATTTGTTTGTTTTGATTGTAGGGTTTGAGACAAGATTTTTTTTTAATTCTACCTATAAACACTAAAATTTAAAAAATGGGACTTTTGAAAAATGCCTAGAATATTGTCATTATAATTCAGACAGATAATATTAAAAAATAAAAATATTTTTTCAAGCGCCTCACACATATGAACAGCATTCAGTTATGGAAAGGAAATCTCGTTAAGCATGACTAAGTGTTTGTTTTGCAGTCGAAATCACCTCGTTGAAACAATTCTCCACCCCCCGAATCGTTGTTTCGAACGCGTTCCACCAATAAAATGATCCCCACAGCACGACAATAAACAACAATCGATGTTCATGTTCACCCCCGTTATCACCACCCCACTCTCACTGTTGTACTTTATTTTTACAAATCGACACGAATATATTTTCTTAAATTACCTTCTGTTGATCACAACCAACGTAAAGCACCCTCGATTTTCACTTACATCAATTGAGTTGATCGAGATAAGCTGGGGTTGTTAGGGACTATCAATCTTCCCTCAAATACGAAAACAGATTAGGTTGAAATTGTCTCTAATCACCCCCATTGTGTCTCTCATCCCCAGTTGATGGTACTTTTCTTCACCCAACAAATTGTGTTGTCTTTTGATTTTAACATTCGTGATGGAAATTCGTGTTTCGCTGTTGTTACATTTTATGGTTCGATATATATACAAGATATACTCCACGTTGAATGCTTATACATTTATTTGTACTCGGTAAAAAAAAACAAACTGTTGGATGTTGTCCTTCAAAATCACCCCATTTCAGTGAAAAAGTACTAAAATTTCATTCCCAACACTCCCGCAACAACAGTAATCATGATGGACGAGGAAGACGACGAAGACGACGAGGAAGAGGACATCGAGGAGGAAGAGCTGGACATCAGCGGTGAGCTGCTCGATCCGGACCCGTGGGACATGTACGGCGAGCTGGACGTCGAGGACCAGGATGAAACGACGGAGAATACCGCCCTGCTGCGGGCGGCCGCCAAAACCGAGATCATCGTGACGCCGATCAGTCCGGTAAGTGGGGGGGGGGGGGGAAGGGGGCATGGGGAGAAAATTTATCGGGATAGGATGTTTTGCTATTAATGTCTGCATTAGTATTCAGCAAGTCCATTTGAAAAGAGTCTCCGATCGGACTCAAAACATTCCTGAGGGTTTCTTGGCCAACATAATTAGACTCGTTTTTTTTTTTTTTTTTTGTTTGGCCATTAGGGTGACCTACACGGTGGTCCCAAAAATGGCAATTTTCGTCATTTTAAACAAACGTCATTTAAACCGATTTTTTCTTGTACGCAAGTAAGAGGTGATAAGTTGGTCTTTCTAGGAAAAATAGTCTACAGATCGAAAAATCTAGCTTAACATTCAAAAAGGCCGAACGAAACTTTATGAATTTTTGAAAACAAAAACTGGGATTTTCGGCGCATCGCGCGTGATATCGAGAATATGACGAAAACGGGAAAAACAACGTTTTTTTTACTCTAAAACTGCGAAACTTTAAAATTCAGCGATGACCTGTACATGTTTTGTTAAAAGTAGCATCTTTTACGTCTCTTACCTTCTATCGGATGAGAAAGCTGTAACAACTTTTCAATAGGGCGAAACCCTCAGATGTAAACAAACTGAGTTTTTGTCAGAATCATATAAAGCGAACAAAACTGATTCTAAAACACCCTCCATCATCACAAAATTCCGAAAATACGTAGTTTTACAAGCAAAAAACAAAAGGGCTAATCAACAACATCAATCAAAACAAACCAATTTGAGTTTCCGCCCTTGTGTTTTCATCCAATCACGAGGGGCGAATGTAGTGTTTTCTGCAAGTTTCAACTAATATTTAGAAACACTAAATTTTCGTTATAATTTAGTGAATTTTAACCTGACAATCCTCAAAATGGATCAAAATGTATGTTTTTGATGTCTCTGACCACAATTCCACAACAAACATAGATTTGTATGATCCTAAATACATAACTTTTTAATTTCAATTATTGTAGTATCGGATCTGGTATGCATTCACAATCTAGATATGAAGGTCCATAATTTACCGGTTCTTGGGACATCCGGGGATTCTGGGTCGAGCAGTTGCAGGACAAAAAGTTAGTGTAGGGAGGTTTAGGAGGAATGCCGTACAAAATCATCGCCTCCGTAACCATTGAAGCTAAGCTAAGATTGAGAAGGCAGGATGGTGTCGCGGGGTGGCCTAGTCGTCAGGTGCCATGTCTCCCACTTCCGGCGGGGACACCCCAAGGAACGTCACTTCAATATAGAGCACATCGTCAAACCAACTTGCTACTTACGGTGTATCCTAGCTCAACGAGTCTTGGCCTTAACCGGACTCCTTATGAAGGCTTTCTAGACCAATTTTTTATCACTGAGGTTGCAAATATCACTATATTATCACTGACTGTAGCGTTTCACAATTATAAAATAGTTGTTTCACCACTTTTTTCTTTAAAAACCCGAAAAGTGAACAAAAACCAAAAGGGCGAATCTGTTGTTTACTTTTGCTTTGTGGCGTAACCTGACGGGCTAAACCGTTGTTTTGGTTGAGTGGGTGGCGAATACGGTGGGGCGAAAATGGAGGCACGCTCTTCAAAAAGGCGTAATTTGTTTTTCTCAATTTTTAAAAGCAAAAACACCTTAATTAATTTCAAATTGCTCTCTATGATGAAATTATTGCTATTTTCTATTACGTTTTGATGCTTTTCATGCTTTTTTGTGGAAATAGGAATTGATCGGAATTGCAAAATTTTGAATGTTGATTTTTCTGAAACGGCAGGATCGTAGGTTTCGCCCTTTTGAAATGTTGTTACTGAAAGTAAAACGTCGGGCAATGAAAACGATGTAAACGATACTATTGGAATCCAATGTACTTTGTTAAATAATGTTACGAAATCACAGAAAAATTATGTCTACTTTTAGGCGATTTTGGGAGCACATGGGAAACAAACTGATTTTAGCCGGATGAATGTCCTATGTCACAATTTTTTTGCATAAACATTGAACAGTTATGTAAAAAAGGACAGTGCAAATGAAACCGAAAAGCTACGATATCTTACAAGCTGTAGGAAACATCGGTAAACAAGCTACTTCAAATCGAGTATATCTCGAGCCACAAACTATATGCGCCAGTATTCGAAGCTCAACTTGTCAGCTTGGCGAAGAAACGTCGAAAATCGATACAGTGTGAGTTTTTAGCGATTTTCTTGATGAAAATTCATGCTGAATTGTATTTTTTAAGAAGATGAAATGATGTCCAGCCATTAAATAAAACCTAGAGCTTTCTTTAGTAAGGCAAAAATATATAGTGCTATATAAACTAGTTGAAGATTGTAGTTAGAAAGTAACATTAAAAAGAATTACTGGTTATTTCGCTTACCACTTCTCTCCCTCCCACAGGTCAGCTCGGCCTTCGACCTCAGCCGGATGGACAGCGGTGAGGAGTACCGACGCCAGCCACGCCAGCTGACGATGGCCACGACTACGGCAAACGGCGCCACGACCAACAATAACGGCGACGGCGACGATCGGCTGCAGCTGACCTCCTCGGACGCAGCAGCAGCCTCTACCTCCACCTCAACCGGAGTTCCCGTTCCGATGGACTCGCTCAAGCCCGAGATGCCCCTCCAGCAGCAGCAGCAACAGCAACAACAGCAGCACAAGCGAATCGCTTCCGAAGACATATGAGAATGGCTGAAACTGTCCCCCATGGTCCCATCATTTAGTTGCCGCCACCGTTCCAGCTTCTTCCACGAGCACCTTCCCCCGATCCTGGCCCGCCTTCGGACTCTACTGGTGACCACGTGGTCACAGCGCTGCCACCATGCCGGATTCGTTTGCTGAGTTCAACCCGAGCCAAATTCCTCCATTGCTTCTAGGTTTTAATCACAAATCGACACACTCAAAAAAAAATACGCACACATGAACAAACATTTTATGAGAATTACGTTAGGTTTTAACTCAAGCTTACATTTTTAAATTAAATTTAGTCAACAAAATGTTCTCGAATAACCGTACCGCATGCTTTAATACATAGATTTCATAAACATTTTAGAACATTGTAGATCATAAAATTGCTTTTGTTTAATTAAAAATATGAACATTGTGAGTGAATGACTTTGTGGCTTTGTCAAATTTCCTTTCGATTGATACACTTCTTCATTTGTAGTCTTTAAAATACATCAAATCTGTCAAAGTTCAATGAATTAGAATTCATCTGAGTTTACATCAAATTCACTAAAATTTTGCAGTGATTTAAAGTAATTTTTATCTTGGTTTGGGTCTTCTTTAATTTTCTTTAGTTGGAATACATTTTTCTACATTTTTTTGAATTTTAAATGTATTGGATTGTTTCAGAACTTAAAGAAAGGGAGCGTTCTTTTAAAACGCAGTTGGGGTGAGGGTGGTCAAAGTCCATGTTGCGCTCCAAATTTTGTTACGAGGGGACAGGGAGTCTGAAAATCCAAATTTTTGCGTCGCGCAATAAAAGAACGCTCCCAAACTAAACAATAATTTGTACAAAAAAAGTTTACGCTCAGCAGAGCTTAAATCAAAATTTGTTCTTAGATAAATTTTCAATGATAATCCATGCATAAATCTTCTTGTTTAGAAACATTGACTAAAAAAATATCGGACATGAATTCAATTTTACCTTTGATAAATCTCAAGTAAATCCTTCACAATGTTTAACACGCAAATCACAAACTTAAAAATTTAGGCGTTTTATCAAATACAGCATAACAATTAAATTGTTTCCATCCACCCTTCATGACCAAATTACTTAAACACATTTCATTCTAAGCTACTTCACAAATATTCCACTTTGCTGAAAAAGTGCACACAAAAAAATAGGTTTGTGTTTTATGTTTAAAATGCTCCAAATACATGATTTCATTTTAAGTTTCGCAAAAAAGCACAAAATGACAACGTTTTAAGTAAGTTCAGTATTGTTAACACCCTTCATGATATTATTAGGCCAATGTAGCTAATTTGGCAATCGAGCAATGTTACAAAAATCTTTAAAATTCAACCAGAAAAAATACTCTAGAAAACGACGATCCCCAAGATTGCAATTAGTCACAATAAACGCGAGATCAAAGTGATACAAAACGGAATGTTTAACGTAAAATCGCAAAACAGCTAGATTGTTACTAGTGATTTAAAATGCTCTCCCCCTCATGATTTAGTTTGTGCTGTGGTTCATGTTACGATGCAAATATTAAATCTAACTAACAAAAATCAAAAAGGCCAAAACGGATTTCGACAAAAAAATAGGTAACAAAATAACGAGCAGTTATAAATAGCTAAGCGCCCACACGGAGACAAAACGGAACAATTCGAAATGTAAGGTAGTGAAAGGCAAAAATTGAAATGCAAACAAAAATGTCAATTATTAATTATAATGCTTGTAGACGAAAGCGGAAACAGTTTCGACGAAGCGCAAACTAGTATTATCTTGTAGATGGGCCAGGTTATTACAAGAACCGTTCTCGCTGGTTTCAGGGTGCTCCCAAACTGCAGTGCACCCCGCTAAAAGTGCTTCGCGTTCTAGACTCGCTGTTTTTCTTGCTAGTGGAATTTTGCAGGGAACTTTTCGAACTCAGACAGTTAGAATTCATTCAAATGTGCACCATTTGATAGAAATTCTTTTGAGCCCTCAGAGTTCGAAATTTGTGGCGAAAAAGACAAACCTAAAAATAAATAATTTCACTAGCAACAGAAAACACAAATAAACGGGACGCAATCGCTTTTCGAATTATAACATTCTTCCAAATGAAGCAGAAATTCGAAACGAACAGAGCCATAAAAATTCGGAATTGAACTGCGCTGAAATTACGATGAATTCACAAACCAAACTGAAAGACAAACCTGTAGAACATACATTATTAGCAGCGAAAGAGAGTAAAATAACAAGACAATAAAAAAAAGAAGTAATTTCTTTGCGAGAACATTCAAGCAAAACACGAGTTACTAACGGATCGGCTACTGAAAAAAATGAAAAAGAAACGTTAACATGTTAAGTATTCGCGCTGTACAGTACGGTAACATTTTAAGAAGGCGAAAGACGAAAGTTCAGTAGAATTTTTATATTCGTTACGTTTTCATATCCTTTATTAGCCGAACGCAGTTTATAGATATTGTTAGAGTCTAGCACACCCCCTTACAAGAAAGGCAAGTACCGTTATAGGATTCATCTTTTCTGTTAGTTTTACAGATTATTAAGTTTACTTTCTATTTTTAGTGTTACGTTTCTTATTATTCTTAGGAAGTTATAAAATACATTTTCACTATTTCTTTAAGTTTTCATTATTTTTATATCCGAAATTTTTCTTTCGTTTCATCTCTGTTGCAGCAAAAACATTTCTTCGATTTTTGAAAGCCACTTCCAGAACGATTTTTTTTTTTTTTCAAAATAGTAATATTCGGCTTTTAACGTTCGAATCGAAATTATGCATTCAAAACTGCACACAATGGCGCCCAGTTCGACCAAAAAGAAAGGCAGCTTCTCAATTCTGATTCGGATTACAAATTTTGGTGCTGCAAAACAGTCAGTAACAATTTTCTGATAGGGATCGTGCATAAACCACGTATCCTTCTAATTTCATTGGCCCTTCATGCACGAACACAGCAATAAATGAGGCTCTTTTCAAGAAGATGATTTCATCGCTTATCGCCAATGATTTTAATTATCTCATCATTTATTTGGAGTTTTGTTTTTAAAAAAGGTCAAATAAACCAAATTTCCAGTTTTTGCTTTTTGGGTGTTTTTGAAACCGCCTTGACTCAAGGGTATTAAAAAACACCCAAAAAGCAAAAACTGAAAATTTGGTTTATTAGACCTTTTCAAAAAAACTCCAGATAAATTCCCAGTAACGACGTTCTAGCAGATTTCTCACAGAGCTGGATATTCTAAATGAATTCTAGCTAGAATGTCCTACCGTTCTAGCCAAGATGTAGATTAGATGAAGTAAGGCGGAATTTCCTGTCAAAATAGTTTGCACGAAACCCGGATTTTATATGAAGATTTTAAGAAAAGTTAAATTTTGACCATTTACGGGTCAAATTTCTCCAGATTTTTTTTCTGTAAGGTTGTTAAGCACTCCAAACTGAACCAAAAAACTAACTTAATCCACCTATGTGGTTGATGCCTTCCTCACTTTTTACCAACAATGGGTAATATGCGTGGTTTGGACAAATATTTCAGCTATTTTTTTAGATCTAGAAAAATACTGGACTCGTTGGAAAGGTCTTTCAATTACCTAACCAACGATGGGTCGGATGTTGGATCCAGACATCGTTTACATACATTTAAGTGAGATCCGGCTTCAAAAAGTACATAAATATCACATAAGTGGTCTTAACTCGAGACAGGGTTGCCAGATATTCAAAGTTGTGGACTCGTTTGAAAGGTCTTCTAATAACCTAATCAACGATGGGTCAGACGATGGATCCGAACATCGTTTACATACATTTAAGTGAGATCCGGTTTCAAAAAAGTACATAAATATCTCTCAAGTCAGGGGTGCCCAACCTTTTGGCCCAGCGGGCCAGATCTGATTTTTCCGAAGCAGTGGCGGGCCGGAACTAATGTTAGTAAATGTTCAAAAAAGTAAACATTTTTTTCAGAAAATTTATTTGATAAGGTGTTAAATACACTAGTGTTGCAAATAAGATTCAACAAAGATAAGATGTTTTTTATTTATGTTTATTTTGTTTGAAATTGTATTGTAAATGTTTTTGTCGATTGAAATTAAATACCCTGATATCATTAACTTAAAAAGAACATTCAAATTTCGTCGTTGAAAGTTGTTGTCAATTTTGAAAAATCAACGTGACAAGATAAAAATCATTGAAACGAAATTTGGATTCAAATCATCTTTACGAAAAAACATTTTTTAAGTTGTTTTGTACCTTTTTTTCAAATATTTTACAAAACATTTCAAAATATTTTTAAAGGCACGAAATTTAAAAATGTGGAGAAAAATATATATCTGATAGTTTTAAATTTGTCATTCTTCAAATTTCCTAAAATAATTGAAGTTTATAGAAAAAATTGCTATCTGATTTCTTGATTCATTTTGAAACATTTTTTAAAATTTTAAAAATATTTGCAGCGATCTTTATATTCGATATGATTAATTTGCTTTTTTAAAGCTTTTTTCCAGCTAAACTTTATTATTGTTTTGCTTACTCATTTATGAAAAATCAATTCAAATCAAAATCCTCACAAATGTAACAATTCAAATATAAGTTAAAACAGCCAACATTTTTAGAAATTTATATTTGACACTTCTTTTTGCATATTGTTTAAGTATAATAATTGGTTCTGAAAATTAATATAGAAATGATAAGAATTAAATTCAATGTAAAGAATGTGAAATAAAAAAATACAAATGCAAAATCAAACAAAACGTTGAATTAGCAACATGGTATCTCAAAAGCAAAAATAAAACAAATAAATGTTTTTTTTTTTTTTTTTCAAAATATTGAAGATAAAAATTAATCTCATGATTAAATTTTAAATTTTGACACTCAATTTATTTATTGAGTATTCCATAAACAACCTTTAGGGCCGGTCATAGAACTATTTTGAAAAGCCGTCGCGGGCCGGATGAAATGGCTTCACGGGCCGGATCCGGCCCGCGGGCCGGACGTTGGGCAGGCCTGTCTTAAGTGGTCATAACTCAAGACAGGGTTGCCAGATCTTCAATATTGTGGACTCGTTGGAAAGGTCTTTCAATTAACTAACCAACGATGGGTTGGATGATGGATCCGGACATCGTTTACATACATTTAAGTGAGATCCGGCTTCAAAAAAGTACATAAATATCACTTAAGTGGTCATAACTCGAGACAGTGTTGCTAGATCTTCTATGTTGTGGACTCGTTGGATAGGTCTTTCAATTACCTAACCAACGATGGGTCGGATGATGGATCCGGACATCGTTTACATACATTTAAGTGAGATCCGGCTTCAAAAAAGTACATAAATATCACTTAAGTGGTCATAACTCGAGACAGTGTTGCCAGATCTTCAATGTTGTGGACTCGTTGGAAAGGACTTTCAATTACCTAACCAACGATGGGTTGGATGTTGGATCCAGACATCGTGTACATACATTTAAGTGAGATCCGGCTTCAAAAAAGTACATAAATATCTCTTAGGTGGTCATAACTCGAGACAGGGTTGCCACATCTTCAATGTTGTGGACTCTTTGGAAAGGTCTTTCAATTACCTAACCAACGATGGGTTGGATGATGGATCCGGACATCGTTTACATACATTTAAGTGAGATCCGGCTTCAAAAAAGTACATAAATATCACTTAAGTGGTCATAACTCGAGACAGGGTTGCCAGATCTTCAATGTTGTGGACTCGTTGGATAGGTCTTTCAATTACCTAACCAACGATGGGTCGGATGATGGATCCGGACATCGTTTACATGCATTAAAATGAGATCCGGATATATGTGAAAACACATTTTTATACATAACTTTTGAACTAGTTATCGAAACTTCAAACAATTCAATAGCGATGTATGGGACCCTAAACCAAGTCGATTGCAACTGGTTTGATCAAAATCGGTTCAGCCAGTGCTGAGAAAACTCAGTGAGAATTTTAGTCACATACTTACATACACACACATACACACACACATACACACACACACATACACACACACAGACATTTGTTCAGTTTTCGATTCTGAGTCGATATGTATACATGAAGGTGGGTCTTTGAGCTTTTAATAAAAAGTTCATTTTTAGAGCAGGATTATAGCCTTACCTCAGTGAGGAAGGCAAAACGCGTTTAGGTGAATTATTTTTTTTTAATATTTTTGTTTTAAAAACGCATTTTGGTTCAGTATGGCTTGCTTAACAACCCTACAGAAAAAATCCGGTTAAATTTGCCCGGAAAATGGTCAAATTTTAACTTTTCTGAAAATCTCCATATAAAATCCGGATTTCGTGCTAACTAACTATTTTGACAGAATTCTGGCAAAACCAGCTCTGCTAGTATATTTCGTGACTGACCAAACGCAGCCAATTTTCCGAAGGGATCCTGGAGAAAGCCTAAGGTTAGATTACACCTAGCTTTCTTCTGGTCATTTAATAACATTTGTAGTGCACCATTGCATTTGAATGCATTGAAACATCACAAATGTTACAGCGGTCAGGCCTACTGCGTAATGTTCACCGCAGAGATGATTCGTTAAAGTGGGTTGAGTTTGAGCACGGAATGTTCATAAAACAACACATTTCCTAATCTACAGGGTAGGAAGAAGCGTGGGGACTTGCGCTCCAAGTTTTTGGTTTTAGACCAATATTCGGTAGGAGCAGTATGTTATAATGATTTGGTACTCCGGGATCCTTCATTGTATTCAAATGCCCTGACACTATTTGTCTTAGTTATAGCACCACAACTCGTGCTTTTAAGAACATTGATTTCGATTATATTTTTTATTCTGGAACTTATTTTTTTTCAGCTTACTTTTTTAATATTTTTTTAACTGCATTTTTTCTGCACATAGAATAGTAACGGTTAAGGAAAATCGAAAATTTGTACATATAAACAAAGACAAAAAAGTACGGAGAAAACGTTGTAAATTTCAGAGAAACATAGCAAATGGGCAAAGTTTTAAGGAGGTTCAAATTTAGAGTGGAATGTTTTGTTCTGCCAGCAAATCCAAAACAAACTCATTTATCATGTGTAAATAACATCACCGCGTTGGTTTGATTCCTTAAAATCACCATGAATATCTATTTTCCATCGTGTAACATTGATTTTTTTTCATTAAAGAATTTGCTTGTTAGTGAAATAAAAGTTGCTTTGATTCAATTTAAATTGAATTTACTACACATTATGCTGTTAGAATGCCGTAAGCTAGTCCGTCCTTTGTTCAAAACACAGACCAAAAGGCATTATTTAGATAAATTAAAACGATCGAAACCTACTTTAGCATTTACCCTCATCCCCCAAAAACAGAGCGTAACGATTAAAGTGCTAACGATAGTCAACACTAAAGGTTTAACCATTATTGCCATACTAGTGCTAGCAAGTAGTCGGAGCATCAGAAACGGAAATTAAAGTATCGATTTTAAATGTTGCCAATTTTAGTTGCGAAGATTTTTATGTGAATCCTAAACGTAGTTAGCAAATTCAGAGTTTGATAGCAAAACGATATGACTAGTAGTTGAAGTCCATTCAAAAGTATCTCTACATAATATAACCAACAATCCCAAATCTATAGTTTTAGAACAAGTAAGAATAAAACGCCTTCTGTTAACAAATACCCTTTTCAGTTAAGTTACTTTCAGTGATACCAACTTGAATATACATGATAACTTTAACTTAAAAATAAAGGGATCACAGAAAATGGTACAAGAGCTTTACATAAAGGATAAGTTAGGAAAAAAAGTGAGGAATAAAAAACTAAACTACTTATTTCGACCTATTTAAACCATCGCTTACAAAAAGTATTATCGATAGCCGAAAAGAACATATAAAATATTAACCAAACAAGAGTCATGCTTCAAAAAGTAGAGTTTATTAAAGTATATCAAAAATTCTTTAGCATAAATTTTAATCCTACATTTCAATCGAAACGCAAATATTTTACCTTGAAAACTTTCATTAAATGAATATCATACCCATCTATTGCAAATTTGTTGCTCTTTTTTAGGCGTAATTTAAAAATTGTTACATTATTTCTAAATCAACAACATAAAATGTACATATATAACAAAACAAGAGCAAGGCTAAATAAATGCTCTGTACATAGTTTTGGTACCAAATCATTCGTTTCGCTTCCATTTGCATATAAGTAACGGAGAACAAAATCCAAGCGTAGCGATAAAACCATGAACAAATGAACGGTATCGAACCCAGAATACTATATTTATAGCTATATATAACGGCCGAAGTGAAACTTTTTATTCTTTTATTACTAAGAATTGTGATATCGCCGAGAGAAGCAAGAACAAACAAAACACACACACACAGATAGATGAAGGATATATTGTACTGTTATTTAAACTAAAATAAAGTCGCGCATAGTGAATTAATAGTAAATAATGAACTCGTGTAACTAAAACCTTGTACAGTATAGTGTAAACAAAAATATTCTTAATAGGCGCTCTAATTTGTAATGCCACACAAAAAAAAACTAGCAAATGTAAAAATAAAGTAAATTGAAAGAAACAAGCGAATAGAACTGCAACAAACCCCCCACTGGAAGTGGTGCCGGGCTTCATACGGAACGAGAAGCTCGGAGCAGGGCGAACAATTTAAATAGGCCAGTAAAACGTATCGTAGTAAAAGAGTTTTGTTTTATGGCGTAATTCATTGATCCGAAAGTACGTGGATGTTTATTAACATATTTTTGACTTTCATACTAAAAAAAGGTACAGGTTTTACTTTTTTGGGGTTCATTAGTAAAAAAATATCGATTTTCAGGTTTTAAAATGTGATCCATTCTTTTACAACCTTTCTAAAATTATGTTTTTTGCAATTTTGAGTCATGTTTAGGAAATTGTTAAATTTTAGGAAATTTAGTTAGGGTGTCTGTCCCTATTTGGGCCTAGTACCTATTTTGGGTCTACCAAACTCAATTCAACGAAATTGTGCATTTCAACAAATCTAGCAGGAATCGGCCACTACAGAATGATGTCATTTTGGTGGGAAAGAATAATTCACGTTTTCCTCTTAAGTGGGAAATAAAGCAATTAAAATATCACTCTTCACTTTTTGCCTTCCTCACCTCAATGAGGAAAGGCTTTAAAATCACTCGAAAAATGAACTTCTTTTTTCGACCTCCTAGACCCACCTTCATGTATACCTATCGACTCAGAATGAAATTCTGAACAAATTCTGTGCGTGTGTCTGGATGTGAATCCGTGCACCCAAAAATATGCACTCGATTATCTCCGGACTGCCTGAACCGATTTAGACTGTTTTGGTCTCGTTCGATTCGTCTTGAGGTCCCACAAGACCCTAGTTAATATTATGAAGTTTAGAAAAGTACTTCAAAAGTTATGCTAAAAAAACGGTTTTAGCTAAACTTCGGAAGATTGTAAAAAGGGTGGTTTTTGAAAGAAAACCCGTCATGCTATATATTGTTAGAAAGGTATTTGAAAGACCTTTCCAACGCGTTCAAAAAATTTAAGATCTGACAACCCTATCAAATGTTATGAGCACTTAAGTGTTATTTATACACTTTTTTGAGGCCGGATCTCAAATATTTTGATGAAAAAGTTGTCCGGATCTATTATGCGACCCAAAGTTGGATAGGTAATCAAAAGACCTTTCCAACGAGCCCAAAAGATTGAAGATCTGACCCTATCAAAAGTTATAAGTACTTTAGTGTTTTTAATACAATTTTTTTGAGACCTGATCTCAGATATTTTGATAAATTAAGTGTTTTTTATACGCTGTGTAGTGCATTCACTTTATGAATATGAGGAAGGCACCAACCACCTAAAGGTGGATTAAGTAACGTTTTTCTTGGCAAATTGCTAATTGCCCATTAGATCCAAAATTTTCACGCTCAGCACACGAAGTTGAGTTGAAGACCGACCTTCTAAGATTTGTGGTTCCTGAGCTATCACCGTATGAAACTAGGAGGTTCGCTCCAAAATCGCCAAAAAGTCGTTTTTTGGGGAGGTACAAAAATGGAGGGGGTGGTTCGATTTGGATGAAATTCAGGATTCTTGCATGTTTTGATAGGGTATTTTAACCATTAGTGGACCCCCTAGTAGAGCCGAAGCACATTTTTCACGAATTTTCAATATTTTAAGCACTTTTTCGTAACCCTTTGTACAAAACAATGAAAACTGAAGTCTTTCGAACAATTTTGACTATTTGTTTCATCAGTTATTTGTTTTTGAGCAGAAAAATAGCCAATTGAAAAAAAAAATTTTTTTGCCTGTTGTGGACCCCTTTTTCCTATAGTGGACCCGGGTCCATAATCCGATTGTGGACCCGGGTCCACTATAGGCAAACTGTTATTTTTATACCAAATTTAACCAATATTTGATGTTTTGATGCATGGTGTAGGTCTAATGATAGATATAATGAATAAAAGATGGATTTTGCTCACTTTTCATCATAAACAAATATTTTTGTTAACAAATTTGGCTTTAAACAACAAAAACCAAACAGACATTTAAACACATTTATTTCCGAAAAGATCAGAGAAAACGTCTCAAAAACCACTGTAAACATAAAAATAATTTAAAAAAGTAATCTTGATGCTTTTTTCCATACTAATTAAATAAATGGTTGACCGATACTAAACAATAGAATTGTTTACAGTTGCTGATAAAACCACGCATGTTTATTGGAAAAAAGTTTTGTTATTGATTTATTATTATAAAATATCATTTCAAACTGCAATTATGGTGCTTCAGTTAAGTACAATTAACTATAGTTTTGATTAATTATAAATTCTTACGGCTTCAGCATTATTGGTACTTTTAACATGAAAACAGCTATATTTATACTCATAATTGAAAAAATATGCGTTTAACTTGATAACAACAAGCATTTATTGTATGTTTTAGAGAAACTTTTGCTTTAATACACCGTTTTCATCATTTTTGAAGGTTTAATTAACAAGGGTCCACTTTTGGAAAAGTTTGGATTTTCGTTGTCCTATATTGGACCCTCATATTTTTTGCTAGAAAATTGCATTTCTTCGCTTTATTTTAGTAAATATCCTTAAACTTACATTACTTCAACTTGCTGAAGTTAAATAATCAGTCAAAAAATGATTAGATGGTTAATTCAATCATAAAATATAAATGCAGTTTTGTTGTGAAAATGCTAGTGGCCATGGCTGATTTCAGATGTCCAAATCAAAACACTTATTTTGGTGAAAAGGACAATTCAATGTCAGTCAACATTGTTCTAAATGATGCTGAACATGCCAAATAAAAGATTTGTAGACAACAACACGCTTGTTGTCTACAAATCTGATTTTATTGAATTTTCCATTAAAAACCCTTCAGAGGGTCCACTATAGGAAAGGGGTCCACTAATGGATAACGTACCCTAGTACCAAGAGCCCTGCCAAATTTGAGCAGGATCGGAGAGGGTAATTTTCAAATGCTGTTCCGCTTCAGATGGAATGACCCATATGGAATTGCTGTAGGTATACATCGATTCAGCGACTTCTCTGAAGAAAAATCCTATAAAATCGAAAAAAAGCTTCAAAAAGAATGACTCAACTGACTCAACAGACTGACAAAATGTTACGATGCACCCCCCAAAAATCGGAAAAAAGATGGTGCCAAATATCAGGCCCGGCATTTTTTACCTTTAAATTCTCGGAAAAATACACCGTGAACTATGTGTTTTAATGCACGACAATCTAAAATTAGCTTCGACCTGTGTTTACTTATTTGAACAAGTTTATTTATTTCCAATGTTTTCCTCCCCCGTCAGAGGTAGAACATTCGTTCTACATTAGCATAGCTGACCACGTGCTGCACATATGTTTACAGTAGCGAGCAGTTATAAATAAATCCCAACAAACACCGGAAAAGATTCTTTCTCAATCAGTCACAAACCAATTTGTGTTACTTACTTGGTACCAGTGTTATTTATTACCAAAATAGCCTTCATTCTGCAAACTTAAATAAGCTAGTTTTGTTCAGCAATAGATGATGCACACACTTCTTAACAGTTTTTTTTTTAAATGTTGCTATTTGAAAACAAACAGACGGGAAAGTAGCTTTGAAAATAATACCGTGAATTATCCAAATTCAAATGCAGTTGCCTGTGTGTGGACTCACTTCCTGAGAGCATTTCTGGGTCCGATAGATTTGTTAATTTTTGATGCAGCTCACACTAAAGGCATTTTTTTTATTTCAAACGTCAACTTACGGCGACGTGGTCAGGCAAAGATTGAGGAAATCCTCGAAACCGATCGTAATGACACCCTTCTGCTCAGTGTCCCGCGCCCGGAACGCCTCCGTGAAGCGCTGAATCTGCACACAGGTCACGATGAACTGATCGACGGAGATCTCCTTCCGCTGGACGGGATCGTTCTTTGCGATCAAAAACTGGATAAATTGCGGCGAAAAGCGGAATCCCATCTGAGTGAGGGCTGAAACAAGAGGGAATGGTTTAACACACGTTTATGTGCAAAGTCTAATATATTTACCCTGAGAAAGTTCAGCTTCTTCAATGTGACCGGATGCATCCCGATCGTAAGTTTTAAACAACTGAAGCCATTGGTTAATGTAGTTGTACAATTTATCAAACTCAAGAAGATCAATCGTTCCACTGCGGTCGCCATCAAACATTCCTGCGAAAATAAATTCATCGTTTATTTAGAACATTGACTTATTATATTCTATCCAAAAGTCCGCTCACCAATCATTAAATTGCAAGCCGTGTCAGAAAAGTGGTCCCCGCGGCCATTGATCAGCGCTGCTTGGAGCTCCTTGCTATTTATCTTCCCCGAGTTGTCCTTGTCCACGTTGCGGAATATGTTCTGGATCTCGGGACTCACGCCGGGCTGTTGCGGCGGAGGAGCACCGTAGCCACCTCCGTAACCGGCTCCGCCGTAACCTCCTCCTCCGTACTGCTGGCCGGGATATCCGCCCTGCAATATGATCGAAGGGATGCGATAATTTTCATGGAAGTAATAGAACATTTATTTCAACCAATCGAAATAATCTTAAAGATAAATATAAAGCAGCTTTACCACTCACCTGATAAGCCATTGTCTAGATGGGTAATCAAACCAATTAATGATTCACAATTGAATAATGAATGAAAATCCTCGTACGCCTGTTTTTTCAATGAATCAAAATTGTAAACTAAAAGGAAAACGTCAGCTGGCTACCAATCACTAATTAAGGGCTACCAATTCAAACTAAGGGCGAGATGGTATTTCTTTTGGTCAAAAAATGTCTATGTGTAAATCAAGCAAAACATTGTAAAAGGTCCTTAGTCGATTATCAAAACATTGAGAAAAATCAAGTTGAAGTTTGGGAACTGTTTTTCAAATCCTATTTCAAGAGAATTAAGATTATTTAACTGATTATCCACTTAAATGGTGGAAAACTATTACGACTACGTTGTCTTGTACTTATAATTACCAAAAAATATATTTTATTCGAGAAAATTGATGAAAAAGCAAAATAGGCCCAGAAAAAATATTTTGCCCCGTGGGGAGAGAGTTGGCCCTTTGCGTTTTAAGTCCTTTGAAAACAGTGAAAGGTTCACTTTCCATGTTGGCCCCTGGCCAAACACGATGTCAAATTGTTTTTGTTGATGCTTTGTTTGTTTGGGCCGGTGCCAAAACAGACCTAACCAAAACAAATTTTACTTTCGTGTTTGGCCTTTGGCGAATCGAATATTGTTTTTCGGTGTTTTGAATAGTTTTTTGAAGATTTTAGTCGTGGTTTCGTGTTATTTTATGCCAAAAAGATCATCTGTAGCCCAACTTAGTGGGTGAGATGTTGGGTGTTGATTGTATTTTATCGTGTCCAGCAAAGATTGTTCCCGAAGAAACAGAAAGAAATTTTTGAAACTTAGGTAAGTCTGAATTCCCTGATGACGAGGCCGAATTTTAGAAGGAGTTTTGAAAAGTTACGGAGGCGACGTGACTAAGCTATCTGGAACCGTTTTCATGGACAGATTTGCTGAGGGACCAACGAACGGTTGGTGGTCGCCGCCGCTCTGGATCGATGCTCTGGCAACGAAACGAACGCAGAGTTGTCGTTCGAGTCGTAGGCGGTCTTCGTTGTTTGAAAAAATTGCCGGGTGTTACGGACGTCGTCGGCGTTTCTGTCGCCTGTTACACGTCGTTGCTGCCGAAGCGGGGCTGATGGTGACGCCCGTCGGCGACTTGCGATCTGTGCACGGCCGCAAGTGTGAAAGAGTTGATAAGCAGGAATATGAAATTTTGCCCGTACCGAGACGAAGTGTTCGAAATGCTGCTGTGGCTACTACCCGGACGTCTTCTTTCGCCAACATTTTCACATCCCCTGCTGCTTCCGTCGGTGGACGAAGCCGAGACATGCCATTCCCCCCAGGATTCGCTGGACTTCCAAGCGGGCTGCGGGGACCGTTCGTCATTCCATTCCACGAATTTGAAACAAAGGACCAAACATTGTTTTATTTTTGTTTTGAAACGACACTGTGTTTGTCCTTGGACCTAACACAATTTCAAAACAAAACAACTCAATTTCCATATTGGTCCTTTGATGTATAGGGTCTATGTGGAAATTGAAAACACACTAGGTGTCATTAACTTTGGCCTTTTGCAAAACTGACTTTTTTCACATAAAAATCAACTTTTTAAGCTTTTCTCGAAATGCAGTGATAGTTTACAACTAAATGCATCGTTTGCAGTAAAAATCCCGTTTGTTTACAGTTTTGACTTGGGACCTTTTACAATGTTTTGCTTGAAATAACTTGTAATATATTGGAAACGATAGCCTGTTGGTAGAAAACATTGTAAAAAGTTAAGGAAGGACGAGGGGATGATCACTTTAGATCCGATTATACGAAGTTTCCATTATCCGATGGTTTGTATGAGAATTACGCGTGGAATTACGTAAAAAAATATAAAACATTTTTTTATTTTCTTGTATTAAACATCACATTTGGTTTCTGCGATCCCATTTCAGTCAAAATTGAAAAGTCGATTATCTGTTAAATTGCAAAATCCTACTTTTCAATATTTCATCACCGCCATTTTAGCCACCATCTTGGATTTAAAAATCTCAACTCACTTTAGCGCTTTAGCGTAGTTTAGGGGTCATAATTAAGCTCAACAACACGTTTTGAAACGTTTTTTTATTGGACCTCTAAGAATAAAAATCCAGATATATAGTTAGTTTTTTTTAAGTGAACCATGAACTTCATCGAGATTTAACTTTGGATCCATCATTCTTTAATCAGTTATTAAGATTTATTTCAAACATTTACTAAAATGGCCAGCAGCTGCACCTCGAAGTCCACATTGTTTGAAACCTCGAGCTTTTTACAACCTGTTCTTTGAATCTCAGTTTGACCCAGCCACGGAATATTCTAGTATAGCTGGTTCTGCCAGAATCCTGCAAGATCTGTTAACCGGTTAACCCGTGGAACATTTATGCTAGAATGCTGCAAGAATATCCCGCCCTGTGAGAGAATCCTCACTGGTAAACAGCATTACACTTTTTTCAGTTCACTTTTACACACTTGTATGGGATTTTTCAGTTCAAGTATGATTTCACACTGCAGTGTGAAAAGTCAATATAAGTTCAAGTACCTGGCAGCCCTGTTTTGGTTACCAACTTATTTCTCGTTTGGAAACGTCAAACTGCAACTTTTCGTAAACATAACATTTGGAGCGCGTAGAATCGTTTACAAGAAAAAGTACCTTTTTTACAAATAAAACTCATCGAATTTAAGTGCAAACACCTCAGAATGGCGGACGATCTTCAGAACTACAAGCTGCAGTTGCAACAGGTAAGCAAAACGCCCAAATTTAACCGTTTCGCTCAAACGTTCCGATTGTTTACATTTTCCTCTTCCTCCTGCTGCACCAGGTCGAAGCTGCACTGCTCACCGATCCCGAAAATTCCGAACTGCTGAAGCTGAAAACGGACCTGGAAGAGGTGATCGATCTTACGAAGGATCTGATCCGGGCCCAACAGGAGGCCGAGCAGAAGAAGAACGCGTACGTCGAACCGGCCAGCACCAGCTACTTTGAGGGCTTTTCGGCGGCCGAGAAAAAGCAAAACAAACCCACCGTCATCTGGAAGGTCGGCGACAAATGCTCCGCCAAGTGGATCGAGGATGGACAGTGAGTTTTGCCATCAACAGGAAGAGGTGAAGATTCTTGAAAAAGTGTTGAGAATGACGAATATTCTTCTTTTCAGATATTATGATGCCACAATCGAAGCAATAACGGACAACGGGGACGTGAGCGTGGTGTTTGATGCGTACCAGAACCGTAGCACAACGACAATTTCCGAGTTACGAGAGTGCAAGGTGCGGAACGAAGTATTCCCGTCGACGAGCAACAAGTAAGCCGAAGCAGATAATCCTTATCCTTAGATAAATCAATTTGACACGATTTCTTACTCTCCAGGCGCATGCGACCCAACCAGAAGGAGTACCTCAAGAAGAAAAAGCAAAAGAAGCAGCAGCGATTCAAGGAGCTCGAGGAGGAGCGGGAAACGGAAAAGAACAAATGGCTTCAGTTTTCGACGAAAAATTCGAAAAAGTCCGGCGTCAAGGGCAAGAGCATATTCGCCTCGCCGGAGAACGTGAACGGCAGGGTTGGCATCGGGACCTGCGGCGTGTCCGGCAAGCCCATGACCGAGTTTAGCCACGGCGAAAAGTACCGCAAGGGAGTGTAGGGGAGGGGTGTGGCGGTAAGGTAAGGTAAATTGTCTTAGATTAACCCTTTTTCTCACTATGCTGTGCTTCAGTGTCACACAAAATAACCCATTTGTCAAACTAACTAACATACTAGAGATAGAATACATTTAAACTGAAATAACATGTGAGTTATCAACTTTTTGTCTTCGAAAGTTTCCCAAAATAATGTTTTATTTTCCTTACTTCAAATCACCAATTCGAAATCCTTCTGCTGTCTTTGATGTTGTAGGGAAACAGCATCTAACTGAATCGTGCCTGTAATGTTGTCATATCAGCACTTTGACGTTCAATTACAGCTCATAAAAAACGTTATCAACTGAAATTGGGTGATAAATACCTAGTTCAATTGGAAGTAAGCAAGCAAGTTTCTATAAAAAGTTTTCCAAAAATAGTTTGTCTAAATAGTGAAAATCAGCAAATGGGATGGAGTTAGAAACGAAACTATTGGCACTACGCCCCCCCGGCATGGCCTTCCTCTAACGTGGGATTTCTGCTCCAGCGCCTCTGACGAGACAGGAGAAACCGGGACCGACGTTTTACTTCACCATCCGATAGAAGCGGATGGAGTTAGAAGCGAGTGCTAAATCTGACAAGCATACGAGAATTTCCCTTACCTCCTATTTTAATTTTGCTCTACTGATTCTCATTTCTTTACTGAATCTTCTATTTATTATTCATCATTTGATTTTGATTGAACTAACTTTTGATTCTCTGATCTCTCAATGCTTTTCAACTTTATTTTACCAATTGATATTGCTGTAATGAACTTAGTTTTTTTTCTATAAATATTTTCCCTTAATGCAGGCCAAAGGTGCATGATACTGATGATACTCGTCGGTTGACACACCTAGGCGAGGAACATCCCGGAAGGAGCCCAACTACATCCGTAGTGCTGTTTGGCTCTGGTTCCTTGCAAGTGTCCTATTTTCTTACCTCCACGTTGGCTTGGTTTAGTCATCATGATGACAAGGTGTAACCTAGCTGGTGGCCTGTGGAAACGACTCGTAAACCTTTGACCAGCGAGGGTCAGAGTCGAGACCGCTAGAAGAAAGGGGCGCGACAATGTGGGAAAGGGAAGTAATTTGTGATTGTATTGTTTTGATTCGCAGTATGTTGAGTCAACTGCTGTGGATGTACCTGAGCATCGCAGAACGGGGTTTCTCTTCTTTCCATTTCAGCTAACAGCTATCTTCTGTTTATTTTGTTTCACTGATTTTCTAAAACGGCTTCTGGTTACTATCTTTCATTTGATTTCGATTTTACTTATTTGATTCTCTTATTTCTCAACGCTTTTCCACTCTATTTTACCATTTGATGCTGCTGTAACAAACTGTCTGCTTTCCCTTAATTTGGCAGCGATGTCAATTTTGTTTTGTTTATCATGTGCCTTTTCTTTATTTATCTATTTGAATAATTTCTCATCTTCCCTGTAAATTGCCCTCAATACAATCTAAGCTTGTTTGTTAATTTCTTTATCTTCTTCATAAATTACTATCTTTCTTTTACTATTGATTCTTTACATAGTATATTTCCTTCACTCTCCATTGTTTTGAAACTTCACCTTTTTCTTAAGCAAGTGAGGTTCGAGCCCTTACTCAATTTATGGAATGATTAAAGGATTAACACAAATATTACTATTGTACTTTTGAAAAACTTTTCTAATATGCTTAGGACCAAAATATTGTAACACAGCAACGCGACAAAAGAAATAGCAACAGATAAACACGACTCAACAATAGGGGAGATTTCAGGAGAAAACAATACACAGTAAATAACAATTGGTTTTTGAATTCAAACTTTGCTGAGTTCGTTTTCGCACCTCCCCGAACGATTTTTTCAGTTCAACTACGACAGTGATTCTCAACCTTCTTCTAGGCTGGCACCCCTTGCCATGTAAATCAAGTAGGCCCGGTACCTCCGGACTGGCTGAACCGATTTGGACCGTTTTGGTCTCATTCGATCCGGCTTGGGGTAACCCTAGTGAATATTATAAAGTTTAGAAAAAATACTTCAAAAGTTATGCTAAAAACAACTTTGAGGAATGTCCGGAAGATTGCAAAAAGCAGGGCTGCGAAGTCGGGTCATATTTCAAGCGACTCCGACTCCGGCTTTCTGAGGTTAGTCGACTTCGACCAACCGACCAAATTGTTGGCTCCGACTCCGACTCCACATTTTTTTTTAATATTTCAAAAATTAGTTAACTATTATTTTGCAAACATTGATAAATACGATTATTTGAATACTCTCAAAGTATCAAGTTTTTCTCAAGGAAAATAAGTTCGAATCAAAAAGCAAAGCAATCCACTTTAACAACCCAGTCGGCAGCCGAAGCCGCTAACCACCGCGCCACGAGGCCCTCTAATCACAAAATGGAAAAAAAAGTTTCTAGGTTGCATGTTTTATACGTTTTTTAAAACAGAAATAAAAATAAATCCAGAGAAGAACAATTTGGTAAGTAAATTTGTATTTATTTACATAACCTCAAATTTACATTCAATTTATTAAAAGCGAATCAATTTAAATATTTTTTTTTTAATCATTGAAAGAAACCTAGCCTTAATGATCGATTTAATATATAAATTCAATTTGCTTACTTTAAGGCTGACATTTTTAAAAAGCACAGTGGCTATCAAACAAGGTTGAAAGATGTTTAAATAACAATTTCAAACGATTTTTTTAAAAGCTCCATTGATGTTTATTTAAGACATACATGGACATCACGCCATGGCACAAGAAAATTATTATTGCAAATCGATGTACCTAAAACATTTCTTCGTAGAAAGGAAGCTTAAGTGGTCCTTTTTAAATGTCCGTGGCGTAGAAAATATTTAACCGAGGGATTTTTGATTCATCTTATTTAAAAAAATCTATGGATTTAAAAGGAGGCGCACGATACTTCTTGAATCTTCACCTAAATCTAAGCTTTATGAATGATCGTGCGCCTCCAGTAAAATATTTTCTAGGTCACTGACATTTCAAAACGACCTCTTAAGCTACCTTTCCAAGAAGGTTATTTTTAGGTACATTGACTTGCAATGATTATCACCTTCCGTCATATTGGCGTAGACAGGATTGTATCATTTATGGAACCATTGTGAACATACTTGAAAACACCCCCGCAAAGAGAAAATGCAGTGTTAAATTACTTTACAAATTGTAATCGAACATCCTTTTTTAAATAACACGAATGCCAAAATTATGGTAAAGTGTCAATAATAATAAAATAAATAATAATAATAATATTAATAATATATTAATTATTTATACTGAACTGATATCAAAGCAGTTTGATTATTTGATGGATGAGTTATACTCTCAGTGATTTCTTTTTCGATTTCCAAAAACAGTGATTATTATTTTTAAACTTTTTATTAACCTTGTATCTTTGTTCCTGAAAAATGATTGCCACAAAACCTCCAAGACATTTGTTTTCGGGGGAAAATTACTGCGTGTGTACTTTTTCAGAAAGAATTAGATAATATTTGGTCAAATTTGAATTCAAAGGGTAGGGGAGAGTGGGGAGACTTGCTCCCCTTTTTTTGTATCGCACACAACTCTGTCAATTTCTCACGGGACCATCCATAAACCACGTGGACACTTTAGGGATGGGGGGGGGGTATGGCGATTGTCCACGCTCCATACAAAAAAAAATTCTTTGTATGGACAATTGTCCACGAGGGGGGGGGGGTTTCAGATTCCCAAAAAAGTGTCCACGTGGTTTGTGGATGGTCCCCACAAAACTGTGAACGTTTTGCATGAATTGAAAGCTTAAACATTCAACTATGTTTGGCTGATAAGGGTATTGCATCAGATAAACTCTTTGAATCATGCCAATTTGGGGGTAATTTGATCCCCCTTTCAACATTTTCAAGAAATCTTAAGCAAAATATTTCTTATTCAGCCAAACTGTTAATTTTCTATAACTTATAGCGATTTCACATTAAACCTGTACGTTTGTGTTCAAAATATAACAAGTTTAGCATGCAAAATATTTAAAAACTTAAAATTTTCTTTTTCAAACCAAAATTGAGCATGTTTACAAAAGCTGGTAATTTTTGTTTACAAAACTTTTGAAAAATGGTTCAAACTGCAGTAAGTTATGTACAAATATACTAAAGGAAACTATGTACGAAAACCCAGCCCAAAATCTTGATGCTGATTCCAGTGACTGTAAAAAATGCAGGGATCAAGTCTCGCTAAACGCACTTTAAAAAAAATTAAATGTCAAATGCGTAAGGGTTTTGGAGTTGATATGTTTATAAAACAATTCATGTATAAAAAATATTGTTTTCAATAATTTTTGAGTGTTTTCTATACTTATCAAAACAAAGAAAAATGATCTCTTGGAAGTTTTTTGCAGCACTTTTTAGAAATATGTGTAAAACTCAATCCAAACATTTTTTAATGTTTTTCTTTGTTTTCTACAATGAGTTTTAGTCAATTTCGCACAATTTTCTAGAACAAAGCTAATTGTTGTACCCCAGGGTGGCCACCAGATTTCGATTTTCAATTTCCCGGTTTTTTCCCGGTTTTCTCCCGAGACCAGAAGGAATTTTCCGGAATGTTTTTAAACCAAATTTCAATGTTTTTTTTTAGGCTAACGTTGGTATCAACATACTTTTGGAACGCATACATTTGGTTCAAAGTTTGAGTTCCTCAAGAAAGCTTTCAAATATCTTGAGTACAAAGTAAGTAAGTTGAAAACGAAGCCGTTTTTATCTGTTTCCAATCCAAACCTCTAATTTTTCTAATGATTGGGATTTTTCATCATCATGCTCTATCGAGGTTTTAAAGCGAAGATGGCGTTCAAATGGTGAACGCCCGAAATGTCAAAATCACGCAGTGCACAGTGGGGCCAAACCCGCTGCTAATCCCATGAAATTGATTACGAGAAAGGCCGCAGGTTTTTTGATCTCAAAAATAGTGTTCTATACGTAAAAAAGCCTGATGAATCGAATGGTGATGACCCCATCCACCGGAGACCACGGGAACAGGTCCATTTTGCCCCTTTTTCCCCTAAAAATCAATTTTCTTATACTATTTGATCTGTACAGAAAAAGGCCGCAGGTTTTTTGACCTCAAAAATAGTGTTCTATACGTAAAAAAGCCTGATGAATCGAATGGTGATGACCCCATCCACCGGAGACCACGAGAACAGGTCCATTTTGCCCCTTTTTCCCCTAAAAATCAATTTTCTTATACTATTTGATCTGTACAGAAAAGGGCCGCAGGTTTTTTGACCTCAAAAATAGTGTTCTATACGTAAAAAAGCCTGATGAATCGAATGGTGATGACCCCATCCACCGGAGACCACGGGAACAGGTCCATTTTGCCCCTTTTTCCCCTAAAAATCAATTTTCTTATACTATTTGATCTGTTCAGAAAAAGGCCGCAGGTTTTTTGACCTCAAAAATAGTGTTCTATACGTAAAAAAGCCTGATGAATCGAATGGTGATGACCCCATCCACCGGAGACCACGAGAACAGGTCCATTTTGCCCCTTTTTCCCCTAAAAATCAATTTTCTTATACTATTTGATCTGTACAGAAAAGGGCCGCAGGTTTTTTGACCTCAAAAATAGTGTTCTATACGTAAAAAAGCCTGATGAATCGAATGGTGATGACCCCATCCACCGGAGACCACGGGAACAGGTCCATTTTGCCCCTTTTTCCCCTAAAAATCAATTTTCTTATACTATTTGATCTGTTCAGAAAAAGGCCGCAGGTTTTTTGACCTCAAAAATAGTGTTCTATACGTAAAAAAGCCTGATGAATCGAATGGTGATGACCCCATCCACCGGAGACCACGGGAACAGGTCCATTTTGCCCCTTTTTCCCCTAAAAATCAATTTTCTTATACTATTTGATCTGTTCAGAAAAAGGCCACAGGTTTTTTGACCTCAAAAATAGTGTTCTATACGTAAAAAAGCCTGATGAATCGAATAATATTTGTACCAGCCAGAATTTAAGAATTTAAAAATTTAAGAATTTAAGAATTTAAGAATTTAAGAATTTAAGAATTTAAGAATTTAAGAATTTAAGAATTTAAGAATTTAAGAATTTAAGAATTTAAGAATTTAAGAATTTAAGAATTTAAGAATTTAAGAATTTAAGAATTTAAGAATTTAAGAATTTAAGAATTTAAGAATTTAAGAATTTAAGAATTTAAGAATTTAAGAATTTAAGAATTTAAGAATTTAAGAATTTAAGAATTTAAGAATTTAAGAATTTAAGAATTTAAGAATTTAAGAATTTAAGAATTTAAGAATTTAAGAATTTAAGAATTTAAGAAAAAAACCTGCGGCATTTTTCTGTACAAATCAAATAGTATAAGAAAATTGATTTTTAGGGGATAAAGAGGCAAAATAGACCTGTTCCCGTGGTCTCCGGTGGATGGGGTCATCACCATTCGATTCATCAGGCTTTTTTACGTATAGAACACTATTTTTGAGGTCAAAAAACCTGCGGCCTTTTTCTGAACAGATCAAATAGTATAAGAAAATTGATTTTAGGGAAAAAGGGCAAAATGGACCTGTTCCCGTGGTTTCCGGTGGATGGGGTCATCACCATTCGATTCATCAGGCTTTTACGTATAGAACACTATTTTTGAGGTCAAAACCTGCGGCCTTTTCCGAACAGATCAAATAGTATAAGAAAATTGATTTTAGGGAAAAAGGGGCAAAATGGACCTGTTCTCGTGGTCTCCGGTGGATGGGGTCATCACCATTCGATTCATCAGGCTTTTTACGTATAGAACACTATTTTGAGGTCAAAACCTGCGGCCTTTTTCTGAACAGATTAAATAGTATAAGAAAATTGATTTTTAGGGAAAAGGGGCAAAATGGACCTGTTCCCGTGGTCTCCGGTGGATGGGGTCATCACCATTCGATTCATCAGGCTTTTTACGTATAGAACACTATTTTTGAGATCAAAAAACCTGCGGCCATTTTCTGTACAGATCAAATAGTATAAGAAAATTGATTTTTAGGGGAAAAAGTGGCAAAATGGACCTGTTCCCGTGGTCTCCGGTGGATGGGGTCATCACCATTCGATTCATCAGGCTTTTTTACGTATAGAAAACTATTTTGAGGTCAAAAACCTGCGGCCTTTTTCTGAACAGATCAAATAGTATAAGAAAATTGATTTTTAGGGGAAAAGGGGCAAAATGGACCTGTTCCCGTGGTCTCCGGTGGATGGGGTCATCACCATTCGATTCATCAGGCTTTTTACGTATAGAACACTATTTTTGAGATCAAAACCTGCGGCCTTTTTCTGAACAGATCAAATAGTATAAGAAAATTGATTTTTAGGGAAAAAGGGGCAAAATGGACCTGTTCCCGTGGTCTCCGGTGGATGGGGTCATCACCATTCGATTCATCAGGCTTTTTACGTATAGAACACTATTTTTGAGATCAAAAAACCTGCGGCCATTTTCTGTACAGATCAAATAGTATAAGAAAATTGATTTTTAGGGGAACAAGGGGCAAAATGGACCTGTTCCCGTGGTCTCCGGTGGATGGGGTCATCACCATTCGATTCATCAGGCTTTTTTACGTATAGAACACTATTTTTGAGATCAAAAAACCTGCGGCCATTTTCTGTACAGATCAAATAGTATAAGAAAATTGATTTTTAGGGGAAAAAGGGGCAAAATGGACCTGTTCCCGTGGTCTCCGGTGGATGGGGTCATCACCATTCGATTCATCAGGCTTTTTTACGTATAGAACACTATTTTTGAGGTCAAAAAACCTGCGGCCTTTTTCTGAACAGATCAAATAGTATAAGAAAATTGATTTTTAGGGGAAAAAGGGGCAAAATGGACCTGTTCCCGTGGTTTCCGGTGGATGGGGTCATCACCATTCGATTCATCAGGCTTTTTTACGTATAGAACACTATTTTTGAGGTCAAAAAACCTGCGGCCTTTTTCCGAACAGATCAAATAGTATAAGAAAATTGATTTTTAGGGGAAAAAGGGGCAAAATGGACCTGTTCTCGTGGTCTCCGGTGGATGGGGTCATCACCATTCGATTCATCAGGCTTTTTTACGTATAGAACACTATTTTTGAGGTCAAAAAACCTGCGGCCTTTTTCTGAACAGATCAAATAGTATAAGAAAATTGATTTTTAGGGGAAAAAGGGGCAAAATGGACCTGTTCCCGTGGTCTCCGGTGGATGGGGTCATCACCATTCGATTCATCAGGCTTTTTTACGTATAGAACACTATTTTTGAGATCAAAAAACCTGCGGCCATTTTCTGTACAGATCAAATAGTATAAGAAAATTGATTTTTAGGGGAACAAGGGGCAAAATGGACCTGTTCCCGTGGTCTCCGGTGGATGGGGTCATCACCATTCGATTCATCAGGCTTTTTTACGTATAGAACACTATTTTTGAGGTCAAAAAACCTGCGGCCTTTTTCTGAACAGATTAAATAGTATAAGAAAATTGATTTTTAGGGGAAAAAGGGGCAAAATGGACCTGTTCCCGTGGTCTCCGGTGGATGGGGTCATCACCATTCGATTCATCAGGCTTTTTTACGTATAGAACACTATTTTTGAGATCAAAAAACCTGCGGCCTTTTTCTGAACAGATCAAATAGTATAAGAAAATTGATTTTTAGGGGAAAAAGGGGCAAAATGGACCTGTTCCCGTGGTCTCCGGTGGATGGGGTCATCACCATTCGATTCATCAGGCTTTTTTACGTATAGAACACTATTTTTGAGGTCAAAAAACCTGCGGCCTTTTTCTGAACAGATCAAATAGTATAAGAAAATTGATTTTTAGGGGAAAAAGGGGCAAAATGGACCTGTTCCCGTGGTCTCCGGTGGATGGGGTCATCACCATTCGATTCATCAGGCTTTTTTACGTATAGAACACTATTTTTGAGATCAAAAAACCTGCGGCCATTTTCTGTACAGATCAAATAGTATAAGAAAATTGATTTTTAGGGGAAAAAGTGGCAAAATGGACCTGTTCCCGTGGTTTCCGGTGGATGGGGTCATCACCATTCGATTCATCAGGCTTTTTTACGTATAGAAAACTATTTTTGAGGTCAAAAAACCTGCGGCCTTTTTCTGAACAGATCAAATAGTATAAGAAAATTGATTTTTAGGGGAAAAAGGGGCAAAATGGACCTGTTCCCGTGGTCTCCGGTGGATGGGGTCATCACCATTCGATTCATCAGGCTTTTTTACGTATAGAACACTATTTTTGAGAACAAAAAACCTGCGGCCTTTTTCTGAACAGATCAAATAGTATAAGAAAATTGATTTTTAGGGAAAAGGGGCAAAATGGACCTGTTCCCGTGGTCTCCGGTGGATGGGGTCATCACCATTCGATTCATCAGGCTTTTTACGTATAGAACACTATTTTTGAGATCAAAAACCTGCGGCCATTTTCTGTACAGATCAAATAGTATAAGAAAATTGATTTTTAGGGAAAAAGTGGCAAAATGGACCTGTTCCCGTGGTTTCCGGTGGATGGGGTCATCACCATTCGATTCATCAGGCTTTTTACGTATAGAAAACTATTTTGAGGTCAAAAACCTGCGGCCTTTTTCTGAACAGATCAAATAGTATAAGAAAATTGATTTTTAGGGGAAAAAGGGGCAAAATGGACCTGTTCCCGTGGTCTCCGGTGGATGGGGTCATCACCATTCGATTCATCAGGCTTTTTTACGTATAGAACACTATTTTTGAGAACAAAAAACCTGCGGCCTTTTTCTGAACAGATCAAATAGTATAAGAAAATTGATTTTTAGGGGAAAAAGGGGCAAAATGGACCTGTTCCCGTGGTCTCCGGTGGATGGGGTCATCACCATTCGATTCATCAGGCTTTTTTACGTATAGAACACTATTTTTGAGATCAAAAACCTGCGGCCATTTTCTGTACAGATCAAATAGTATAAGAAAATTGATTTTTAGGGAACAAGGGCAAAATGGACCTGTTCCCGTGGTCTCCGGTGGATGGGGTCATCACCATTCGATTCATCAGGCTTTTTTACGTATAGAACACTATTTTTGAGATCAAAAAACCTGCGGCCATTTTCTGTACAGATCAAATAGTATAAGAAAATTGATTTTTAGGGGAAAAAGGGGCAAAATGGACCTGTTCCCGTGGTCTCCGGTGGATGGGGTCATCACCATTCGATTCATCAGGCTTTTTACGTATAGAACACTATTTTTGAGGTCAAAAAACCTGCGGCCTTTTTCTGAACAGATCAAATAGTATAAGAAAATTGATTTTTAGGGGAAAAAGGGGCAAAATGGACCTGTTCCCGTGGTCTCCGGTGGATGGGGTCATCACCATTCGATTCATCAGGCTTTTTTACGTATAGAACACTATTTTTGAGATCAAAAAACCTGCGGCCATTTTCTGTACAGATCAAATAGTATAAGAAAATTGATTTTTAGGGGAAAAAGGGGCAAAATGGACCTGTTCCCGTGGTCTCCGGTGGATGGGGTCATCACCATTCGATTCATTAGGCTTTTTACGTATAGAACACTATTTTTGAGGTCAAAAAACCTGCGGCCTTTTTCTGAACAGATCAAATAGTATAAGAAAATTGATTTTTAGGGGAAAAAGGGGCAAAATGGACCTGTTCCCGTGGTCTCCGGTGGATGGGGTCATCACCATTCGATTCATCAGGCTTTTTTACGTATAGAACACTATTTTTGAGATCAAAAAACCTGCGGCCTTTTTCTGAACAGATCAAATAGTATAAGAAAATTGATTTTTAGGGGAAAAAGGGGCAAAATGGACCTGTTCCCGTGGTCTCCGGTGGATGGGGTCATCACCATTCGATTCATCAGGCTTTTTTACGTATAGAACACTATTTTTGAGATCAAAAAACCTGCGGCCATTTTCTGTACAGATCAAATAGTATAAGAAAATTGATTTTTAGGGAAAAAGGGGCAAAATGGACCTGTTCCCGTGGTCTCCGGTGGATGGGGTCATCACCATTCGATTCATCAGGCTTTTTTACGTATAGAACACTATTTTTGAGATCAAAAAACCTGCGGCCATTTTCTGTACAGATCAAATAGTATAAGAAAATTGATTTTTAGGGGAAAAGGGGCAAAATGGACCTGTTCCCGTGGTTTCCGGTGGATGGGGTCATCACCATTCGATTCATCAGGCTTTTTTACGTATAGAACACTATTTTTGAGGTCAAAAAACCTGCGGCCTTTTTCTGAACAGATCAAATAGTATAAGAAAATTGATTTTAGGGAAAAAGGGCAAAATGGACCTGTTCCCGTGGTCTCCGGTGGATGGGGTCATCACCATTCGATTCATCAGGCTTTTTTACGTATAGAACACTATTTTTGAGATCAAAAAACCTGCGGCCTTTTTCTGAACAGATCAAATAGTATAAGAAAATTGATTTTTAGGGGAAAAAGGGGCAAAATGGACCTGTTCCCGTGGTCTCCGGTGGATGGGGTCATCACCATTCGATTCATCAGGCTTTTTTACGTATAGAACACTATTTTTGAGATCAAAAAACCTGCGGCCATTTTCTGTACATATCAAATAGTATAAGAAAATTGATTTTTAGGGGAAAAAGGGGCAAAATGGACCTGTTCCCGTGGTCTCCGGTGGATGGGGTCATCACCATTCGATTCATCAGGCTTTTTTACGAATAGAACACTATTTTTGAGGTCAAAAAACCTGCGGCCTTTCTCGTAATCAATTTCATGGGATTAGCAGCGGGTTTGGCCCCACTGTGCAGTGGTACCAACATTACGGGAAAAGTGTGCCATGGCATGACAGCCACATTTTTTTCTCTAATGTTGGTGCTACTGCGCGATTTTGACATTTCGGGCGTTCACCATTCGAACGCCATCTTCGCTTAAAAACCTGGATAGATTTTACAAACTAAAAATAAAAAAAAAACTTTTTTATTTTTTAGAATAACATTAATTATTATTAGAAAGCAGGAAATGGCATTTACAATTTATTAATTTTGTAGAAAACATTTGCAAAAATACATTGTTATCAACATTTATATAAATGCTCGTAAAGTTTCTTTGAAAAAAGGTTTTGTGTATTCAAGAAGAACGATTCTTCCAAGAATTATCAATTTCTGTGAATTAATTATTATTTTTTGGTGAGTACTTTCTTTTTAACCAAAAAGTCTTTTTGAATCATTAGTCCAAACAAAAATGTATACACTTTGGCAGCTGTGCAGGAAAGTTCCATACAAATATAAAAAAAACGGTATCTTGACACTTTTTTTATCGATTAAGTATCTTGGGTAAGTTGATTGATGGAATAAATTTTCGAAAATATTTTTAATTTAGAAAAACTGTCTGAAATACCCAAAACACAAAATGGTAAAAAATCATAAAAACTGATCGAGCTGCGATTTTTTCAACAACACATAAGGCTGGTACAAATTTTATTTAAAGTTTTTGTCCCTTCCTTCAAAGTTGCCCCGAAAAATCAGGGGGCAAAAAAAATTTTTTTTTCATAGAACATCTAAATTTCAATCGAAAATTGAGTGCAATCAGCTGAAATCTATTTAAAATACATTCCCCTGCGTTTGGAATCATTTTTAAGCATGTTTGGGTTGATTTAATAATCTTTTGATTTTTTTTTAATTTTCGGTCTTTAATATCGCAAAAAGTTTTTTCCGTACATTTTTTGAAGACTAATAATTGCAAAACAACTGAACTAGTGTAAAATGCATTTTTAAACACTTTTTGCATTCAAATGTTGAGACTATGGCTTGTTCTTTAATTTTTTTGTTATATTTTTTTTTTGTTTTTTTACTCAACGTCCATGTACATTTCTTCAAATCAGTTTTCTTAGTAAAGCTTCAAAATAAAATGTTTTTCTGTGTTTCTTAAACTATCTGCTGAAAATGCCAAGCATTTTGGAGATATTCTTTCTGTTAATTAAATATTCATTGACTTTTTTTATTTTTCTATTATTTTTCTTCCATATTTAATAATAATAATTTTGTATAAATTTATGATGACCGACGAATTGTTTTTGGAACAGAGATTTTTTAAACTGCTCAAAATATACATTTGAAAAATTTTCAAAAATAGTTTTGATTTCAGATTTAAACATGCTATTTAATAGTATTTTTTAGAAGTTGTAGCTATTTTCATTAAAAAATCATTCTATTTTAGCTTTAAAAATCGAATGGTTGAGAAAATTCTTTACTGCTTTCTTTGAAGGACAAATCTTGACCATTAAATTAAAAAAAAATCCTGATTTAAATTTTATGCACAACTAATATTTTAGCAAACAAAGGTCAAATTAACAATATCCAAATTATGAATCATATGATTATTTTTACAAATATTTTGAATGTTTTAAATTAAATGGCACAATTTACAAATTTGAAACAAATATTCGTAGAAAAAAACAAAAAGAAAAAACTCTAAAACGGTGCACTTTATTTTAAATTCTTAAAATTTCTTAACGAATGCAAATTATAGGTTTATCATTCAAATATTTTTGAATATTTTTGGCACAATTTACAAATTTGAAACAAATATTCGTAGAAAAAAACAGAAAGAAAAAACTCTAAAACGGTGCACTTTATTTTAAATTCTTAAAATTTCTTAACGAATGCAAATTATAGGTTTATCATTCAAATATTTTTTTAAACATTTTCTGATTGGTCAAAAATAATTCGCCCGTAATTCACTGCACCTTAAATATGGTTGTTAGCTTTTGCTTCAAATCAATTTATTTTTTTTCTCTTAAATATTTCGTTTGAGGGGTTTTTTTCTGGCCCCCCTGAGACCGCTCGTGGTACCCACAGGGGTACATGTGGTCGAGAACCGCTGCTGTAGAGGAAAAAAAATGCTAGTTTTCGCGATTTCTTCATTTAGAATAACAGGAATTATATTCTATTTGAGAAAAGAACATATTGAATACATTAAAGAGGGGCTTTTGTCAAAATTTAAATAAACTTAAAATATTTTCCCGGTTTGTCAGTCGAATTCCCGAGTTTTTCCCGGTTTTCTCCCGGTGGATAAAAATCCCGGGTTTTTCCCGGTTTTCCCGGTTTTTTCCCGAGGTGGCCACCCTGTTGTACCCGTATGCTGACGAGATACAGGCTTGGGATCAAGTGTCCACATAAATATAGGCAAAAGGATGCACATAACTTATCTGATTACAAAACCAATATCTGGATTTTCTTTTTTTTTTTTAAAAAAAAAAAAAAAAAGGTCCAATAAACCAAATTTCCAGTTTTTGCTTTTTAAGTGCTTTTGAAACAGCCTTGAGTCAGGGATATTTAAAAAAAAACACCCAAAAAGCAAAAAAATCAAAGCGCCAGGTTCGTCTCAACCAATCAAGCTCATATTTTGGATTCGGGCCCATTACACCTAGGGGATCATGCTCTGCAATGTCCGCGAAATTCGACCATTGTATTACATCCTATTTACCATGTTTGCTCATGATTAATCCCACTGAGAATTTTGGCTCGAGCCTCGAGTCGATCTGGCTCGAAATCAAGCCTGAATCGAGTCGAGCCTCGAGCCAAAATTCTCAGTGATTCGACAATAATACAGTCAAAACTCTTTTTACGCGATCTCCGTTTTTTTTTTGTTCACGCGAAGAATTCAAAATAACGCGAACTCAATAACTTCCGGAAGTTACAAATTGAATATCTATCTGTTCAACGGGTGTGTGTACCGGTGTATTTACCATTGGCATAGCTTCAGTGAGCCACGATAGATTGAGCCAAAACAAAATATGTTGCTGATTTCAATTCCACCGTAATGTAGTATACATAGCAAAAAAGTTAAATTTTAATAAAACACTTATTGAAAATGAATTATAATGAACTGGCACGAAGAAACGAATAATACTGCCTTGGGCAGTGGAGCACACTAGAGTTGCACTTGAAATTTAGTTGAAAGTGAAAACATCTTTTTTATGATCATCGAAATGAATGATTGTGTTAATCCTATGATAAGCTTAATTGATTAATTATCAACAGTGAAAAAATGGCATTGAAATTATGTGCTATTCTATCCCAGTGTTTACCCTCAAAAACACAGACACACACACTCACACACCCAGTCAGTACACAGACAACATAACCTCACTTTCCGGAAACACGTGGAAACGTAAACACTGCTCTTTCGGCGCAACAATGAAGCACAACAATGATTGTTTTCCGTTTTTCCAAAGCGACCTCTTGGCTATGTGGCCACCTTGGACATTTATTCACCACTTCCGACCGTCACAGACGTGTACACATTCCCGGGAATCATAAAACAACAGAGTTTACTCGGCATCGTCTTCCTCATCATCGTTGGAGCTGATTCGGAAGTAGCGCAGCTCGTACAGATCTTTGTCGTTGGACACAACACGGATCCAGTCGCGCAGGCTGTTCTTCTTCAGATACTTCTTGGTCAAGTACTTGAGGTAACGCTTCGAGTAGTGAACGTCGGAGTTGACGTACACCTTCATCTTCTGGCGCTCGAAAGAGACCGAGTTGCCGAGGTTTCCGATCTTGCCGTTAACCTTGAAGCGCTCCTTCAGGTACTTCTCGAAGTCGGCAACATCCATAATGTTGTCCTCGGCGATGTTGGTGCAGTCGACACCGAACCGCAGGTGCTCCTTCTTTTTCTTCTGGACATTCTTGCCCCGGAGCAGCTGCTTCTTCTGGCCCTTTCCGCCATTAGCTGGGGTGGGCTTCACTTTGACAGCGGCGACCTTCTTCTCAACCATGATGTGTGTGTTGAAATCCTAAAAATAGACAAAAATGACCGATTAATAACAAGTTCTCCACCGGTAATCCATCGGCCGCCCATCCCCCGGTCCCCGGTGGACATTTTCCGGCCCAAAACACGACCGTACCTGCTAGAAAAGCTTGGTTTTCACCAGCGATTTGCACAAACAGGATATCACTAGCCTGACGGTAAACGTGAAAAGAAAGCAGCGGACGAAAAATTCGCCCGTCCACGCCGAACCCGAGCAGGGCTGCCAAAGGCTTTTTTGAAATGTCTGAGCAAGGGTGGTTGAAAAGTCTGTGCATGTCAGTGGTGCAACTGTCACAATATTATTTTTTATGTCAGTTGGTTAAGGAAAATATGTTTGAACAACCCAGTAAACCTGACAAAACACCTACACCTGCTGAAAATTAAATTTAGTTCGCGTATTTGCATAGTTTTAGTTTCCGGCAAAATTTTTAAAACTCTGAGTATCTGATGATTTGTCTGTCACTAGTTAAAATGTCTGTAACTAGCAGACAAATTTGTGTATCTGGCATCTCACCCGAAGGCGAGTTTTTTATTCGCCGATTTATCTGTCAAGCGTTCATCGATTTCCCGTCATCGATGTCCGGGTTGACAGACGAGGGGCGCTTCAAATAGCCGATGTAAAAAAAATGCACTGACCCAGTGAGAAAAATCGAGCCAAATTTGACTCGAGTCCCGACTCGACTCGGCTCGATTTAGGCTCGAGTTTGGCTCAAAATGCACTGACTAACAAAAAAAAAAAGGAAAAAAACCATTAATAAAACCCACACTGAAAATATGGCACAAATTTTTTTCATGTGCCAAAACACATGAATGATTGAGTTTTGCTGCATTTTCGTTCGGCTGGTTAAAATAGAAAAATTCAAGGGAATAGCGGTATACGCACTTCGGAAGGAACCGGTCAAGAAAAATAATCAAATGGGCAGCAGCGGCAGCGCAAGCAAGTCAGAGAGGGTGAAGATTTGACAGCTCGATAGTATCGCGCACATACAACTTATATGCAATGCTCACAAAGTGAATTTGAGTGATTAATATTTTTTGTTAGGCACAAACTGCCGTTCTACGCATAATTGTCCCATGTTCAAAAAAGTGCAACTGAGAAAAACGCGATTGAAATTATTCGATCGATTTCTGTGTTTCTACGCATAATTGTCCCGTGGGTTCCTGTTCGCCCTATATGTCCCAAATCGCCCCAGTTAGCAGTTTATCTCCCTTATTTGTGATTATCTTGCTATACAACTGGTAAACAAAACATAATGCTAAGCAAAACTGATGATTCCGTGTAAGAAAATACTTTGTGGGACAATTATGCGTAGAAGTTTTACGATGGGACAAACAGACTTGGTGTTGTTTTTAATGAGTTTGCGAACAAAGTACTAGATTTTATGTGTTTTTCTTAAAGTTCACATCAAACTAAACTTAAAAATGTCATAAAGTCAAAATCGTCCAAAACTGACATGGGACAATTATGCGTAGAACGGCAGCAAAGCAAGCTCGATTATGTGCGATATATCTATTAAGATTTTTATGCAAGTGTATATGTAGAGCATATATATTATGAGGTTCAATAAGACAACTCATAGTTTTTATTACGCTGATTAGAAGTGCATTTATGTGCAGTTGGCATATAGAATCAATCATGATTTTAGTTTCCGTGAACGTCGACCACCCGTCCCGAATCAACGGCCAACTCATCCAAGACTGTCCTGATTGAGGCCGGAAACGTGACCATCCTTTTCTTTACACTGCTGTCTTGCGTCGAAACACCATCCGGAACCGTCTAGCCTGGGGTATCCAGAAGTGACCGGTGGCGTACCGTAAGAATCGGTACAGCTTTGGCTTAGATTGGATGTTGTCCTACCTTGGGCAGAAGCGTTAAATACAATAAAAAAAGTTTTTTTAACTCCTCCTTAACATTCTGTTTAAATTTTTTTATAATTATATAAAAATCATGCACATTTTTCAGAAATTAGTGTAGTAGTGTTAAATGTTGTGTATTCTTGCCATAAAAGGTTTCTTTTCCAATTAAAAGTAAAATACTTTTACCGATACAACGATTTTGTTCGAAAAATGCTTGGTAGTATCAAAAACTTTCCAACTTTTAAATTGAAAAGTTTGAACTTACTACGAATATTCACCAACGCGAACTTTTAATCCAACGAACGATCTTTTTAAATTTAGAGCATTTTTTCTTTGTGGGCAGGATTCTAGTAGAGTTTTTACAGAGCTGTGTTCTATCGAGAAATTAAAAGTGAGTGTGTGCGTTCAACATGGAGTTAAACTTTTTGAAGTGCCATGGTAAACTTCACAGCAACTGCACAGAAAGTTTAACTCCATGTTGCCGTTTGACAGCTCGATATGTTCTACCCTTCCAGCCTCGGTTCCAGCAGGATTATGGCAGAACCAGCTTTGCTATATTCTATATTCTATAGAATATTTCGTGACTAAGCTTGATGTAAGGTATGCACTTCGGAAGAAACTGGGGGGTCTTTTGAAGAGCATACCGGCACCGACACCGACGTAACACTCCAGGTAAAAAATCTGCTGAAATGTGTCCCAGCACGACTCACCCCAATTACTTCCTTGGAATCACCCCTTGCCGATAAAAATATATTTCGCAACACTGCTCGACCCATTGTTTGCAAACAAAACGTAGTTTATGAATGAATCAGCTGATTTGTGTTTACAAACAAAATAGAATCAGTGTTGCCTTGCTAATACATTTTTCGAAAAACCGTTTGACAGCTCACCGGACTTACCGGAGGGGTGATGCAAAGAAGGGTCATCTTTTTTACTTGAGTGTTACGTCGGTGTCGGTGATACCGGTCATAACCTGCCATACAAGAATTTTCCCTTTGTTGTTCGAAAAAAAAAGTTGAGAACCTCTGCTTGAACATGCGACGATCAGTAGTGGGTACAACTGTCATTGACATCATCATCGTTTGTTTACCAGCATTAAAATTTTGACGTTTGTTTACGTTTGAAAGCAAATTCTACCAAAATAGAGACAACTCTTGCGATTTGAATTTAAATCTGATTTTTTTTTGTATCAATAAACTACTTAATTTCAAGATGTCCACATTCATCAAACGCAACGTTAAAAATAAGTTTGCCCGGAAACGCAAGCAATCTTCCGACTCGGGTAAGTCAACAGCGTCCAATGGGTTATTGAACAAAATATTTACGTTGAACTCTTGGGCCACTTATCAGATGAAGCAGAACCGGAATCGTCTTCGGTTGTGGTCAACCACGAGCGCAAGAAAAAGTCCAACCCAAACGTCCAGAGCACCTCCTCGCTGAAGGCCAATCTCAAATCGAAGAAGGAAAACAACTCCTCCGGAAGTGACTCCGACGAAGAGGATGCCGGAAGTTCGTCGGTCGGCGTGAGCTATAAATCGAATCGATGTGCTGGCCGGGCCGGGCCGCAAGATCAGGGTGCCACCGCCGAGCTGGAGATTGAAACCGACAAAGCTCACGATGCGCAAGCGATTTACGAGAAAAGTTTGGAAGTAAACCGCGAGCTGGAGGGAAAGGAGGACGACAAACTGTACCGGGGGTTGAACAATTACACGCAGTTCTACAAGAAGAAGGACACCGCGCAGGGTAATGCCGCGTCCGGTATGGTGCGGAAGGGCCCGATCCGGGCGCCGGCCAACATCCGCTCGACCGTTCGGTGGGACTACCAGCCGGACATTTGCAAGGATTACAAGGAGACGGGATACTGCGGGTTCGGCGACAGTTGTAAATTTTTGCACGACCGCAGCGACTACAAGCACGGCTGGCAGATGGAGCAGGAATCGTCAGGGACGGGTGGAACCTACGCCGGGGACGATTCGGACGGGGACGACACCAAGTACGAGATTCACTCGGATGACGAGGAGCTGCCGTTCAAGTGTTACATCTGCCGGGAGAGCTTTGTGGATCCGATTGTGACCAAGTGAGTTGGCTTTAGTTTTTTTTTTAAATTGGTTCAAATTCTAACTCGGACGATTTTGCTTTACAGATGCAAACACTACTTTTGTGAAAAATGTGCACTGGCAAATTACAAAAAGTCGACGCGTTGTGCGATTTGTGGAGTTCAGACGAACGGAATGTTCAACCCCGCGAAGGAACTTATCGCACGGTTGAAGACAAGAGAGATCAATGAAGAAAACGGTTCGGATAGTGATTAAAAGTTGAACTGTTAAATGCGCTAATAAAACACATAAAATTGCATTTTAGCAGTCTTTTCCATTTCCATTTATGAGCTTTTAACACCGACACCAGAGGTGACATTGAGGCATAAAAATTTAAGCATTTTTGTATGATCCATTCTCATCCTCCAGATCCAATTTCACCCCTGATGACGGCAATCATCCAAATGAGTTTTTAACTATGAATTTGACCATAAAAAGCATGCCAAAAAAGTAGTAATTAAATTATTTACAGTAGTTTCAAGTGAGCATGAGCATGAGCATGAGCATGAGAGATCACCCATGGTTGCCCCTCCGTTGTTGAACAGAACCGTAATATCCTTTCAGCACTACTGATTATAGGCTTCGACGATCTAGTGGTGTTTCCCTTATCAACAGCATGTATGAATGCGCTGAAAAGATAAAACACCATGATTGCTAAAGCTAGATCAGTTGCGAATAGGTAACAGTCATTGGCCACCAACGGCGCCCGCCATGTCAGTTTGTAGACCTCGATTTTAAGGGACGGGAATGTTAGTTAGCGCAGGTTGCTACTAGGGCAGCTGATTTACTCTGTGCTTACACCCCACGAGCGCCAGGAACCTGAAAACTTGTTAGTAGGATAGGGTGTTTGGTCAGGATTCATCATAGAAGATGATGATGCGACCCAAAATCATAGTGTTTGTTGAACGGTATTTTGTATTATTCTCAAGGCAAGCAATCGGAGGCTGCGGGTGAGACATTTCCCGTTTATCTGTTGTTAAATTTTAAATGAAATGGTCTAGTCTTAGACAGCCGGCTGTGGAAAGATAGAACCAAAATCATTTGTAATTAAAACTGAAGGGTTAAACAGTGTAATTTTTAACTTGAGATGATTTCACGAGTTTTGAATGATTGATGTTTAGTGAGGTACTGATTAACTTTGCGAACGACGAGTTACGATGTATCGAGATGAAAATCAATTATTTACAGTAGTTTCAAGTGACAAATAAACAACATTTTAAAGTTCAAAAATGTATAATGAGCCTTCTGCCACTTAATTTTGAGCCTTCTGCCACTGTTCTAGCTGTAGTTAAAATAAGCTATAATTTGTTTGATTTATCAAACTATCCATTGTAATTTCCTTTACCGTTACTTCCTTGACCTTAAGCAAAGTGTATACACTAACAGGCTACCGTTACAAATAAACAAACAAATTACAAATTGCAAATTATATATTTTTTTTAGATTAAATTCCAAAAATCTAAAAAAAAAACAATAATGCTGCAATTTAAAAATCAAAGAAATTATATTTTTTCAGATTTTATAATTTATAATGCGGTTAATCAAAATAAAAAAAAAGAAGTTCGTACTCGATTCTCCAAAGTCTTAGTTAAAATTTTACAAATGTTAGATTGCTTAAAAATTTCAGAATTATTTTTTTTTTAATTCGAAAAATAAGAATTGAGGAATTAAGAATTCTAGAGTTTTAAAACTGATGAATTTCAGAAGTTTTGGAATCAACAATTAAAAAAATTAGAATAAAGAAATAAGGAACTTACGAACATAAGAATTCTAGAATTAAAAAATTAATGAATTTAAAAAAAATAATAAGAATTTAAGGGTGCACAGCAACGGAGGAAGTTGTTGTCTTCTTATTCCAAAATTGTCAAGCATACGGACCAGCCGGACCCTAAGATGACAGTTTTCGTGAGTTGCGCCTATTAAATATGGCCAGTGGCCCTCGGTGGAGTCCGCCTATTAAAAACGCAACTCAAAATTTGCATGGGAAACTTTTTTTTTCGTGACGGCTTTCGCGGCACGCTCACTTCAACTGCTCTAGACTAATATTTGAACGTGGCGTATCTCTAAACATGCTTTTTAAGAATATGATTTCAGAATGCTTATTTTGTCGTTTTAAACCGAAACAAGGCAAAAACTATATTTATTTAAACTGTTCGCCATTTTCAACATGCTCCTGGGCTGATACGGACCCAATCCTGCAACAAAATAATTGTAAAAATAGTCAAACTTGGTTGTAAATTACCTTGTTGACAGTACTTTAGGGGATGAATAAAAAAAGTAAAAAGTAAGTACTAGCCCGGGTCAAAAAAATTATAGTTGCTCAAATCAAAAATTATATGAGATTGCCCGAAAGAGTACTCAAAATGGAGGCTCAGGCCAAAATTTCAGCATATTTGGTTGAAGGAGCAGGAACAAGTTTAAATGGGAATTAACCCGTAAAACTGGAGAATTTAGGTAAATTGCTAGGTACAAGTCAGCCGTTAACAAATGACGACTTTTGCATACCATGGTCTGGGGAAAAATGCATACGAAGGGTGCAAGACGATCCGAGGCCCTTGGTCTTGCCTTGAACCGGATTCATTCCGGCGTCGCAGAAATTCTCATGGTCTCAGCAAAATGTATAGGGAAAAATCAAAGCACACTAAGAAGGCTGCCTCGATCAGAGGACGCCACATGGCAATCAGCCAGGGGCCTCGGATCGTCTAGAACCCTTCCAGGGTGGTTAAATCTTCGCGATTTTCGCAATTTTCGCGAATTTCGCGGATTTCGCGGAAATCTAAATTGCTCTCACCAAGCAGGATTTAGATAAATTTGCGTTCTTTCTTCTGGAAATACTAGATTTAGACAAACATTTTCACTAGCCATCGAAATCTACGTTGTATTCTTGAAGATAGGAACAAGGAACATTCAACAGAAATCCGCGAAATCCGCGCCGCGAAAATCGCGAAATCCGCGAAGATTTTTAACCACCCTGCCCCTAGGACCCCATGGTATGCAAAAGTCGTCATTTGTTAACGGCTGACTTGTACATAGCAATTTAGGGAGCGTTCTTTTATTACGTAACGCAGTAGGGGGGGAGGGGGGGTCGGAGGCCATGTTACGCTCCATACAATTTTTTTTAAATTTGTATGGAAATTTTGTTACGAGGGGGGGAGGGGGTCTAAAAGTCCGATTTTTCGCGTTACGTAATAAAAGAACGTTCCCTTACCTAAATTCCCCAGTTTTACGGGTTAATTCCCATTTAAACTTGTTCCTGCTCAAGGCAAGCCAGTTTTCAACCAAATGAGCTGAAATTTTGGCCTGAGCCTGTTTAAACTGTCAATGACAGTGACACTACAGTGTAACTTTATGTATTTTGAGAATGCCTGCATTTCTCAAACAAATCGTGAACTTCCCAAACACAGACGTAAAATGCAAGCACCTAGACTTTGAAATTTTTCATGTTTCCCGGTGTAATTGAACTTCTCTAACATAGACTTACAATTTATGTACCTTGTCTGGTTACCATAGCACTTTGTCACAATCGGATCTAAAATACAGTGCACTACATCAAATAACTAAACGTTAAAACGATTTAGCCGTTCTGTTAATATATCCACCGTCTTCTAGAACCATGTATTTTGAATTTTCATTTACTTGGAAAAAGCTTCGATGTTGAAACAATGAAGTGACGGTTTCAAACAATTGAAGCGTGTTTCACGTTTAACAAAACATATTTGTATATACAGTAGGCCGTCCCAAAAAATTAAAAGTTGCCAAATCTTTGGTGCTCACCCCTAGAATGATAGATTAGGATGTCAGGAACAATGTTTTCATACAACAAAAAATTCCCAAAAATGGTTTACAACTCGCGCGCGGAGCTTGAATGAAAAAAGTGCATTTTTCGAGTATTTTTCAGAAATGCGAGTAACAATTATACTAAAATCATTCAAATTTGGTCGCCTTGGGCTTCAAGTTATAGTTTAATGTCCCCTGAACAAATTCCTGTACAGACATAGTCCATAAAAGCTTGTGTTTGGGCATGGCAGGGCGTTTTAGGGAGAACACATTGTTTTTTATAGCCAAAAAATTTCAAAAATCACTCCCCAAAACGAGCCAAAAAATTTTGCAGTCAAAAACATTCAGCTTATAGGAAATTTTACGGAAATCATTTTGCTTTTTTTAACATTCAATTTTTGTCCACGCAAAGCCGAGATATTTGCATTTTAGTGAACAAAAAGTGTCGAATTTTCAAAATTTTTGGTATATAAGCGTTTTTAGCATAAAACATAGGCTACTATGATTACAAACAGGAAGGCATATATTTTGGAATTTTTTATTTTGCTCGCTCAAAACGGTAACGGTAACATTTCAAAAGGCATCATGTACATTTTGACACTTTCTGGGTTATTGCATATTCTGAAAGTACTCCTAATAAGCTACCTCTCCACCAAATATGAGCAAAGGTTACTTCAGTAAAGTCTGTTTAATCATGATTTTAAATAAAGTAACATAAAAAAAAATCTCTGCCATCAGCAGTCCCTGTTTATATAGCCCTGTCAACCTGTCAAACAAAAGGCTACATAAACCTCGTGACGGAAAAAAGCAACATGAACAAAGCGCCATGTACATTCGGCGAAGAAAACCGAATCATAACAAAGCGTCCCCCTCAATGCCAGCAGGGTGATATGAACGTTGGTGATTTCAAAAGAAGTTATGTTTGTTTTTCTCAAATACACTCAACCCCCGGTGGTTGGTCACTTTTTCGTTTGACACTTTTTTAGTTTGTACCCCGTTGGTTGGTCAAAGTCAAACTAAAAAGTGACGAACTGTCACTTTTTACACGGCACTCACGCACACTATCAAAACAAACGTTTGGTAGTGTGTGTGAACTCCGTGTAAAAGGGGTGTCAAACTAAAACGTGACCCCGTTCGTTTGACAACAGTTGGTGTCAAACCATCGGGATTTGAGTGTAAAATTACGGAAATAATGTTTTATTGAATTTGGATGATCAAGTATCAATAAAAACAACGTTTTTCATCGTTTGTTATCATTAGAACATCTTATTATGCTTTTATATTAAAATGGTAATTGAAAATGGATGCTCAACATTCAAATGCGTTTTTCTCAAAACGCATGGTTTGTACATGATGCTTTTTGAAATGTTGGCGTCGATTTGTTAATAATATTTTATGAAAAAATATGAGATTTTCTCACAATGTGACGTAAAATTTCCTATAAGCTGAGTGCATTAGTTTTGGTTGCAAAAATGTTTGGCTCGTTTTGGGGTGAGATTTTTTAAGTTTTTTTGGCTAAAAAATACTACTTTTTTCTCCCTAAAACGCCCTGCAATGCCCAAACACAAGCTTTTATGGACTATGTCTGTACAGGAATTTGTTCAGGGGACATTAAACTATAACTTGAAGCCCAAGGCGACCAAATTTGAATGACTTTAGTATGATTGTTACTCGCATTTCTGAAAAATACTCGAAAAATGCACTTTTTTCATTCAAGCTCCGCGTGCGAGTTGTAAACCATTTTTGGGAATTTTTCGTTGTATGAAAACATTGTTCCTGACATCCTAATCTATCATTCTAGGGGTGAGCACCGAATTTTTTTTTTTGGGACGGCCTAATATACAGTAGTTGTTCGGTAACTGGGCGTTGTTTAACTGGGCTGCTTTTTAACTGGGCGCTTGATAACTGGTCCGTAGCCCAGTTAAAAAGCAGACAAACGTCAAAAAACCAAAACAGACCAAAATGACGAGGGGTTAATGGATGCAAAAATCATATTCAATAAATAAAAAAAACTTTTTTCAAACTTTTGTTTAATTTTAAGTTACAATCAAAGAAATATGAAAAGTAAGCATTGTAAGTAAGTTTGAGTAACTTTTATTTTTATATTTCATCTGGAAAATATTATGCATCGGTGGTCCCCTCGTTATTTTTTGTTCAGCCGAGTTAACGAGCAACATTCGATGACTGGGCTACGATCTCAGCCAGTTACCGAACAACTACTGTAGCAGATTCTCCGACGAAGTCAATGCTGGCAGTTTCCCAAAGTCACAACATCAGATAATCTGAGACCAGCGTAACGTTCATGATTGATTTAAAGTTGATAAAGTTGGTTGAGGACCAGTGCACCAATACTTTAAATGGTTGTAAAATGGTTGCTCTTCCCCTCACTTCAAATAGTCTACGTAGGCCAAACAGTTGGATAAAACGGCTATAAGCTCATCTTGTAAATAAATTGCGCGACGGATTCAAAATTTTATAGATGCGCGCTGGTATCTTCCGATATCATCCGAGCATCTGCCAAAGCCAGCTCATTCTTGTGGTTAAGGCGATGTCAACGGATGATGTTTAGAAACAGATTATTGATTAATTGGGTCAACCCGACAAATCTTACAGCATACAGTCCTTACAGACACTCCTCTGCTCCCAAGTCTCGTTCAATACTTGTTGAGACTTTAGTGAGTAAAGTCATACTTTTAAAACTTGAGCAATTGTTAGCAATTAGACTCTTTACTAAAGAGTCAAACTTTTGTTCACTCATCTTGTTTAAACATTGTGCAAAGCACCCAATTGGTTTTTTTTCCACCAGATCTAGCATAATGTTACTAAATCCTCCTTCGTTTTCTGACACTTTATTACATTTTTTTTTTTGTTCAAATTCTTAATTAGGAGATTTCGGAAAATATAACACACGTGTTTCTTAATCAAGGATTTTATGTTTATTACATAAATATACAACTTTATCATCTCCTGTATTCCTCAATCGGTCAAGCGATTCTCTCTGCTTCTTTATTCGACTCGCCATTCGTACTTTGGGCAGCCTGCACGCCGAGACACGTGATGATGTTCCGGAAAACGATCCAGCTGCTCCTCCTAATATCAACCGCTGCCGATGATCCTGGCGAGAATTGAAGTCACACTCACTTTCCTTTGTTTTATAATATATGTTACAAAAATGGGCTAACGTTGTATAAAATTTCTCTAATAGAGTTAGGTTGCATTTCTACAGCGTCGTTTTTTTCTTGTTTTCTCTCTGCGCTTCCTCTAATACTCGAAAAAACAGCCTGCATCAACTGATCGAACCGGGGGTTTGCCTTTTCCAATTTTTTTTTAATAAACTCTAATAAATTATATTCTTTTCCATTTGGGTAGGTCGCTAAATGAGGGCGTGATTCATTTTTTTCTTGTGTATGATTCTCTATAACAGAAATATATAATGTATAATATAATTGATACTCTCTCCGCTTGTTCGCTGCGCTTCCAAAGTTTGTAAAAACACTATTTTCAATATCAGAGTGTAAAACTTTGTTATTGCCTGCGCGCCAGCTCCGTTGCGACGTTGACATAAATGATTCGTTTAGCTAGATGCGCGAACCCAAACTGAAGTATTATGTTCAATTTTTAAGTATGGAACATTTCATGAAGAAGGGCGATGAAAAAAATGGAAGCCAATATTTTTTTTCTCTAGTTGAACAGCACCGTGTTCGGGTCTTCGTTATCCATCTGCTTGACGTGTCGCAGCACGTCCTTTTTGGTAATCACGCCCAGGAGCCGGCTGGAATGGGTAGGAAAGCATTAGTTTCTAGCAAAATTTGAAGGGGGTCCTATAAACTCACCCGTTGTGCGTGACCAGGGTTTGCCGCAGGCCCAGCTTCCGGAACATGTCGACGACCGTCTCCATCGGCGTCTGGTCGGTGACGGTGATGGGCGCCATGTCGAGGATCTTCTTCAGCTTGAGCGGCGACGGGCCGAGGTTTTGGACGGGCTGCGCCGACGTGAATATCACCGGCGACTGGCCCGCGATGCCGTCGATCAGGCGACGTGCGTTGGCTGCGTGTGGAAATGGGAGGAGTTTAGATTCGCCTTGGGTGAAGTAACGGTTCTTACCTATCGCGAGGTTCAGATCCCTCCGCAGCACGAACCCGACCAGATATTGGTTCTCTTTGGACACGACCACCGGGTAGCCGTTGTGCTCAGTCTCTTTCAGTAGCGTTTCGATGTCGTCCACCGTCATCGAGTCCTGCGTTATCACGGACAGCGTCTCGTTGCGCCTACAAACAAGAGAGTGAGAGTTAAACATTATCTTTCAAGAAATTCGTTCAAAGTGGTTCTTACTTTGGCTGCATCACATCCGCCGCCAGGGTGGTGTGCTGGAACTCGTCCTTGCTGTCCAAGAACGGATATCCGTTCAGCGCAATGTGCGCGTCGTAGATGCCCTGCAAAATGTAACGACTTGAAACAAATCACAACACAACATCAACGGGAAATTGAATTACCTGTCTGCCGAGGGCATCGCCCACCCACTTGGACGCCATCGCAGCCGCCATCAGGGGCACGATGTACCGCACACCCCCCGTCAGCTCGAACATGATGACGACCAGCGACACTGCAAGCGTTCAAGGTTATTAATTCCAGAAGACCTCATCTACACTAAAAACCTTTTACCTGTCATTCGAGTAACACCGCCCAGCACGGCGGCCGCTCCGACCATCGCGTACAGCCCGGGCGTGATGCAGTCGTCCCCGGTCGAACACTCCCCGGAGAAGATCCAGATCTTTGGATAGTGGTAGGCCAGCTGTTCCATTCCTGTAAACGCGCGTGAAACCGCTCAGTACCCACTTGAATCTCCCTTCGAACACACACTTACCAATTCCCACGATCCGTCCCATGATGGCACCGAGCGCCAGCGACGGAATAAACAATCCACAGGGGACCTTCATGCCGAACGTGAAGATCGTCATCACCAGCTTCATCGCCAGCGCCAGCGTCAGCAGCCAGATCGCTTTGTACACGCCGGGGCCGGCCGCCGCGATCTCAATCGCCGAGTTGACGTCCGTAAAATTGCGGTTGTAGTCGCTGAAAAGGGGAAGAACAAATCGATGTTTAAAGCTTGTGTGAACAGACGTGCTAATTACGCCGTAACGCACCACAGATAGTCACGGTTGGAGATTCCGCACTGGCTAAACAGCAGATAGATCAGCTCGCTGGTGTTCATGCGCGTGTAGTGGTTCGGGTAGGCGATGACGGCCGTGATGAACGTCACGACCAGCACTTCCGTCACCGGGTACTGGCCCAGTTTGCTGTGCTTGCGGAACCGGCACCACCACAGGTTCGCTTTGATGAAGAGCGTCGCGATGCAGCCGCCCATAATGCCCAGCCCGATGAATGGGACCAGCTCGAAGAAGATCCACGGCTTGTTGTACTCCACGTAGAACAGCACCGAGTGCTCGTTTCCGAACGGATTGATCGACCGCAGGATGAACGCCGCGATCAACGCGCAGAAGAACGACCTCCAGAGCGTCTTCAGCGGGAAGTAGTACGACACCTCCTCCAAGCTGAACAGCACACCACCAATCGGTGCCCCAAACGCAACCGAAACTCCCGCCGCAGCAGCAGCCGAGATAATCTCACGCTTCTTGGCCTCGTTCCGGCCGTACTTTGGAAACAGATACGACAGTATATTCCCGATGCAGCTCGCTATGTGCACCATCGGCCCTTCCTTGCCCAAACTGAGCCCCGTCGACACGGCCAACATCAAGCCCACCGACTTGATGATCAGCGTCCACTTGCCCAAGTAGCTCCGGATGATGAACCCGGACAGGATGGTTTTAATCTCCGGAATACCGGACCCGCACGCGTACGGCGCAAACATCCGCACCAGCGAGGCCGCCAGCAGAGCAAACAAAAGTGCCCACGCGATGTAGAAAAAGTATGATATGATGTACGCCCCAACGCCCTCCCGCGACGAGGTCAGAATCTCCGCCCACGTGTACCACTGCGAGCAGTTTCCGCTCACGAAGCTCGTCTCGTTCGACGACCAGCAGCACTGCTCCCGGTTCAGCCAAAACGCCTGCGGGCAGATCCCAAACTTCAGATCCGTCATCCAGCTGGCACCGATGTCGATCACGCCGGCCACGCACCCCGTAAACAGACCCACCAGCAGCACGCACACCCACCCCGACGACGCGTCGTGCGCCCCCTTGATCAGATCCCACAGCGAGTCCTGGCGCTTCTTCACGATGTACCGGTGCCGCATCCGGTCCCGCGCAATGTCCCGCTGCCAGTCGATCGTGTGGAAATCCTCGTACTGCCCGATCCCGGGAATGTCGTCGCTGGTGTCCGTCATGCCGGAGAATGAGATACCTGCAAGGCAAAGAAAACACATCAAACAGAACTCAAACACCTTCAACAAAAAACATTAAATCTGTTAGTAGAAAAAAGGTTCGAATGGTGGTTAGTTGGAAATTTCGGAAGGACTCGATTCACAAAACAAGCAGGTGGAGCAAACGGGTTTACCTTCCAAAAGGCCGGAAAAGGACACGGCGACAGAATCTGTACCGGGTGGTATAGAATAGGATGTTGAAATACAAGCAGCTTACTAACGGTGGTAGGGCAGTGAAACTTATACGGGACAAATATGATGCGAACTTTACAGGCAAAAAAAGTGGGTTTGTTCTACCTAGTAGGGAATCTCCAGTCGAGTTTAAATAGAGAGACTTTTATTTGACACCCTTTCAAATTATCTGAACGACTTGACTTGACAATGATGCTTTAAATTGTTCTAATTTCTCAGAATTGTATGAAAATGCAATTATAAATTTCCTGTGCTGTATGCTTTAGGTGTTAAACAAACACGCAGAAAAATAAGGCATATTTGAATCAACAAAACGTTTTGTTGATTTGAAAATCAAAATTTTTGTTGAATCAACGCTAAACGTCAAAGCAGTTTTTTCAAAACAGCAAAAGACTTTTGTGGAATTGAGAAAAACAAGGTTCGTTTTAACGCATTTTTTTTTTTGTTGATTCAGACCTCGTTCAGGCTGATTCTACAAAACATTTTTCTGCGGGAAGTTTCTTCGAAATGAAAAAAAAAATGCTTCAAAAAATATCAGTGAATGTTGTTCATTTTTTTTAGAAGATAAAATATAAAAAAATAAAATATCTACTCATAAACTGCTAGATAACCAAAGCAGGCAAACTATCAAAAAGTTTGTTTGTATGCGAGTTTGTTTTTTTGTTTGTCGTAGTCTAATAGCTCCTTAAGCAAGCATTCGAAAATCTGTAGCTTGAGAAGGGACTTTCTGATCGATATGGTGTCTTCGGCATATGCCTTATGCCTTATGCCTTATGCCTTATGGCATATGCCTATGCCTTTTGTATGGACAGCTGCCAAATTTGTAAGGAAAATTATATGGACAAACTAATGATGCAAAATGGCACCAACAAAGTTTCAGTCGGATTAAAAAATACAAAAATTCAAAATTAACGTGGAGACTTCCATCATTGTCATGATTTTTCGTTCAAAGACATAAACTTTGCGTCGCTTTCAATATTTTGACAAAATTCCTTCAAGTTGTTTAGAATAGTGCCCAACACATGCTGATTCCTTTTGGTGCCGAAATTCGTTAAATTGAATTTAATACAGAACATTTTATAGTGATGATCAATTTTCTTCGAAAATGGTCAACGACTTCACCTTTAAAAAATTCGAATTCGTAGAGAACTGCTCTGAACTTTTGGTGACGTTACAACGTAGATTTTTTAAAAGGGTGTTCTGCTTGCGTTGTAACGTCACGGAATCTCTCAATGCTGTACTGCCGTTCTACACATAATTGTCCCATGTTCAAAAAAGTGCAACTGAGCAAAACGCGATTGAAATTTTTCGACCGATTTCTGTGTTTCTACGCATAATTGTCCCGTGGGTTCCTATTCGCTCTATGTGCCCCTAATCGCCCCAGTTAGCAGTTTATCACCCTTATTTGTGATTCTCTTGCTATACAACAGGTAAACAAGGCATAATGCTTAGTCAAACTAATGATTCCGTGTAAGAAAATACTTGGTGGGACAATTATGCGTAGAAGTTCAACGATGGGACAAACAGACTTGGTGTTGTTTTTGATGAGTTTCCGAACAAAGTACCAGATTTTATGTGTTTTTCTTAAAGTACACATCAGATTAAACTTAAAAATGGCATAAAGTCAAAATCGTCAAAAACTGACATGGGACAATTATGCGTAGAACGGCAGTGTATCTTTGAGAAAAATGGACCAATTTCGATCTACCCAGTTGCATTCCACGGGAAATTTATTATTTTATTTTATTAAATTTACAGAATATGATAAGCTTTGGAAAATTGGTTCCTGACCACCGGAGATATTTCGGGTTTCCGAAGGTGGTTTTGAGGTGTTGTTTTGCTGGTGCCTGAAAACATGATGTTTCGATTTATTGCAGTTAATTGCGTCAAAAGTCAAGGTTATAAATCTTTGAATGTTTGTAATAGTTGGATTTACAAGCCTTAAACTATATACAGAATCCAATCACAACATCTATTTCACCATTGAATCAAGTTTTATTTTTTTAGCCCGGAGAATGTGTCCTTTTCATTTGTCTTTACTGGAATTGCTGTAGCAAAATATTGTAATATATTTTCAAATTGTTTTTTTTTTATTTTTTCAATAAATTATGTTTCCGTTCTTAGAAATAATTAGGATATTACAGTTTGAGAGTCTTCAATAATTTATGTAAACGTGAAAAATGCCTTTTTGCAATTCCGTCGTGAAACTATTTACTTTGCCTGTCATTCTTGAACGACGAAATGGCCTACTTTTCTGTACCAACAATGACAGAATCGAGTAGCAACACTTTTCAAAATAAATGCTGAAAGGTTCTACTTTTCAACACTGAAATGAGTGCTGAAAAGTTGAACTTTTCAGCATTTCTTTCAAAAAGTAATACTTTTCAACATTTGAACGATTGATTGACAAAATACATGAACATTTGACTTATGATTTCGCTCAAAGGTTGTTTTTCGGAATTGCAAAAAAAAAATGTATGGAACTCGTTGCAAAACTTGATTTTTTCAGCACTCGTCGTATATATCCAACTCGGTGAACCTCGTTGTACGAGGTACGTACTCGATGTACGACTCGTGCTGAAAAAATCTTCTTTTTGCAACTTGTTGCATAAACTACTATTCTTTTAAAAGAAAAGTACGAAAATGGACATTGTGTCAATCTGAGGTAAGAAAAATAAGCAATTATGTATAGCATATGTTGGGATCTATTTTTACTTTATGAACAAACTACTAAATTGAATATGCCAATTTATATGCATAAACTGATGCCAAAAGTTACAGGTATTAAATAATAATAAAGTAAGATTTCGCAGTACCTAGTAAAGAGTCAAGCAGAAAATGTCACACATACCTTCGTGATCCGAGTGAAAATCTCGCCCAAATCTGGACGCGTGATGCGTGGGCGTCGTTCGCACTCCACCGTTATCGCTGCCACCACCACCGGCGTGAAGTCCTGCTGCTCCTCCTATCGAACCGGTGCTGCCACCCACACTGCTGCTGGCGCCCACTCCGTCCTCCCGGCTGCCACTTCCGCCACTGCCGTTCGACGACAAGTGGTACTGGTAGTTGGGATTGCTTACGTTATTTGGCGTGATGTCGATCATTTCGTCGTCCGACGCAACCGACAGCGAGGTGGTATTTATGAAGCCTCGCTCATTAATCGGCGATCCAGTCGTCTGTAAGGGTGGAAGAAAGTGTAAAAAAAAATAAGAACATATTTAATTGCGCAAACACACACTTCAGGGACTGGATTGCCATCCAATAAATTATTAATAGCTCTCGTTAGGTGTGTCTGGTGCAGAAAAAAATAACATTTGACATTAAACATCAATTTCCGAGTATCGGTTTCAAGTGCAACGTAGCGTTCCAAAAATAGTTTCGCCAAATGGAATGGAAGCAGAGAATGTTACTCTCAACTATTTCCTTCAATTTGTAACCATCATTCAAAGAAGTACCACCTTGCAGACAAGAATTACCCAGATTTTAACAACAACTCCGTTCAAACCATATTTCGCACAATCACTCTAGCAAGAAAAAAGAAGTGCAGCAATCTTTCCTCTCTCACTAACCTAACACAACTAGGACAATAGATTTGCAGTCTCACGCTGGAACAGGACTATTTCACTCTCCTGCCCAACTGTGTCAGAGCAGCAAAAAACCAGCCATCGGCCAGATAAAAATCAATAAAGCCCGCAAATGCGCATGTTCCCCCCTACAGTCAACGTGAAAGGTGTGTACTGTTCAGCAGTATCGTACGGTGTGAAGCAGATAGGACGCATTACTGCAGCGGCAAAACGTTACATGTGACACTTGTCACATTGTTAACAGTATTGTAGTAAGCCGTAATATGAAACAATTATTCACTTACTGGAGTTTGATAAACAGCGTGTGTGTACAACAAAAGCGCGGCAATATCTTTGCCAATTAATTACTAGGTTTATTTTTCTTACTGAGGAAAGGCTGGGAATCCACACAGAAACATACATACAAACATATTTTACCTCTGCTATCGTTATCCTTTATTGCCTTTTTATTTTTTATAAGTTTTTACAATCACTTAATTTTTTCCTGTTTTTTCCATTTTCTTCTATAGAAAAATAAAAATAACATTCAAATTGTTTAAAAAATGTGTGGAGGCGATTAAAAAAATTAATACTTTGATTAGTTGACCTCAAAAATAACATTAGGAAAACTTTGGCAAATTAAAATAAATAAGTCAAACTTTCAAACCTTATTTTTAGAGTTCTTCTTTTTATTTTTTTACGATCGACGCTCATCTGAAATAATTAAGGTCGTAGATGATGTCTTTCACGTGAATTCTTGTGATGTTACATATGTATGTATTGGTTCGTTTGAAAATGGATAACGCCAAGACTCCTGAGATTCACGTAGATTTCGCATGAACATCCATATGGAAAAAAATCACCTATATTTTCATGCAACATTGTGGTGAACACTATTTTGAGTGTAGAAGTGACTTGAAAAAATATTTGTCTACTTGAATAATCTACATTACATTCTCAATTGATTAGTTAAGTTTTGGTTGATTAAAACATTCCTTTATTTTGAAACAGATAATGAACAGGTTAAATCGGCCATCACAAAAATATTTTCGTTTTCATTTCTTACGCTATTTATTTATTACCTAAAAATGGTATAATTTGCTATAATTGTCGATTTTATGATGAAATAAAACAATTTCAAACCAATTTACTCGCTGTAGGATATAATGAAAATATCACCCTAAGTTTCAGCGCTCTCTAGTGGGGGGGTAATTTTGACGTTTAATTCCCTATCGCGAGTACTTTAGGTAGAAAGCCATAATGCTGCTCGCTATCTGGGCTGTACGAAGAATGCCGAGGGGAGCATCAATGCCATCAATGCATTACACTTTCTTCAAAGTTACTTAAATTTGTGTTCAGAGCAATTTTTTCAAGTTTCCTTGAATTGTGCCTTGAAATCACACAAAAACTATAAAAAAAGTTTTATTTATTACACTTGATTGTTGCATCCATTGACCCCTCGGTCATTTTACTTTGTTTTGGGTTTTGGACGTTTGACAGCTTTTTAGGGAGCGTTCTTTTATTACGTAACGCAGTAGCGGGAAGGGGGTCGGAGGCCGTGTTACGCTCTATACAAAATTTTTAAAATTTGTATGGAAATTTTGTTTGAGGGGGGGGGGGGAAGGGGGTCTAAAAGTCCGATTTTTCGCGTTACGTAATAAAAGAACGCTCCCTTAGGTGGGCTAAACCCCAGTTATCGAGCGCTCAGTTAAACAACGCCCAGTTACCGAACAAGTAGCGTATTAGCATTTTAGTGTAAAAATGCACATTTTATGAAACTAAAATGGGGACCATTCATAAGTTGCTTGCCATCATTAGTTTCCAAAATATCTAGGTATCGACGAAAATTTTATTTTTTGCGAAAAATATTTTTTTTTGCGATGCTGTACATTGGAATTTCATAAAAATGCAAAACATTTTTAAACAAGCCGAAACATGTTAAATATGATTATCAATGCAGAAAAATGCATTTTAGCTTGTTTTCAGTTGATTAGACTTCTATTTTCATGGAAATTTTGAAGTTTTTTGGAAAAATATTTTTTTTTTGCCCCCTGACCAATTTTGAAGGGGGGCGACAAAAGCTTTGAAAAATGTTTGCAACGGCCCTATTGAGGTTTAATCTATCTAACTAAAAATATAAATTTATTTGGTATAAATATATGGATTTTACAAAATTTAAATACTTTTTAGTTTAACTTTTGTTAATTAAAGTTTCATGTTGGCAAAATTGCTCTAAAATGTTCAAGGCAAGTCACCTGCAATGGAACAATACAAAAAACATGATGTTTTACTAGAAAAGTATATATTTTCGTAGAGTGTCTCATTGTTCCTGCCAAGTGCGTCTACAATAAGACAGTTGAATAACTCTGGCCGTAGACAAAAGATCGATCTCATATTTTGGTAAATGTTAGAAGTTATTTCATGATTTGTTAGAACACATTTAAAGAAAGAAAATGCAACAAAAAGCTCATTAAAACATGCTGATGAAAAAATAAAAAAAATCGTTGAAAATTAAAAACCAAAAGTGTCTCATTGATGACTACCCTACCCTACATGAGCAATTCTCTACCAAAACCGGAAATGGATTTTATTTGTATTTTTTTATTTGGCTCAAACTTTGTGGGGGCCTTCCCTATGACCAAATATGCTATTTTATGTCATTGGTTCACCCATACAAGTCTCCATACAATTTTGGCTGCTGTCCATACAAAAATGGTATGTAAATATTCAAACAGCTGTAATTTTTGAGTGAATTTTCTGATCAATTTGCTGTCTTGGGCAAAGTTGTAGGTATTGTTGAGGACTTTTGAGAAAAAAAATAGGTACACGGAAAAAAAAATTTGCAGATTTTTTTATCATTTTTTTTTCACTAAAACTCAATTTCCCAAAATACGTAGTTTTTGATTTTCGAGATTTTTTGATATGTTTTAGGGGATAAAAATCCGCAACTTTTGAGCCATAGCGAAACATGGTCAAAAAATCTGCCGCCGAGTTATGAATTTTTGAAAAAATAGTGATTTTTGGAAAAAATCGAAGTTTTATGCAAAAACAAGTTTGACATTACTTTTTAATGCAAAATTAAATTTACAATCGAAAAGTACATTACAGATTTTTTGATAAAGGGCTCCGTTTTCAAGATATAGCCACCGAAAGTTTGATTTTAGCGAAATATTTGCAGTTTTTCAATTTTTAAAAATAGTGACCATGAGTGACCATTTCTAAAAATATTTTTTTTTGAAAAGTTCAGAAAATTTGCTATAAAATTGTCTAAGAGACATTGAAGATTGGACCTCTGGTTGCTGAAATACAGCGAATTTAAGAAAAAGAAACACGAAAATTGAAGTTTTCTAAATCTCACCCAATCAGCCCACCATTTTCTAATGACGATATCTCAGCAATTAATGGTCCGATTTTCAATGTTAATACATGAAACATTCGTGAAATTTTCCGATCTTTTCGAAAAAAAAATATTTTGAAAATTTTTAAATCAAGACTACCATTTTAAATGGGCGTAATATTCAATATTTGGCCCTTTTAAAACGTTAGTCTTGATTTAAAAATTTTCAAAATATTTTTTTTTCGAAAAGATCGGAAAATTTCACGAATGTTTCATGTATTAACATTGAAAATCGGACCATTAATTGCTGAGATATCGTCATTAGAAAAAGGTGGGTTGTTTTGGTGAGATTTAGAAAACTTCAATTTTCGTGTTTCTTTTTCTTAAAGCAGCTCTATCTCAGCAACCCGAGGTCCAATCTTCAATGTCTCTTAGACAATTTTATAGCAAATTTTCTGAACTTTTCAAAAAAAAATATTTTTAGAAATGGTCACTCATGGTCACTATTTTTAAAAATTGAAAAACTGCAAATATTTCGCTAAAATTAAACTTTCGGTGGCTATATCTTGAAAACGGAGCCCTTTATCAAAAAATCTGTAAAGTACTTTTCGATTGCAAATTCAATTTTATCTAATCTAATCTAATCGAACACAAGCGCAGCCAGTCCGAAGAAAGCATCCTGGAAGAACTTGTGGTAAGATTACGCCTCAAGTATTTTCTTGTCAATATTAATGATTACAGTACATCCGAGTTACCCCGAAAATGTATAGCAAAAATTAAAGCGGCCAGGCCTACTGCGTTGCATTAACCGCAGAGACAGATTCTGTGAACGGATCACATTTCACAGAATCATCAGGAGGAAGGATGCGTGGACATACCGTACCAAACGCTCCGAATCAGTTGTGGTGTGGTGTGTTAGTGTAAATTTGGCAGATAATAATATTTAGAGGCGGGGGAGGGTTGGGAGGTGGAGGAAATGAGGATAGGAAAAATGGAAGGTGGGAAAGGGATAATATGGATATATCATTTGAACAATAGAATATTATATAAAATAAGGGAAAAAAATCTTCTATCAAATAATGATAGATAAAATGGATAGATCTCACCAAATTAAGATTCAGATTCAACGATCCATAATAAACCTCCTTCACAAGCAAAATTCCGATCCATCGGCTTGGTAGATTGCGTAGGGATCGGAACCCAACATTCCAATTTCCTTGGAACAGCTTCCCGACGTCTTCAACGATATCCATACGAAAAGAAAGTAGAAATCCCTTCTGGACCAACACTCGGAAGACTTCACTCTTTCTGCAGAAATGTCCATTTCTTCGCTTTGGCAGCTTACACCTCACAAAGTTTTACGCGGATGATGACATTAAAACCAACTGTCAGAAAAGGCAAAATACGGATCTAATATCTGGTTTAGACACTTTAATTTTCTAAAATTTTCCTAGAAGGTTAATTTTTAATTCGAAAAAAACATGACGCAGCAAAAAAATATCACGCCCGCACGCACCCGATTGCAAATTCAATTTTGCATTAAAAAGTAATGTCAAACTTGTTTTTGCATGAAACTTCAATTTTTTCCAAAAATCACATTTTTTTCAAAAAATTATAACTCGGCGGCAGATTTTTTGACCATGTTTCTCTATGGCTCAAAAGTTGCGGATTTTTGTCCCCTAAAACATATCAAAAAATCTCGAAAATCAAAAAATACGTATTTTGGGAAATTGAGTTTTAGTAAAAAAAATGTTGATAAAAAAATCTGCAATTTTTTTTTCCGTGTACCTATTTTTTTCTCAAAAGTCCTCAACAATACCTTTAACTTTGCCGAAGACACCAAATTGATCAGAAAATTCACTCAAAAGTTACAGCTGTTTGAATATTTACATACCATTTTTGTATGGACAGCAGCCAAAATTGTATGGAGACTTGTATGGGTGAACCAATGACGCAAAATAGCTTATTTGGTCATAGGGAAGGCCCCCACAAAGTTTGAGTCAATTTCGTAGAGAGTTGCTCACATGTCTGCCCTGATAAGCTTAAATCACGACAGGGCCGTAGCCAGGATTTTTGTTCGGGGGGGGCTTGGGTGCAAAAATTCAAGGAGTATAAAAATCAGCAAATCATTTATACCATCACTTGGTTTGTGGTATAATTATTGAGATGAATTGTAAAATTTTAATGTAATGTATGCAAAAAAGTTTTCGAAGATTTTCATATTAAGTTATCAATGTATTTATTGAAGAAACTCGTTCGTCATTTTTTTTCTTTATTTTAACAGCTAGTTTGTATTAAAGGAGTAGAGAAAGTGTTTTTTTTTACATTTTCTTGAATTGTTTAATTGTAATCCAATTTCGTGATAAACATCGCTAAATTTAAAATATACTTAACTTGAATCAAATTTTTGAAAGCATAAATTTTTTTTAAAAGAAGTATCGATTTATCTAACCATATGTATTATGTTTTCTGTATTTTATACTGAGATAAATTTTAAACCGTCTGGATTTACATTTTCAGCTGTGTGATAATTGTGATGGTTTATCTAACATTTTTCATTTTTTCTAGCACAACATAAAACTCATAACTGGAATATTTGTTTTTCTTAAAATTTTATAAACAAACTTAAACAATGTTTTATTTTAATTGTTCTAAGCTATTGAAGCCATTTTATATTTTGCGAAGCTCCTGGTGCTCTCAAAAATAAATAATTTTAATGAAATACAAAAATATAATCGTTGAAATTTCAGCTTCTGAAGTGTCTCCATGGCAACAAAAAAATTACGTCGAATCTCAAGTTTACATCAACTGAGTTTACATGTGATTCATTTTTTCCGTGTCGAGTAAATTCACATTTTTTTCTGTGTAGGCCTATAATAAATATATATTTGAAGAAAAAATCAGTGCCTGTGTTTAATTTTAATGTGTTAAAAATTTAGATAAAATGTATTAAATTAATTTTTAACGCCAAAATATTCACTGGAAAAGTTGTTAATAATGCATATGTAACCATTTTTAAATGCATATGTAACCGTTAAAATTTTCCTCGATTGCATCAAACATCAAAACGAATCAGGTTTAACTTTAATATTCCGACTAAACGCCATTTTCAAATTCATTACTCATTGTATTCTAAAAATTGGTCCAGAATTTGAGCAAAAATAAAATTTTAAAACATGACAAAAAAATTTAATCAGATCTCAATTCTAAAGATAATTTTTTAATAAAATTTTAATCTATATACATGTTTAATAATTTAGGATTGTAACCATTTATTAAAATCGATATTTGTTCAAGCAATATCTTGACTCTAGGAACAAAATCCTGCACATTTTATGGTTTAGAAATTTTATATTTACGAAACGTTGCTAAATTAAAAATAAAGAAAACTTTATGTAAGAATTCATAAATTAATTAGTTTTATCCTGTAAATCTAATCTTAGTCTGCACTTGAATTCAAACATACCAATATTCGAAGCATCAAAAAAATAAGATTATTAAAACATAATTTATTGAAATGATTGAAAATTATTTTTGAATATCTTTATTTAAAAATGATAAAAATTTTTTTATAATTTAAGGATTTTTAGTTGTAATTATTTTATATTTTTATGTATTTGATTTTTTCATTTTTGGAATTTCTGATTTTTTGAAATTATCATGTGTAATTATTATCTTAAATTTTTGTTTTAAAAGTAAAGAATACTTTATGTAAGAATTCTTAAATCAATTACATTTTTCCTGTAAATCAAATCTTAGTCTGAATTTTGCTACAAGAACTATATTTTACTTTCAAACGAAAATTTTGAAAATGTCCTGTAGTACGGAGACTCTTAAAACTCCATACAAAAAAATCTCAAGGAACGGTCAAGAAAAGGTTTACGAAAAGACTTCTCTTAAGCGGTACGCAGCTGAAAAGGAACAGAAACAAAAGCGTCGTTTGATATTTCTTCGGGAGCAATATGTGTTGATGAGATTTTGATTTGTTTATTTGGATGCGACTGAAAATAACGTTTGAAAATAATGTATTCGCTTAAATAATATTGAAGAATTGCCTCATGAAGCTGACTATCAAAACGCTGAATCTAAAAATGCTGAAATAAGGGAAAAGCCATTACAAAAATTACTTAATTTTCTGGGAAATATAAATTAATTTAGGAATACTAGAATTCAAACATAAAAATATTTAAAGCATCCAAAAATTAAGATTGAAAAAACATAATTTATTGGATTTTGAATTACTTAATTTTAAAATGATATTTTTTTTAGTTTAGGATTTCTTAAGTATCAATTATTTTATTAATTTTTCAGTTATAGATTTTTTAATTATTGGAATTTCAGATTTTTTGATATTATTCTGTTGAATTGCTATCTTAAATTTTTTATGTTTTTAATATTTTTATTTTTGATTTCTGGCATTTCTTTGTCTTATACCAAAAAAATTTAAATCAAAAATTATGAAAATTTAGAAATTTGAAAGTGAAAATTTTTTAAATCTTCAATTAGCCGTTGCGAATATTATTCTGAAGTTTATGTCACTAAACTCTGACCAAAGTTGAGAGGGTTACAAATCAAAACTACAAGCTATGGTTTTATTATTTTAAAAGTGTTCAAAACACACTTTAAATCAGTACAGTTGTTTTGCATCATTAGTTTTCAAAATATCTAGCTGATGGCGAAATCCTTTTTCGTGAGAAAAACTTTCCGCAGTTCCGCGACATGTTACAAAAATTCTAAATATTTTTAAACGAGCCCAAACATGTCGTATATGATTGTCAAAGCAGGAAAAACATTTCAAATTTGTTTTCCGGACCGACCTGGTCGCTGGTCCTAAAAAGACTTAATCGAAATAAGTTATTTCCATTAAAATTGTGAAGCTATTTTTTTAAAATATTGTATTTGTTCTCTGTTTTATGGTCCATTTTGAAAAGGTGGCAACATAAACTTTGGAAAATATTTACAATTGATATTCAGAAATAAGAAATTATAAAAAAAATAATAAAGAAATTTTAAAATTTTCAAAATGCAAATTCTAATCTGTAAAATCCAAAAAATAGAAATTAAATAGTTTAAAAAACTAACCTAATCCACCTATGTGGTTGATGCCTTCCTCACTTTTTACCAAAAATAGGTAATACGAGTGGTTTGGACACACATTTCAGGTTTTTTCAGATCCAGAAAAAAAACACAGATATAACTTATGTGGCAATAACTCGTTACAGGGTTGTCAGTTCTTCAATGTTTTGGACTCTTTGGAAAGGCCTTTCAATTGATGGGTCGGATGATGGATCCGGACATAGTTAACATACATTTAAAAGAGATCCGGCTTCAAAAAAGTACATGAATATCACTTAAGTAGTCATAACTCGAGACAAGTTTGCCAGATCTTCAATGTTTTGGACTCATTGGAAAGGCCTTTCAATTGCCAAATCAACGATGGGTCGGATGGTGGATCCGGACAAAGTTTACATACATTTAAGTGAGATCCGGCTTCAAAAAAAAGTACATAAATATCACTTAAGTGGTCATAACTCGAGACAGGGTTGCCAGATCTTCAATGTTTTGGACTTATTGGAAAGGCCTTTCAATTACCTAACCAACGATGGGTCGGATGATGGTTCCGGACATAGTTTACATACATTTAAGTGAGATCCGGCTTCAAAAAAGTACATAAATATCACTTAAGTGGTCATAACTCGAGACAGGGTTGCCAGATCTTCAATGTTTTGGACTTATTGGAAAAGCCTTTCAATTGCCTAACCAACGATGGGTCGGTTGATGGATCCGGACATAGTTTACATACATTTAAGTAAGATCCGGCTTCAAAAAAGTACATAAATATCACTTAAGTGGTCATAAATCGAGACAGGGTTGCCAGATCTTCAATGTTGTGGACTCATTGGAAAAGCCTTTCAATTGCCTAACCAACGATGGGTCGGTTGATGGATCCGGACATAGTTTACATACATTTAAGTAAGATCCAGCTTCAAAAAAGTACATAAATATCACTTAAGTGGTCATAACTCGAGACAGGGTTGCCAGATCTTCAATGTTGTGGACTCATTGGAAAAGCCTTTCAATTTCCTAACCAACGATGGGTCGGATGATGGATCCGGACATAGTTTACATACTTTTAAGTGAGATCCAGCTTCAAAAAAGTACATAAATATCACTTAAGTGGTCATAACTCGAGACAGGATTGCCAGATCTTCAATGTTGTGGACTCGTTGGAAAGGCCTTTCAATTGCCTAACTAACGATGGGTCGAATGATGGATCCGGACATCGTTTACATGCATATGATTGAGATCCGGATATTTGTGAAAACACATTTTTATGCATAACTTTTGAACTACTTATCAAAACTTCAAACAATTCAATAGCGATGTATGGGACCCTAAACCAAGTCGAATGCAACTGGATCGATCAAAATCGGTTCAGCCAGTGCTGAGAAAACTCAGTGAGAATTTTGGTCACATACATACATACACACACACATACACACACACATACACACACACATACACACACACAGACATTTGTTCAGTTTTCGATTCTGAGTCGATATGTATACATAAATGTGGGTCTAGGAGCTTTTAATAAAAAGTTCATTTTCAGAGCAGGATTATAGCCTTACCTCAGTGAAAAAGGCAAAATGAATTATTGATCAGAAATTATATAATTTGAAAGTGATGTTTAATTAATTTAATTTCAGAGTTTTTGAATCCAAGCTTAAACTTTTTTAACGTTTTGAATATTTTTATCATTTTATTTCTTCCTTTAAAAATCGCAAGCTCATGCACAAAGTGAAAATTAGTTGATAAAAAGTATTCACTTAGTTGATCTTCCGATTTTTGATATATTAAATAAAAATTGGAGATTGGCCACGGTGGAAACTAAAAAATGTGACCAAAAGAAAGCATTTTGGACGAGTGGTTTCGGAAAAAAGGTTTACGAAAAAGTAATAAAAAAATACACAAGGATATTTCTCAAGCATTTTTCTCTAAGGTCTTTGATATGTAACTAACCATATTCTTAAAACCAAAACGATAAAATTAGAATTGTATTTCTGATAATAGTCAAAATTCACTCAAATGTTTTTCATATTAAATGCTTTCGTTTTTGAAAACAAAATCTAAATATTTTTGAGAAATTATGATAAATTTTGAAAAATGTAGAGAAAAAACATGTATTAACAGTGTAAAGGTTTTAATGCAAATAAATGAGGGCTATTAACAGTGTAAAGGTTTTAATGCAAATAAATGAGGGCTATTAATTTTACAATCCAAATTCGACTAGCCGAAGCCTCGATTATCCAAAGTTTCGATTATCCGAAGTTCGAAGGACTTCGGATAACCGAATCAGGAACAAATGAAATCGGCATGTTTTATTTGCTTGATTTTAACATCAAATTCGGCATCTGTTTTTTTAATGGTCCAATACACCAAGTTTTTGCTTTTTGGGTGTTTTTTAATACCCCTGACGGTTTCAAAAGCACCCAAAAAGCAAAATCTGGAAATTTGGTTTATTAGACCTTTAAAAAAAACACCAGAAATATTTCTTGACCTCCATTTTGACCGCCACATTGAATCCAAAAATTCTAAATTATTTTATGGTTCTTCAGGGGTCATACTTAAGTTCTACAATCAAAAATAAGACAACAAGATCTAAGGATTTTTGCTGTCCCTATTCAGACTGTAGTCCCGATTCGCCCCAGATGACGGTAATTATTTCTATGTAGCCCCTTAGAGCAGTCCGCTAGGAAATTGCTATTTTCGAAGGTTAATAACTTTTTAGCAAAAAACCCAAAAAATAAGGTGTCTTCGGGAAAGTTTTTCCAAATTTAAAGAAGATATTAGTTCTGAAAATTGATAAGAACTGGATAGTTATTGCGCCTTCCATTGGTCAAAAACTGAAACAGTTGCTTTTCTCCATACAATTTGACGATTTTGCCCAAACTTGGTGGTCAGTGGTCAGAAAAAGCTCAAAATTTGGAACTTAGGCTAGTGATGCGTAAATCTTTGATTTCAGGGGATAGCCCCAAGTAAGCCCAGATTTGGACCATCCTAACCAATGTAATGCTAAAACTACAAGATAAATGAGATGTTACTGAATGGAACAATGTTCAAATCTGCAGCTCAATTTTTAAATATCCAAATTTTGGATCCATAATCTACAAAAACTGAGCCCGGCAATGGACAGGCAAATTACTTAGTTTGATCAATCAATTCTTGATTCTCTATCTTACAAATTATTTCTGGGAAGAGAACACACAATCATTGATTTAAGATTTTTTTAAGGTAGTTCAATTTAAAAAAAAATGGAAAAAATTTCGGGGGGGGCTGCAGCCCGGAAGCCCCCCCCCTGGCTACGGGCCTGAATCACGACTAGCCGGTCTCGGTGCAAGAACCACCACAGCGCGAGGTGCATCTTCGTTTGTATAGTGATAAAAGGCAGAATCCGCTCTTCTATCTGCAGCAGTACAAAAGCAGTTGCTTACCTTATTTCTACCGACCGCCTGATACGTGGGGTGATCTCCGCTCAGCGGATGGCTGCCGACCACGGTTGATGATGTGGACAGGTTGTTCGCTCCCTTCAAAGGAAACTTTTCCATAGTAGGTACTGGGTACACTACTTCCTCGGGGTTACGCTCGCTGAGTTTACAGTTAAGACGGTGGCGGCAATTGCGCGAGAACGGGTTTATCAACTAGCAATGATAACGCCATGCATTGTATATGATTGAGTTGATGCACTTTCGCAACTTTCGGATGGGCGGAAGCTGCCGCCGGTGCGGATTTTCACACGGGACCCGCGAAACAATCACAAAAATGAGACTGACACGTAGAGGTGACAATCGAGATGTCGTAACCCGCAAAGAATCAATCAAGCGAATCAACGAAACGGCCCACAAATTGATTAGCACTTTCAACACGTCGCAAATTGCTCAAACTTTTCCTCGGAAGTGACTTTCCTGCCAGAACCACCGTCCGAGGGTTAATGATCAATGATGATGACGAGATCTTTACGATGCATCAAAAACAATAACAACAATAAGAAGAGGCGAAGAACATCCTCTTTTTTTCCTGCTGCTGACCCAAATTACGCCCCTCACGGTAAACAAATGGTATCAAAAATATCACAATTACACGGACGAGTACACTAATCACACCGATAAGCAGAGTTTTTGCACACAAACGCGATTGTTCTACCGTTTTCAACACTGTTTTTGCATGACCGACCGACGTCTCTGCTTTTCTACCTTCACCGATGGAATTTCAATCACTCTGAATGACAACCTGTGCAGTATGACAGGAACCTTGGGGGAGCGACTTGAATCACGTGACGAGTAAACATGTATTTTTGATGAAAATCTGCAAAAAAGGAATTAAAACAACAGAACATTGAATATTGCATAAAACAAATTAAAATTAACATCCAGTTTTTTATAAAAAAAATAAACCGAAGAGCACAAAACGTGGCGTTACGTAGTTACAGAATGACTCCATAATATTATTGTACCCACCAGACTAGTCGCATGCAGTGGGTGGTGGGTGCTTCTTTCGAATTAGGGTGGACTTATTTTTTTTATTCAATCATTTTTAATTATGTTCACAATGTTAGTGATTCAGATGGCTTTTTTCGTCTAAAGTTCTTCTTGTGTGTTCTTGCTGTACACAGCATATATATCTTACGTTTTACATTTTGAATGTTAAAATGCTTATAAATGGAGTTTTTTTTTGAAAAGGTCATATAAGGCCGTTGCAAATATTTTTCAAAGTTTAGCTGTCAAGTAGGACCTTTTCTGTCAAGAAGGGCCACGAAACTATTTTTTTTAAATTGATAAATAAAACAATTATATCAAAAATTTCAGCTTAATTTTGGGACCCAATTACTGTTAATTCTTTATGAGGAAGTAACACATAATGGCAAAACAATGACAAAACAAATGAATAAAAAAACACAAAAAAAAATCAAACCTTATTTTGAAACAAATTTGGAGTTCGATCAAATCAAGAAGAAAATGTTATATCATGCATTGAAAATATAATGAAATAAGATAACAAATTTGGGATTCGATCCAGAATGTATCAATCAAGACCATAAATATTCTATAACTGACACCTAGGCAGCAATTTTAGAGAAATTGGGTACTATGTCAATTTTTATGTATATACTTTTTATGTACAACTATAAAAACACGACTAAAAACCATTTCAAATCCCTTTTTTTCATTTTAATGCAAAAAAAAAATGACTTGGAACAAGCTGTCAAGAAGGACCGCGAGGTTAATTTTTCAAAATTGATTTAAAATCCATTTTAAACTCAAAGGGTTATTGTACTCAAACAAATAAGCTTTATGGCTGTTAATAAAAATATCAGCAATCTAAGCTTCATTTTAGGTTCCAATTCTCATTAATTTTGTTTAGTTTTAAGTAGTTTTTAGTAATCCGAAATAATTCTGGAAAACTAAAAGTAATCCAGGTAATTTACTTTCCACTGGACAGTAATTCTTGATGCTGGATACCCTTTGATATTTCAACATTTAAATATTCTAAACCTAAAAATTATTTGAAAAATGGCATTTAAATAGAGATTTTTTAAAGGTCCTGTAAACGCAGGGAATCTTACTGTTTAAATGACCTGGTTGATTAGTTGGCCAACTTTGACCCAAACCATGAACCCGGCTGCTGAATATTTAACGACTCCAGTTTCTCAGAATTCATCGACTCCACTGACTCTGAAAGTGGTTTACAATTGAGTAGTGCGGTGCCTGTGTGGATGCTCAGTCCTGTTTTTTCGTGTTATTTTCCGTCTCTTTTGTGTCGCTGTTCGAGTGCATGGGGTGATTGGCTATTATAATTAAATAATGGCATCAGTAGTGCGGTGCCTGTGTGGACGCACAGTCCTGTTTTTTTTTTCGTTTTTTCCGTCTCTTTTGTGTCGCTATTTGTGTACATGGGGTGATTGGATTTCTTCTTCTTCTTTTTTCATTTATTTTTTGTTCGCGCGTTCGTTGGCCAATGAATTTTATTTTTGTTCTCTTTATATAGTTTTCGATAGAAACGATCCGATTTTTGTTTTTTGAGACAAGCAAGTCGTATTGCTGGATTAAGTCCTTTCCATATCATCGAGGATCGGAAGGCACGTCGACGGATATGTTTTAAGGCTTATGATATAAAATAATTTTAATGAATGAAGCCCTTCCTACATCACCGTTGATCGGAAGGCACGCCGACGGAGAATTTCGTGAGAATCGCGGTCGAATTAATACTATATTTAAATCCTTAGATAGGTATCTTTCCGCAGCCGGCTGCCTAAGATTTTTAAAATTTCAACCGATAAACAAATTGCTCATGGTCGCATCACCTACCACAGTGAATCCTGACCTCATACCCATCTTACTAACCCCTCAAAACTCATGTGATACTTTGTCGGAGACGCAGTCGATTTGGCGGTCCCATCACTCAAGTATCGGCTAACATTCCCATCCACTTCCCCGTGTCTTACCACTTACCACGTGGCCGGCGTCGGTATTGATCAGCACGATAGGGACCTTTGAAAATTGCGAAGGGGTGATGATTGGTTCCTACTTTTCATCTGTGGTCCACGGAGCAATGTTTGGGGGTCCTGGTCAATAACGAAGTAGCAGCTACGGGTAGACACCAATGCTATGCTATGCTATGCTATTCATCGACTCCACTGACTCCGACTCCAGAGCCCTGGATTTAAGATAAGCTTTTTAGCTACGATTTTAGTCTTTTTGATTAGTTTCGATTACACGCTTTGCTCAAATGGATTATACACCATTGAGTTTTGAGTTTTTTTTTTGTAATAATTGTGTAATTTCAAATCTGTTGATACTAAATTTCTAAAATCACACATTGGACGGGTTTGATTTTTTTGTGAATCAAAGATTAAACATATTTTAAAGATAGAACACGTTAAAACCATTATGGATTCTAAATCGCATTTAAATATCAATGAAATAAAAACATTGTGATTTTTTAATTCGTTGAACTATCAATTATATTTAGAGTTTTTCTGAGTTTTTTTAAAGACCCTTTATACTATTTTCGTATGATAATTTTTTCATTTCCACTTGCATTGTGGCGTTCTACCTTTACTACCCTAGCAAGAACAGCACTTTTTGCTCACACAGTCTATCACAAATTGCCAGTCGGTGCCATCTATCTGCGTCGCGTTCTACCTATCGTGTCATGTATTGAATTGCTCTGCATTAAAATGCCGGTTTTAAAACTTCTTAGGATTCTCACATATCTCATGACCGTGGGTATGTTATCGGCCCAGGCCCAACCGGTGTCTCAACCAAACGTTCTGCTGATCATGCTGGACGACTTCCGGCCCGCGATCAAAGCCTTTGGAGACGTAAACGCCATTACGCCGAACATTGATCGGCTCGCCCAGAAGGGATACTATTTTACGAACGTTTTTGCTCAGGTAAGGGGTTTCCTTTGGTGAATGATTTAGTAACTGTAACAAGGGGTTGTTATTTTTAGCAATCGATTTGTGCGCCGAGTAGAAATTCTTTGCTCACCGGAAGGCGACCCGATACTACTAAGTTGTACGATTTCTACAGCTATTGGAGAGAATTTGCGGGCAATTTTACAACCATTCCTCAGTATTTTAAGGAAAATGGCTACAGCACGCAATCTATTGGAAAGATATTCCATCCTGGAGTTTCGTCAAACTATTCGGATGATTATCCGCTGAGCTGGAGCTACGTCCCGTACCATGCACCAACGGCGGAGTTTATGAACAAGCCAGTTTGCATAGACAAGGCAACGGGGAAGTTGAAGAAGAATCTGCTTTGTCCAGTTGTGCTGGAGTTACAACCTCAAGGAACACTTCCGGACATCCAGAGCACGGCAGAAGCTAGAACGTTTCTTAAAGCCAAAAGAAATTCAAGTCAACCGTTCTTCCTGGCCGTCGGTTACCACAAACCCCACGTTCCCTTCCGGATCCCAGAACGTTATCTGGATCTTCACGATGTCAATAAGTTCAAAACGCTAGATCTGGACTACCCTCCCCATGGACTTCCGTCGGTCGCTTGGAATGCCTACCAGGACCTTCGAAGTCGGGACGACATTAAAGAGCTGAACGTTAGCTTTCCTTTCGGTCCGATTCCGGACGAAACCAAGGTCAAAATCCGTCAACATTACTACGCAGCCGTAACTTACGTGGACGAACTCATTGGCAGACTTCTAACGGAGGTCAACTTTGACAACACGGTCATCGTGCTGACGTCGGACCACGGTTGGTCCCTCGGAGAGCATGCCGAGTGGTCAAAGTTCAGCAACTATGACGTGGCGCTGAACGTTCCGCTGATAGTGTACAGCCCGGACATCGCAACACGGCTCAACAATAAGATTAGTCGGGTGGGCGAACTGCTCGACTTGTTTCCGACGCTGGTTGAGCTGGCCGGATTGCCACCGGTAGAGCGGTGTGAAGATGCTAGTAAGGAGGACACGTGCGTTGAGGGGAAATCCCTTTTGCCTTTTATTAGAGGAGGTTCAACATCGGCAGATGCGTCGTTGGATGAGGCTTTTAGTCAATACCCGCGACCGGGCACGTACCCAACAGTGTATCCGAACTCAGACAAGCCAAAGTTGTACCAAATACAAATTATGGGATATACAATGAGGACGGAGCGCTTCCGGTATACGGCGTGGATCGGGTTTGATCCAGCCACATTTAAGAGAGGTACTATTGGGTTCTTGTAACTTAAGTTTTGAGAATAAATCATATTCATATTAAACTCTCCTTATTCTTTCACAGATTGGTCTCAACTGTACGGAGAGGAACTGTACGACCACAGCATCGATCCAAAAGAGAACCTTAACCTGCTGGATCGGCCGCAGCTTGGCGAGGTAAAGTCTTGGTTGAAATTGCGATTACAGCAGAAATTTCTCTAGAGTTTCAACAGACGAATTAGTATAATGGAATCTTCAAAACCGGTTACGATATACAAACAAACAAAGTTATGCGTACCATTTTATAGAATAGACTGAATAAATACGAATAAAGTAATCAATTACCTGGGTTTCATTTTGCGACACGCTCGACCAACTGTTCGCTCAGTTCCCAAAGGCTCTGCTGCATGCGTTTGCTCTTGGACGTTCCGCTAGGTTCGCACACGTAGCAATTGTTGAAGTACAGCCCGGTCAGGCCGTTGAGCTCGTGAGCCGTGGCGCAGTAGATTGTTGTGCTGGCAGCTTGTTGTAGCGATTTGGTAAACGGACGCACCAGGGCAAACAACACCCGGTAGAACCACCAGTTGCGGGCAATCTGCGACGAAACCATGTTGCCCGGATGCAGTGAAAATACCGATATGCCGCGGGTCTTCCAACGGCGAGCCAGCTCAGCGGCAAACAGGACGTTAAACAGTTTTGCGTTGTTGTAGGCCACCATGCTCCAGTACTTGTTCGGGGGCGGCGAGAGGTCGCTCTCGGACAGTTTGGTCAGCATGCTGAAGCGATGTGACTCGGATGAAACCACCACGATCCGGCTGGTGTGGTCCAGCAATTCAGAGAGTAGCGTTGTTAGTAGGAAGTGCGACAAATGCGACACTTGGAATGTTGTTTCAAATCCGTCTTCGGTAGTGCTGTACGGCAAGGCAAAAACTCCGGCGTTCAGAATAAGCATGTCCAGGTGCTTCCAGCGAGACTTGACCTGGGCTGCGCATTCCCGGGTCGACTCCAAAGAAGCCAAATCTAATTTAACAAAAGAACACTTTTGTCCAGCCGTGCTCTTCTCCTTGACAATCCGTTCAATTGCTTCTTTGGTCGCTGTCTCATTCCGACAGGCAAAGATAATCTCACATCCGTGCAACGCCAACGACCGCGCCGTCTCAAACCCAATCCCGGCGTTACACCCCGTAATCAGCGCCACTTTTCCGCTCAAGTCACGCCCGTGCAGGACCTGTAGAGCACTGGTCCCGCTATCAAATCGCTGTCGTAGCTCACCCACCTGGGCAGATTCCTCCACGGCAAAGGCCAATCTCGGATCGGTGTACGACTTGCGCTGGGTCTTCTCGTCCAGAAAAATAATCTTACCCGTAGATTCCTCCACATGTTTCGTCCACCCGAGCGGCAGATCTCCGGACACGCGTTTCATTTTCCCGGTGCGCGGATGTGTCCACTGGGTGCTCTTATCATGGTGGTTCACGTAGTATACGAACCCGTCGTTGGTTGCGCGCTCCTCCCAGGCCGGTGGCAGCTCGTCCTCCGAATCCGACTCAGGAAGTGGGACAGACATTTTGCTCAAACGTGGCAATTGCCGTATCTCCAGGGAATGGTGCGAAAGAGGCAAAGTCGAACCGTTTGACTACGTGTCTGGATCGGCACTGATAAGAAATCTAATCTGATAACGGCCACGATACCGATCTGGTCTGATAAACAAATTTCTACTGACGAACCATCGTCAATGATGATGATGAAACAAAAAAAAAACAAACAACAGCAAATTTAGCTACACTGAAAAAAATTTTAGAGAGATTCTTCGTTGACAGACCACCCGAGCAAAAGTAAGCGGGGGAGAGAAGATGAGAAAAGTTGATTTCGGCAAAATCTTTATTATTTTTGCAGTTGTGTTAATTCGAGACGGAAATTGAACAGATACCCAGTCACGACGTTCTAGCAAGACTCTAACAGAATTCTTAGAGAGCTGGTTATTCTTAGAGCATTCTAGCAGAAATGTTCCACCGTTCTAGCAGGATTCTGACAGAACCAGCTCTGCTAGAATATTTCGTGACTGGGTAACATTGCATGTTTACATGCAATGTATTGTTAAAGTCTGCTTAAACCGCTTGAACTGGCACACGCTTTCAGCGAATCGAATAGCGCGCTCCAAAATCGTTCTGAGCGCAGATTTTATTGAAACGACACAAATTACAAATTGAAGCACAGTCGCAATATGGGGGAGAGCATTAGTTCAGCGAACCCTGAAGGTAGATGGAGTTGGTGTTCGCTGGAGAATTTGCGGTCAGAATTTTCTCAAAAATATGTATGGGGTAGCACGTCAGTTCGTCAGTTCTATAAGTTCATGAGGTTTATGCAAAATGCCAAAACCTTTTTTTAAATCAATTTTCCAAATAATTGAAAATTGCATTAACGGATTGATTGAAAAAGTTTCATTTAAAAACCATTTATTATGTATACCGAAACTGAAGGAGCTATTAGACTATGGCAAACAAACTTGCTCTTTTTTGTGTTTGACAGTTTGCCAAACTCGCAAACTTGTAAAATGCACACAAACAAATGCAAAAAGTTTGTTTGTTTGCCAGTTTGTTTGTTTGTTTATTTGTGATAGTCTGATACGTTCTTGAGAGGATACTTTTGCCCCTTGAAAATTGACCGATTCTCCGACTGCTTAAAATCCAAAGTTTTGACTGTAGCAGCACAATAAAAGAAGAAACCTCTCAATGTTTTTTTTTTTACATATTTGGAAAGATAATTGATTTTCCTACATAAAAATGTCGTGTAGAATGAACAATATTGTACCTGTGCTTCCCCTGAAATGAGAATGTAGTGCGACAAGACAACATCGTAAAACTTGACTTTAAACTTTTGCTCTTCTACACATTATTACAAATTAAAAATTCAATATTTTGCTCCTGTAACTAAACGAATTGGTTGTAATTTGAGTTTTTGCCAGTCATTTCTTTGCGTGCCGGGACAACAAAAGGAGCAGATTTATTAAAAAACGCTCCTCTCCTATTCAATGGCTTAAGCAGAAATTTTCTGGCAAAAACAGAAGAAGAATACCCACAATTGGAATTGAGTTATCTAAGCCCGCTTTCACGCACACTAGCACGCCATTTGTTTTACTGGTTGGTACAAAATTTAACCTCAATCTTTTTCGTGTACGTACACGCAATACATGCGTACGTAGATATTATTGGTTAAGTTACTGCTTACAAAAGCTTCCTCTCCTTTTTTCTGTTGTTTGTAAATCTATATTTCTTTTTGAGCTGCATATTGGCCCTATGCAATGACAAACAAATGCTTGAAGCTCTATCTAACTCACGACGCAACGATACAATTTGTGCTATATAAAAAGTTTGAAATTGTATCTTAAAAGGGGAATTCTCTGGCCGGCGCAGATTTTTATGCGAATGTTGAGATCTGCTTTATTTTATACAAAAAAAAACAGGTTAAGTTTGCGTGTTTGGGAATTTCCTCAAATACAAACATTATTCAATCAAACCATCCACATTAACGACCCCCGGGTCTTTTGTGGTCTCTATTGCAAGTTTCTGCTCGAACCTAGGAGTCCGAAGGCTTGAATGGGGAGAACACCCAAACCTCTTTTTACTCCAAGGAACCTTCCACCCCAGTGTTTGAACTGACGACCTTTGGATTGCGAGTCCAACCGCCGCCAGCGATTCCACCGGAGTAGGCTTGGTTTGGTGTGTTGTTTGTACTTATGGCATGGAGACGACTCCTACACCTGAAATGACTTAACGGCCTAACAACCAAGGCCGGGACCGACATTTTACTTCCTCATCCGATGGAAGGTTGCAGCAGATGGGAATCGAACCCAGAATCATCCGTTTAGGCTTTGTATCATACAAAGCCTATTGAATAATGTTTGTATTTGAGGAAATTATCAAACACGCAAACTTAACCTCTATTTTTTGTATAAAATAAAGCAGATCTCAACATTCGCATAAAAATCTGCGCCGGCCAGAGAATTCCCCTTTTAAGATACAATTTCAAACTTTTTATGTAGCACTTTTGTATGGAGCGTTGTATGAAGAATGGTGCAAAATGCCTGATTTGTACATATGGAATCGAGGAAAAAAGTTTTATACGAATTAAAAGTCTATTAGCGAAAACGTAGAAAATGTCCAATAGTGGAGTTTTTTTTTTGAAAAGGTCCAATAAACTAAATTTCCAGTTTTTGCTTTTTGGGTGTTTTTGAAAACGCCTTGAGTCAGCGGTATTAAAAAAACAGCCAAAAGCAAAAACTGAAAATTTGGTTTATTGGACCTTTTTTTTTAAAAAAAAACTCCTGAATAGTAGTGTTAAATTTAGAATAAAACGGAAAACCTATTTAAAATTTCATTCATCTTAAGCTTTCTGAAAAGGTCCAGTAAACAAATTTATTTTTTTTTGTTTTTTGGAAATATAAAATATTTAGTTTGTTTGTTAGAACTTCAAGCAAAACAAAATCAAAAATTCCATAAATGTATTTTTTTAAATTAAGATTAATTCAAAATAATTTTGGAATAAAGCGTATTCATGAAAGTGGCAACTCTGGTGTCGACAAAATTGCCCGCTCGTATCTCACAAACACCACCTCAACTCCGGTCGCACAAAAGTGGAAAGCAAATGCGTAAAAACGGGATCCGTCAGCTGTCATTCTCCCCATTGATAAAAATAATCTTTCAACACAAAAGTGCACAGTGATAGGCCAGCCATCGAGAGGTCCAAAATTCGCAACAACTCTCTCCCCCCCTAGGCCCTTAGAGGCATTTTAGTGTGTAGAATTGGCGCAAATTGCCCTCGAATTGGTTCCGCCGCAGTTGGTGTTGGTTAGGAAGGTGGTGTGAATGATCTATCCGAACGCTGACCAATCGCGTTGTTAGTTTGGTGTCCCATCACGATTGACATCATCTCCGCCAGCCATCGAACTTCACTTGGTTAGATCACCCCCCGAGGGAAGACGACGCGACAAAAACAATTATGAATGATTGGGTAAGCAAACCTTATCGGCGACTGACCATTTTGATGGAATACTTTAGATTTTGGCGGGACATTTTTTGACATTAAGTTGATGGTATTTAGTGGTTCAAGTAATTTTACAATCAAATCTTCTTTTTAAATACGTTGTATTTTCCTACACAACGCAATCCCATAATTTGACGTCTGAGTAAAGTGTGTAAGCAACATATTTTGTATTGAACACCACACTAGCTTACTTGTTGCTGCTTGTGTGGATGAAAACCTTTTTCAGCATGTTGGTGTAAATTATAGATTTGGTTCGCATTTGGTGTTACTAATGTGTTTGGCTGTGTAACATCACTTGAAAACTGCTGGTAGAAACATATGTTTTTCACGGAATAATATCATGCTTGTGTGTTGATTATCTATAATTTGATTGCGCTTCTTTGTGTTTGAGAAATTGTTAATCTGTCTTATGTCAAACATGTCAATTGCAGTGGTTAATAACTTAATCACTCCACTTAAGAATTATCAGTATCGAAGTGTGGGAAAACTTTTTTCTATTTTGATACATATACATTGAAAAAAAAAAAAAAAGATTTATCACTTGAATTGTTTGCATATTTCACAAAACAGGTATATGAGCAATTCTCGCTGAAACCGTCCCACTAGATGCACATGTTCTCAAATCGTTACGGCAATGTTCTCATTCGATTCAGCGCACCAAAAAACCATTAAAACAACCTTCGAACCAATGAAAATGTCAGCCGTTAGCCACCTGTAAATAAAAACTTGTATTGAACTATGGATTTTTTCGAAAAAATGCCCTAATTTGGAGAAATGATATCTTCCAAAATACATTACCAAACATCAAAAAGTTATATATCGTTGGAAAGGTAATCGCCAGGGCTTTCTATCGCACTTTGAAAAACATTTCAAACATTATTTTTTCAAGGGTAATTTTAAGGGTTTTTGAGAAACTTACTCATAATTTTGAATTTTGACCGTGTTCGCAACCACTTATCATTACGCAACCATTTTCATTCGAAAGATTGGAAGATTTTGCATAAAATCAACTTGAGAAAAGTAGTGTAATGAAATAGTTTTCGTATAGTTATTAACGGATGAAAGAAATTGGTAAAATTTCAGTTAAAAATAACCAAAGCTCAGACTTCAGAAATGAACCTAATTTACAGTCAAAACAAAGCAGGATTGTATTTGAGCCGAATGTACAGTCATCTGAGGCAAATCTGGATATATAGGATGAATAGGGACAGCTATATCAACTATACTTTCACTCATCACATCATATTTTTACATTGTTTATGTAAAAACATACATAAACAAACAAGTTTCTAAATTTTATGCAATTAAGTACTCCGAAAACTAATGTCCTTACTAAGACTGTAGTCTCGATTCGCCACATTTCACTGAAGTAATATTTTATGTACAGAATTTGTTTTGGGAAGATCTGCATTATTTGTATAACCTCAATCGTGGACAAAAAAGTGCAAAGTTCAAATCAATATTTTTTTATCAAGTTAAAATTATATGGGGCTGTTGATACCATACACACAAAAAAATATTTCCGAATGTTACATCATTTATGATGTAACACTTTTGCACGTCATTAAACATTTAAATTTAAATGCAATTTGATGTAAATTTGCAACAAATTATTCGTAAAAACATGAATTTACGTGTGATTCAACTGTTTACGTCGAATCTCAAGTTTAAATCAACTGAGTTTACATGTGATTCATTTTTTCCGTGTCGAGTAAATTCACATTTTTTTTCTGTGTAGAAACAAGCAAAAAACTCGATTTTCGTCCAAATTGGACTACGCCCTTTCATCAGACACAAGTCAATTTACGAAAAATTTACCTTAATTTGAGATTAAAAACTGCCCCCAATTGAAAACTGAATGAAAAAATAACTGAAATTAAAACAAAAAAAAAGTTAAAAGCTACGCACTTATTTTTTATTTTAGGGTGATTGCCTGGTTCTCGACATAAAAGCAATTTTAGGTGAATTCTAGTACTACGTTTTGAAAGCAAGTGATAAGGGTACCATTTGGTACCATTTCCCAAAACAAATTCTGTACATAAAATATTACTTCAGTGAAATGTGGCGAATCGAGACTACAGTCTTAGTAAGGACATTCGTTTCAAAGTACTTAAAAGCTTAAAATTTAGAAACTTGTTTGTTTATGTATGTTTTTACATAAACAATGTAAAAATATGATGTGATGAGTGAAAGTATAGTTGATATAGCTGTCCCTATTCATCCTATATATCCAGATTTGCCTCAGATGACTGTACATTCGGCTCAAATACAATCCTGCTTTGTTTTGACTGTAAATTAGGTTCATTTCTGAAGTCTGAGCTTTGGTTATTTTTAACTGAAATTTTACCAATTTCTTTCATCCGTTAATAACTATACGAAAACTATTTCATTACACTACTTTTCTCAAGTTGATTTTATGCAAAATCTTCCAATCTTTCGAATGAAAATGGTTGCGTAATGATAAGTGGTTGCGAACACGGTCAAAATTCAAAATTATGAGAAAGTTTCTCAAAAACCCTTAAAATTACCCTTGAAAAAATATGTTTTGAAATGTTTTTTAAAGTGCGATAGAAAGCCCTTGCGATTACCTTTCCAACGATATATAACTTTTTGATGTTTGGTAATGTATTTTGGGAGATATCATTTCTGCAAATTAGGGCATTTTTTCGAAAAAATCCATAGTTCAATACAAGTTTTTATTTACAGGTGGCTAACGGCTGACATTTTCATTGGTTCGAAGGTTGTTTTAATGGTTTTTTGGAGCGCTGAATCGAATGAGAACATTGCCGTAACGATTTGAGAACATGTGCATCTAGTGGGACGGTTTCAGCGAGAATTGCTCATATTAAAACTACAGCATAAATTATTATTTTTACACAACAGAGAGTGCAATCTGTAGACACCCGCATACGATTATACGCGGCATTAAACAAATTGTTTCAAAGTAACTTATAAGTGGCTGACATGCAATGCAAAATTGAAACATTGGTTTAAGCAATTAGTGATTAAGTAAGAAAGTAAGTTATTAGACCCTAAAATTGAATTTAAATTAAAGAGTTTTTTTTAATTATTTTTGCATGATTATATACATAAGGCTACCAACTCTTGCTAAACCAAAACCCGGAAAATCGTTCTTTAAAAACAAACAGTCAATGAAATAAAAATTGGCAAAAGAAAAAAATCGTTCAAAAGGTATTATTGTCATCACTAAATTCCGTACAAATCCGTAATATACGTAAAAACCCTTACAAAAATCCGGCCGAATGAAAATCAGCGTAGGGGGTCGAAAATCCGTACAGTTGGTAACCTTAAATATACAGTTATAGACAAATTTAATATTTTTTTCAAAAACAATATTTTTAAGAATTCGTGATCAGTCATGTAGCATAATTTTAAATACAGCCCAGAATCGATTATCCGAAGTTTAAATAATCCGAAGTTCGATTTTTAGAAAGTTTCTTATAAAAACTAACACTTACAGTCTGTGGAACTAAGGATAATCTGGAGTTTTTTTTTTTGAAAAATTCCAATAAATCAAATTTTCAGTTTTTGCTTTTTGGGTGTTTTTGAAACCGCCTTGAGTCAGGGGTATTAAAAACACTCAAAAAGCAAAAACTGAAAATTTGGTTTATTGGACCTATTTAAAAAAAAAAAACAAAAACTCCAGAAAAGAGTTTTTTTTCGTAATTTTTAATTTTCTCGCTTTTAATCTGTGACCTTATTTATATCAAACCAAAAAATATAAATATTGAAATCTTGCCAAATCGGCTGATTTCATGACAAATTTCTCGTTATTTTACTAACCAGTGACGATAGTATGATCAGAAACATGCAATAGATACCGCAAGAACTACGGATTGTTTGTTTTTTTTTTTTTTGTTTTGACGGTAGTAAATAATTCTCATGCATGTGTTGTTTGTCCATATCCCATGACATAATTAAAAATGTTGTACTCAAAATTTCAATCAATAACTATTCCAAACAAATCCATTTCAATTGAAATTAATCGAAACCGGTCCACGTTCATTAACATTCAGAGTCTAGCTTCGGCCATGATCCCTCGATTGGCCTTATTCTTGTTCTCTTTGGTGCCGTCCCGTCAAGATCACGTGAGGGGCACCTCTTTCTTCGCCTCCTCTTGGACGGTGGTTTAACGCACTAATTCTTATCGCATGGCTGACCATTTCTGGGCAATGTCAGCCTGGATCAAGTAACAGCAACGATCGAAAGGTGCGTCGCGATCGTTGGAAGAGAGTCTCCCCAAGTTTACCGCTGTGCGTCAGTTTCAATCAAATATATCCGGCACGAACTGGATATTTCAATGTTTTTCTCTGTTGCCAACACACCGGCTTGACGACTTTAGAGCAGGCAGTGTGGCTCTCTCGGATGCGATGAAAGCAAGTTTAACCATCGACCGCGTATTTGCATGTTCACTCACCCATATTACTTTTTTTTTTTCTACCTCGTCAACACTTATCAATGCACCATTTTTACAATAATTAACGTAGCGTGTGTTACCTACTACTGCACTTGGAATGTGCATATGATGACTGAGTTTGATTTTTAACGATTCGTGGTCGTTTCAGCGTGAATGGTTATTCTTAACATTTAAAACTTTATATTTTGTTGTAAACTATCACATTTGATTTAATGGACTTAATTTCATAACAAACAGAAGGGACAACCTTTACAAATGCCTGGAAGGTACTAACCCGTTTACGATTCGCAGTGACATTTGTCCATGGCCTTCACATAATCGAGTCTGAACTGTATTTTTCTGCTTTTTTACAATAATAAATCTTAGATGAAAAGTATTCCATACCACTTAATTATAATTCGTTAAACATGGTTGCATCCCACCCTAGTTGGCCTGAGTTCTATCCCAGTCACCCCCGGTGGCATTTTTCGTGACGAGGTTTGTATGATCACGAAAATCAAACACAACTTTCTACACGAATAGAAATCCTGTAAGTTAATCCGGTAACTCTATGTTGTTGAATTCCAAAACAAATCGCACTGTTTCGAAAATTAACATTTTTTTCGCTGCAAATGTTTTCAAAATCGACAAAATTGTTGTTAAAATTGGAAAAAAGGTTGAAGATTTTGGAAACATTTCGATGTTTAACAAATTCTACAATAGAGCAATTCTCCACCAAACCCGGAAATGGATTTTACATATATTTTTTGATTTGGCTCAAACATTGTGGGGGCCTTTCCATAAAAGTCTCTATACAATGTTGGCAGCTGTTCATACAAAAATGTAACGTCAATATTTGAAAATCTGTGACTTTTCGAAGATCAAGTAGGCAAAGAAGTAGGAATTGATGAGAAATATTCAGAAATAATAGGCACATGGAAAAAAATGTGATTTTTGAACTAACTTTCACATAAATAAAATTTCCCAAAATCCGTATTTTTAAATTTTTGAAATTTTTAATTATTTTAGAGAAAAAACCCGCATTTTTTAAACCATTTGAAGTATGTACAAAAATTTTGCCGACTAGTTATGATTTGTTTAAATAATGATTTTTGTAAAAATTGAAATCTAGTACTTAAATTTTTTGACCTCATTTTTGCCTTCCTCACTGAGGTAAGGCTATAATCCTGCTCTAAAAATGAACTTTGTATAAAAACGTCGTAGACCCACCTTCATGTATACATATCGACTCAGAATCGAAAACTGAACAAATGTCTGTGTGTATGTGTGTGTGTATGTGTGTGTGTATGTATGTATGTGACCAACAAACTAGCTCATGTTTCTCGGCACTGGCTGAACCGATTTGACCCGAACCTGTTGCATTCGACTTGGTTTAGGGTCCCATAGATCGAGTTTTATACAGATTGAAGTTTCGATAAGTAGTTCAAAAGTTATGTATAAAAATGTGTTTTCACATATATCCGGATCTCACTTAAATGTATGTAAACTTTGTCCGGGTCCATCATCCGACCCATCGTTGGTTAGGTTATCAAAAGACCTTTCCAACGAGGCCAAAACATTGAAGATCTGGCAACCCTGTCTCGAGATATGGCCACTTAAGTGACATTTATGAACTTTTTTGAAGCCGGATCTCACTTAAATGTATGTAAACTATGTCCGGATCCACCATTCAACCCATCGTTGGTTAGGTTATCAAAAGACCTTTCCAACAAGTTTAAAACATTGATGATCTGGCAACCCTGTCTCGAGGTTTGGCCACTTAAGTGATATTTATGTACTTTTTTATTCTGGATCTTAAAAATAGATGAAATTTTTGTACAATTCCATCATATCAGCAATTGTTGGTAATAAGTGAGGAAGGCTCCAACCACATAGGTGGATTAAGTTAGTTTTTTTTTACTTAAAATCGTATTTGAAATCTAAAAGTACTTTACAATTTTTTTGGTTAAGTGCACCGTTTTCAAAATATAGCCATTCAAAGTTAAATTTGTCAGAAAAATTCAGGATTTTTTATTTTTTAAATAGTGTTCATGATTGTCCATTCCCGAAAATATTTTTTTTTCGAAAGGTTCAGAAAATGTCCTACAATTTCTTCTAAGAAACATTGAAGAGAGATACAGCGGATAAAAGAAAAAGAACCCCCCCCCCTTCAAGGTTGGCCTGAATGATCAGGGGGCAAACAAATTTTTTTTTTCGAAAAACTTAAAAATTTCAATGAATCAAAGTTTAATCAACTGAAAACCACTTAAAATGCATTTTCCCGCGTTTGTAATCATATTAAGCATGTTTCCTTTGAAAACATTTTAAATTTTCGTGAAATACCAATGTACAGTCCTACAAAAAGTTTTTTTTTTGCGAAAAAAATCCGTCAATACTTCGATATTTTAATACTAATGATTGGAAAGCAACTGTACGCCTGTAAAATGCATTTTAAAACACTTCCAAATGTTGAAATCTAGGCTTGTAATTTCAATTTTTATATATTTTTAATCCCCCCCCCCCCTCCCTTCGACTTTGGTCATTTTTTCTGACATAAAAGATGTACCCCTTCCCAGATGTAATATTTTCATGATTTTTTTTACTGTGTACAACTTTGGCGAAGAAACCAAATCAATCAAAAATTTCCTTGAAAAGTTACAGATTTTCGAATATTTACGAACTATTTGTGTATGAACAGCTGCCAAAATTATATGGAGATTTGTATGGGTGAACCAATGACACAAAAGGGCTTCTTTGGTGATAGGGAAGGCCCCACAAAGTATGAGCCATATAAAAAAAATAAAAATGGTCGAAATCGGCCGATTTTGTAGAGAACTGTTCTTGAACTCTTCAATTTGCGAAAAAATCTCAAGCCTATCAAAGGCTATCAAAGTTACTCTGTTTTAAAGTATCTTTATGTTATTAAGAATCCACTACACGCGAACATTTTTTGCTTCGACTTTTGTACGGAAATTGTCATAACTCTGTATCGAAAACAGTTAGAGTTCCACTTTTTGGTCCTGTAGAAATGTTACGCAAAGTTAACAAGACCTAATTAAAAAAAAAATGATTTGATTGTTTCAATAGTTTCTCCAAAAAGCAAAAAAAAAAAACTTGCTAAAATAGCTATTCTATTTTCTATTCAGAGTTATGACATTTTCCGTAAAAAAGTCGAAGCAAAAAATGTTCGAGTGTAGTGGATCCTTAAGGGCCGCGTAGTGGCTTAATTAGGTTTGTTTATAGGATGGACCCCATAAAGGTGTCATATCAAACTCAATTTTCCGGCACAGCAACTAGAAATAACAAATGACAAATAAGCAAATAATTTGTCTAGAACTTATGTTTGAAATTGATTTTTTCTTACTGCCGCTCGAGGCAAGTCCGTCCCATTGAATGTAAGTTTTTTATTTTAACAATTTAGTATCCAGCTCAACTCTATGCCGTCTTTCCCGACATTTTCCACCATTTTCAGGTAAATAATGTTTCCGATTGGGGTGTTTATTCCACCATCATGTTGTGTTTATTTGCAGATTTGAAGAGACGAGTTGTCCCAAATACTGGTCCGCTGCTGATAAACTCGCCCCAAGGCAAACAACATCGTCGTCGACATTTTCCAAAATAATCGCGCGCAGGCTTGATAACATATTCGCAAGTCAAAGGCAGCATGGCCGACAATCTAGGACAGTCGTCGAACCCCAAGCGAGCCAGAATAATGCCCGCGGAGGAAGAAGATCGGAAGGAGGACTTAACCTTGATAGAGTCCGTCATGGCAGACGAGTTCACGGAGGCTGTTAAGCTGATAGACGTTTATGTTGGCCGTATTGCCGACCTGCGTCACATATCGAAGCTAATTTCGGCGCTGGGCGGCTGCCTGCCGATTCCGGCCCGACTGCAGCATTTGAAGCGCGTTGGGCGTGATGGCCAAATTATTCTCGCGGAAACGACCGAGCTCGTGAAGCTGCTGGAGTGTGAAGGATTTATGGAGCACGATTCGGGGGTTGGGGAAGGGCTGGAGAAATATTTCAAGTCGAAGAAGCTGGACGAGGAGCTGGTAGAAAGTTTGTACACCGACTTGACTGTTCGTAAGGTAGCTAAGGATGCGCCGAGGTTGAGATGGCAGTACGAGGAGGCCAACGGTCATTGGCCTTGCAAGTTCCATCCGAATAAATATGTGGAGAATCTCTTCAAGAACACCGTCTTCAACGAGACTGAACGGAGGTTTCACCAGCAGATCATGTCCGCGGCTCTCTTTTTAGCGCAGAACCACGAGGGTAAACCTTTTGGGATATGTGTTAATCCAAAGCTCAAACGAATCGCCGCCATCGGGGTTGACAAAAGTGAAAAACATCCGATAATGCACTGTCCAATGGTTCTGATCGACAACGTCGCCGTCTCACAGGAGGGTGGCGTTTGGCATCGTAGTTTTCAGCATGATCTAGAGGTAGAAAAGGGCTACATTCTTGGAGGAATAGAACCAGATTACATCCGATTGCTGACAGGGAAATTTACCGACATCCGCTTTGGAGCTGAGCCGATTAAATCTGCTGCTGAAGTTAAGCTTGACGAGCTGCCAACCCACGATGATAACCTGGCAAAGTACGGACCTTATCTCTGTACCGGGTACGACGTGTATCTAACTCACGAACCGTGCATAATGTGTGCGATGGCACTCACACACAGCCGGGTGCGCCGCGTGTTCTTCCATCGCAAAACAAGCCGAGGCGCGCTGGGCTCCATCACGAAAGTTCATTGCATAACAGGACTGAATCACCACTACGAAGCATTTCAAATTTTGTGAAATATAACTACTGCACTCAATTGTCTATCATTTTGCCACTGGTTCCATATTCGAAAAACTTCCCTTAAAAAAACCAATTCATAAAAAAATAATATTAAATTTTTATTGCTCTGTTTGTGACCATACTCCGCAAAACTATAACACACATTTTGTTCTAATAATCGATTCGCAAAACGTAGCTTCCAGCAAACGGCGCGGCGCGGCACCCAATTGGGGTCAATTGTGCGGGTCACGGGCCACGTTTTTTAATTCTGCTTGCTTGCTCGTCGATCATCGTTTATTTTATTGCATTTTTAAATTAATGTATACTGTCTTGAAGCTGTCGTTGGTGTTGTTGTTGGGAACATGTTCGGGGTTTCCATACATTCATAGTTTCGATCGCGCAAAGCTGGGAACGGTTATTGAACGTTATTGTTTTCTTGTGGCGACTTAAACGATGGTCAATTTAGAATGTGGCACTCTCATCACAGAACGCAAATAAATTTTATCTTGGCCTATTTGCTGTTTTTTTTTGTGTCAAATAACACAATGATAAAAACTGAAAACGACTGTTCACGACTACTTCTCCTTGACGTTTCTAATCGCCCCAGTTTAACATAGATAGCGTTGAAGCACTAAATTTTCCCACATATTTTACATTAATTGTATAAATATCTCATTAAAATATTTGTATATTCTCACAGAAAACCCAATTAATTGTTCTTTGTTCTTTTCGAAGAGAAAAGAAATACTTCGACACATTGATGTGATTTTAATGTTTTTTGGTTAATCATAACATTAAATATCAGTCATTTACATGATGTTTCGTTCAACTTTGCAAATTTAGCTGTTCTGATATTTACAATCTTTCGGACTATTGTTAAAATCGTTTTTTTATCATAACTTTTGAAGTACTAAACTAAACTCTATAATTTTCAATAGCGACTTATGGGACCCCAAGATGGATCGAATGATACCAAAACTGACAGAATCGGTTGAGCCAGTGCCGAGATAATCCGGTGCAATTTTTTTGATCATGGGATACACAGACATTTGCTCACAATTTGATTCTGAGTTGATATGTATCCGTGAAGGTGGGTCTAGGTGGTCAAATCAAAAATTTATTTTTTTTAATGATTTTTAAGTCTTTCCTCAGTGAACTGCCGTTTTACGGCGATATGATGTATACGCCATTTTGGACATTTTCAATTTTATTGTACAGTCTGATAAAGAATCTTAAAAGCTACCTCCTGACGAAAGAATTTTTCAAAAAACTGCTCTGGGGCCCATTTTATTAAGCAAACAAACAATGATGTATACGCCAATTTTACTCATCATGATGTATGTATACATTGAGAATAGATAGAAGTCAAATTCAATACTATAGGAATAGGAAAAAAACAAGAAATTTTGTAGGGGCCACATTTTTATTGTACTTTTTAACAGTTTCTACAGAGCAGACCTCAAATTAGTCATTTTAAATTGAAAAAATGAATAAAAACATAAAATCGTGTCTACAGCAAAATCACCTCAATGGCGTATACATCATATCGCCGTAAAACGGCAGTGAAGTGGGGAAGGCAAAATTAGCGAAAAATGTGACAGAAGGCCAGAATAAACATCTTTTTTTGCGGCACAGACTTTACATAATAATGTTACTAGTATTTAAAATATTATTAAATGAACCCAACCGTACAAACAAATAAAAATCAGAAAAATGACTTTGTATTAAGTTTTATTTTCTGTTTTTTGCACTTTTATTTTCTTGAAAGTTTTCCTTAAAATATTTTTGTGAAAGCTCGTAAATATTTGAACTTTTTTTTAATATAATGAAAAAAAAAGTATTTCTCACTTCATTTTTTTATTCACATGTTGTGTTGCATTTTATTAAAATAATACTGTTGATTGTTAACATAAAAAAACTGATTTTAAAGTTCTTAAATTTATACTTAGGGTTTTTGATAACATAATAATTGCAAAACAACTGGACTAACGTAAAACACCTTTTATTTATTGAAATGTTGTTTGATTTTAATGTATTGTTTGATTGAAATTTAAATATAAGGCTATCTAGGCCCAGTGAAAAAAATATAATTTAACTCAAAAATGACGAACTCCTCGTCACAGTGTCCTGATGCAAACAATGATCGAGCTGTAGCTGTCACAGCCCTGCGAAGTATGTTGTCTGACATATCGGGCAGCCAGTCAAAAGAACCAGCTAGAAGTCGCCTGACAAAAAACTTTTGCTAGAAAGAGATAGGAAACCTGATGCAAACAAACGTCCAGCTGTCATGTAAACATACTTTCAATGTGTTGGTAAATTTGTGACTAGAAAGCCTTATAATATTTTTGAAATTAGCTTAGCTCTGGTTGATCACTTTTTCATTTGACACTTTTTAGTTTGAACCCCGTTGGTTTGACAAAGCCAAACTAAATAGAGACGAACTGTCACTTTTTACACTGTACTCACACTTACTATCCAACCAAACGCTTGATAGTAAGTGTGAGCTCTGTGTAAAGAGGGTGCCATAAAAAGTGACAACGATCGTTTGACAACAATGGATCTCAAACCAATGGAGTTTTAGTGTGAATGTAATTTTTATTTTTATTGAGGAAGTTGACAATTTGAATAATTTTAAGAATTCTTTAATGTCTACCTTATTTTTTTTTTATAAATTTAATCTCTGCGCTGAAGATGCCCTAATATTGAAGTTTTGAGCGTTCTGTACAGGCTCTTCGAGGTTGGCGTTGTTTAAAAAAAAAATCAAACGTTGATTAGATAGATTTCCAAACAAATTTTTATCATAAATTCTAGACTTTTTTTTACTAGGTCCTATAAACATATGAAAGAAAATAGCTTATTGGACCTTTTCAAAAAATCTCTAGAATTGCTGACGGGTACGTCAGCGAATCACGTGCAGAAAACTGCGGCTGACATTATTAAAACCACAACAACACACTCTGCCTGCTTGTTTGGGTAACTGGTTTTCTGGGGGTTTCTGCATATTGTGAATTGCAGTCTGTTGGGGTGACTTTGAAAAAATGGAATGATTAAGCATCTCAATTAACTGGAATGAGTTTTATTCGGAGGGATTGATAGTTTTGAGCACTGAGTTCAGCCGATTTTTTTTTCAATTTACTCAAATTTTGCATTGTTACGGTGATGATTGGTAACGTCTACTTTCCAATGTCAGACGGTTGTCAGCTATATTTCTGGTACAGTATGTTTCGAAATCATCTAAGCATAATCTTTTTAGAAACATTTTGAAGTGAGAGTCACTGAATTGGGTTGATTTATTATAGGTAGAGGAAATTTTCGTATATTTGGCAGGTTAAGCACTGGCAATTAATTCCATCCAATTTGCAGATTTTTACTATTTAAACATTTAATTTTGCTAAAATTTTAATAGAAACTTGCTTGTTATTTATCACTCGATTTCAGTTGAAAACGCTTTTAATGAGCTGTGATCGAATGCCAAAGTGCTGATATGACAACATTAGAGGTACGCTTGAATTAGATGCTGTTCCCCTATATGTAGAAAAAATCTAAATGATGTTTTTTGAAAAAAATAGACAAAAATTATAAATCATAATGGTGAAAATAATAAATCAATTTTTCATTTTGCTGATTTCTGTCTTATCACACCTGGTCACAATTTAGTTTTCGCACTGTATCTCGGGCTTCGATGTTCGAAGTTTCACCAACACATGGCGTCGGAATGCCTCTGGCGGTCGGGTGGTGGCGCAAAGAAGAATATTTCTTGCCATTTTTGCAACCTCGCGCGCGGCCGAAGTGACCGGGGGCCGCGGATGCCTTACAATGTGTGCGGACCCAGACAGGCAGGCTTTTAAGGTGGGTACCGGTTTTACTGTTGACTTAAAGGAGGAAAGTGAAGAAATCTTGGAAAATGTTCAATTTGTTATGTTTCCAAAGTATAATGTGCAACTTAAAAAAGAGAGAAAGTTTTATTAAATTCAACAATCATTTCTAAGCTGGTCAAAGACAAACTTATGGGAGATTTTCGGTAAAAATATTTACGAGAGTGAAAAATCATGTCTGTCATATAAAAATGGCCAACAAACCATCGGTTTTTGATTTTTTTAAGTTCAGACCATTTAAAAAAAACTAACTTAATCCACCTATGTGGTGGATGCCTTCCTCATTTTTAATATAAGTGGTTTGCCAGCTATTTTTTTAGATCCAGAAAAATAAGTACACAGATATAACTTAAGTGGTCATAACTCGAGACAGGGTTGCCAAATCATCAATGTTGTGGACTCGTTGGAAAGGGTTTTTGATTACCTAACCAACGATGTGTCGGATGATGAATCCAAACATCGTTTACATACATTTAAGTGAGATCCGGCTTCAACAGAGTACATAAATATCAGTTAAGTGGTCATAACTCGAGACAGGGTTGTCAGATCTTCAATCTTTGGACTCGTTGGTAAGGTATCTCGATTACCTAGCCAACGATGTGTCGAATGATGGATCCGGACATCGTTTACATACATTTAAGTGAGATCCGGCTTCAAAAAAGTACATAAATATCACTTAAGTGGTCATAACTCGAGACAGGGTTGCCAGATCTTCAATGTTATGGGCTCTTTGGAACGGTCTTTCGATTGCCTAACCAACGATGTGTCGGATAATGGATCCGGACATCGTTTACATACATTTAATTGAGATCCGGCTTCAAAAATGTACATAAATATCACTTGATTGATCATAACTCGAAACAGGGTTGCCAGATCTTCAATGTTGTGGACTCGTTGGAAAGGTCTTTCGATTACCTAACCAACGATGTGTCGTATGATGGATTCGGACATCGTTAACATACATTTAATTGAGATCCGGCTTCAAAAAAGTACATAAATATCACTTAAGTGGTCAGAACTCGAGACAGGGTTGCCAGATCTTCAATGTTGTGGACTCGTTGAAAAGGTCTTTCGATTACCTAACCAACGATGGGTCGGATGATGGATCCGGACATCGTTTACATGCATATAAATGAGATCCGGATATATGTGATTATACATAACTTTTGGACTAGTTATCGAAACTTCAAACAATTCAATAGCGATGTATGGGACCATGAACCAAGTCGAATGCAACCGGTTTGATCAAAATCGGTTCAGCCAGTGCTGAGAAAACTCAGTGAGAATTTTGGTCACATACATACATACACACAGACATTTGTTCAGTTTTCGATTCTGAGTCGATATGTATACATTAGGGTGTTTCATCCAAACAAAAAAGTTCTCAGAATCAGGCAAACCGAGGTTCCCCTAGTAGAGGATACCCATAGGGACTCTCATGCCAAATATCAGCCCATTTGGTTGAGAATTGGCCTGTCCCCAGCGGTTTAAAGTTTACATGGGAATTACTATGGGATTTTTGTGCTTTTAGTTCAATCGTTCCTACAGGTCTGGGGACAACATGGATTCACTCGGAATAAAGACAGGTGTGTAGGGGATGGTCCAACGAACAAATTCCAGAAGGAATTAGGGTTGTCCATTCTGTCCCCAAGGTGCGCATTGGATCGACGTCCGGTGTCTCCAGAATCAACGATTCACCCTTCAAATGTACGCATTGTCCTTAGTATGCTATGACGGCTAGCTGAAAATTACGACGCCCCATGGCAGACGGTGAACACGTGGCAGAGCATACACTCAAGTTTTGGCTCACAAACATACTTTAAAGTAATAAAATTATAATTTTTGATGTTCCTGTAACAATTTGAACTATTCCAAATAACGTAACATGATGATTTTGTTATAATAATGCAATCGGTGCTTCCCCACATGTTCACCGTCTGCCATGGGGCGCCGTAATTTTCAGCTAGCCGTCATAGCATACTAAGGACAATGCGTACAGTTGAAGGGTGAATCGTTGATTCTGGAGACACCGGACGTCGATCCAATGCGCACCTTGGGGACAGAATGGACAACCCTAATTCCTTCTGGAATTTGTTCGTTGGACCATCCCCTACACACCTGTCTTTATTCCGAGTGAATCCATGTGGTCCCTAGACCTGTAGGAACGATTGAACGAAAAGCACAAAAATCCCATAGTAATTTCCATGTAAACTTTAAACCGCTGGGGACAGGCCAATTCTCAACCAAATGGGCTGATATTTGGCATGAGAGTCCCTATGGGTATCCTCTACTAGGGGAACCTCGGTTTGCCTGATTCTGAGAACTTTTTTGTTTGGATGAAACACCCTAGTATACATGAAGGTGGGTCTTTCGTTTTCGTTTTCGTTTTACGGAGCAAGGTGGGGGACGCGGCCTCAAGTCAGTCCAAGTCCGGTTTCTTGTGGAAAATAGGGTAGTGGCCGAACTAGTATTGCATACCAAATGAACACCACCGGAAGATATAGAGGATCAGGAGGGGGAAGGTGAAAGAAAATTAGTGTAGGTGTGAGTAGTAAGAACTTGGATGACTTAAGCAGTTACGTTAATCTAAGTTTAACACTGAATAAAGGAAATCTGAAATTATGATTCAAAGTAAAAAGGCCCGGAAGAAATTGAATTATTAGTTAATTAAATAAGAAAATCTAAATAATCGGAGATTTATACAAAGGACACCTATGATGTATTTCAAACATTCCTTTACCTTGTTTTAACCCAATAAACATAACTGAACAGCTCATACTTTACAAGTTGAACACTCGTTGTTAAGACGACTATTTCCGTAGTAACAGTTCAATAGGGCGAATCTGCATTTGTAAACAAGCAGTCTATCCCCCTCTTACTTGACGTGAACTGTCACTTGATCGAAAGGGATAGACTGTCTGTCCACAAATGCAGATGCGCTCCATTGAACTGTTATTACGGATTTCGTGCCTTCCATTTCATTAGGGCACAGAAGCTCTGCAAACAAGAGTGTATCCCTATCATACATTATGTAAACTGTCATTTGAGTGAGAGAGATGCATCCCTGTTCACAAAAACCATGTGTCCCTTTGAAATGTTAGGCTCCATTTGATCGTCAAAACTCCAGTAGATCCTCGATTCGCAACAATGGTCGATACAACCATAATCCGAAAACCGTTAGTTCAACAGATTAACGAATTTTGTCCGATATCATTTCATTACTGATTGATCGAGACTCTATGGATTTTTTTGACTATTCCGAATGGTTAGCATACCACATAAATTGAAATCAGAGATTCTGAAAGCATTACTTAACTCACTTACACACAGATGGAGTTTGGAACTATTAAACAACCTAAAGTTACAAAAAAATACTAACTATTCTGAGTGCCTTGCAACAAAACTAATTTATCAAAATACCAAATCCTAACCTAACACCCACTTTGAAAAAAAACGAAAAAAATCACAATGCCTAGAAGAGGCCTCTCTTGCTGTTTTGTGTAAGCGTTGCTGTGCTTTATGAATTTCTACCTAAGCTAACGACGTATCAAAAAGATTAAAACCTGTTCAAAGCAGATTTTACAAACAAGAATATTGAGATGCAAATAAAAAAAATCAATATCTTGCAATTCTCGGATTAGTTTTCAAAAAGCCGTAAAAGCCATTGGTAAACAAAGTCCTTTTTGCATCGGTATTCGAAATACTTACGAAAAACCAATATCAAAAATGCTCGAGATTGTTCATCTACACGTCCTTCAAGTGTCCCATACTTGAAATAAATGAAATTTTGTTTAATTTTCGAGAAAAACGAAAATTAGTGTCAGAGGTCACAGTGGCTCTTACGGCTTTTTGAAAACTCACCCGAGAATTTTACATAGTACAATAGTTGTGATTTCTATCAACAAAAGTATATAAATATAAAATAAATGTGTGATATATATCAACATCGGAAACCATCTTTGCAAATAGCCCTGAAACGACGGCAACGTGTGGCTCCATCTCCAGGGTATACATGAAGGTGGGTCTTTGAGCTTTTAATTAAAAGTTCATGTTTAGAGCAGGATTATAGCCTTACCTCAGTGAGGAAGGCAAAATGGAAAATGATTTTTGTATTTTTTTTAGGAGAGACAAATCATTCTGCATTTTTGTGAGTCTTTTTGTAGCATCTTGGGCAATTTCCTCCAAAATTTTTAAGCGAAAAAAAATCGTGCCATCATCTCAAAATTTTAATTTTAAATTTCAATATTGAAAAAATATCATCGAAGTTGCGTGTATTTTTCTTTCAGTGTATTTTTTTTAAGAAAGCCAGTAAATTTTCTACAAATTTGTCTTTGATCTTCTAGATACAGTTATTTTTAAATTGCGAAACACAAAAATATTTAAATAACTTACCCCATATCAAATGTCATTTTCGAGTGAAACTGGCTCCATATACACAAATATGGCTTATATAAACCTAGGATAACATGTCTACAGGGTTTTATTGAAATCGGAGGGGGCCGGGTACAAAACTACCAAAACTCTCCTGATTTGAGCTGGAATTGCTTTATATGGATTTGCACGATAAAAGTTGCTTCGTAGTCCGGGGTGCAACAATTGTGAAATTTTCTTTGATAAAGTCACAAAAATACGCGAAGCTTTAAATATTTTTCTCATGTCTAGTTTAGCGGAAATCATGATAAAATTGTTAGTCTCAGATAAGGTGTCAATCTATATTTGCCTCCTCCGGTGTTTGCATTTGCTTGGCTGAGATTCCTCCATCACGCACTGTGAAATGCGTGCTCAAACCAATTCGCACCCACAGCATAATGAATTCTTCATTAACGTGTATGCTTCTCTTATTTTTGCGAAATATGGAGCCCCTTTGTTACGCATGATAAGCATTTGACACATTTGCTGCTGGCAATGCTGCTACTGTTGGGTGATTTGTTATTTTTCTACTCCTAATGACTGTATGAGGTTAAAATGGGTCCCCAACTCAAAAAACAAACACACACTCGGCCACTTTATATCGGTGTATGGGTTGTTGAATTAAGCTCGAAAGACCGTGCGTAAGGTTTGGTCCATCGGCGGAGGACACGCTACCAACACGTGAACAGCTGGACCGAAGTTTTGCAAAGTCGTCGCACGAAGTCCGAATGGAGCGAATGTATTGAGGTATTGATTTGATTTTAGTGGATGTGTGACGGAACTACTTTACTCCCCACGATGATGGAGCATAACATATGTCTAGTAGGGTGCTCGCGAGATATGAAAGCTCTGCCAGAACCTTTGGGGCAAGACTAGCCTTGGCTTAACCCATTTGTAAAGCCCAACAACGCAGCAAAAAAAAAAAAAACGATGATAAAATCGCATGCAAAAGCTTGTTTATCACCTTTGTCAAAAAATACGCTTAGTATTACACACTGCATGAACTGATTTTCTACACACACAAAAAAAATTGCAATCTACGGGATTCAAACCCAGAACCAACAGTAAGGACTGACGCTTAGCCCGCTCGGCCAGCAGACTGATAAAGAACGGAAAGGATTAACGCATATACAATAGGGTGATCCAAATCCGGACTTTCTCGAGGCAACCCCCTGAAATCAAAGATTGACCCATTACTAGGCTCAATTCCATATTTGGGCTCATGCTAACCACGGGAACCCCTCCCTCTCATCGCTTGAATTTTGTATGGGAAAAATCGTCAAAATGTATGGAGAAAAGCAACTATGGAGGGCGCAAAAGTCGTCCAATTTTTATCAATTCTCAGATGTAGGACCTTCATTAAATTTAGAACAACTTTCGACACCATATTTTCAGGATTTTCAGCTGAAAACTTATTAGCTTCTGAAAATGACCATTTTTGCGCAGACGGCCCAAAGGAAAACAAACCATAACGCGCCTCCACGAAACGTGTTTGAAGCTGTTATTCGGGAGGAGACGCATGATATTTTAACAATTCATTGAAAGGGCATTGAATTTCAAATTAAAATTAAATTTGTCGGTATTTGGCAAGAGGTTCGGCTGCGATTATTTTTGCGGTCATCCTAACTAACCATATCCACACTGCTTAACCGCGGCGCTTAACGCTCTCGCCTGACCGAGATCACCTCGCTGGACTGGACGCTTTAAAGTTAATCACAAACACATCGCTGAACCGTAACCATCGCCAGCGTTTTTGCAGCTTGTTTATTATAAATTCGATATTATAGTAATTTTTCCTTTTCAGTTGTTTCGCGTGATCCCGTAGAGCCAGATCTACCCTCGTCGTCGGTTCGATGGTTGGTTTTTGGCGTATCGAAGTTGAAACCGCCCGGAAGAGTAGCAGCAGCAGCAGAACCGGTTCAATATCGGCGTGACATTGGACGGGAATTTCGGGGCAACACGCAACAATTAGCTCCATCTGTGTGAATGGGGGGCTTTCGCTGAGTGCCAACGTGGAAGCTGACGCGCGTTGATCGCGATGTGAAGATTCGGTGGTCGGTTGATAAGCCAGCAGCATCCGTTATCAGAACAGGAGTACCAATACGTGAAAAACGCGCGCGGTGGTGACGCGAAACGAACACAAAGACACGCTTAAACGCGTGGAGGTTATATTTATTGAAGTGAGTAGTGGATGCGCAAACAAAAAGTTAGTAGGGAACGTGAGTTGTAAATTAGAGAGGGCCTTAAAATGGAGAGATATGGCGAGGGTAGAATTATAGCCCGGGATCGGTGCGCTCGCGCGAAAAGCTGACGGCCGGGGGTTCGTGGCTGCGTTGCTCTGCGGTCTGTGTTCTATTGGGTTCAATAAATCTTAATTTAAAGTAAAGTACGTTGATTGCCGCGGCGAAGTTTGTACGTTGGTTGCTGTGAGGCATTTTCTGACTGTGGAAGGAAAGCTCACAGACAGACGGGGCGCGCGATTCATACATACAGATAGATAGACAGGAACACAGGCAGCAGCAGCAGCAGCAGCGACTTGCCACTTGCCGGCCCGGTCGGCCTGAACGAGTGCGACATTTTGCGTCGAGTTCTGGAAGAGATAGCACATGCCGAAAACAAAAATGCTCTGTGCGTTGGCGTATTGCGCGAAGCTATGCTGTATTTGACGCGCGATCCCAAACCACCGTCACCTACGGGCGCTAGCATGGATTGTGTGAACGCGATCGAGTATTACATTAACGACTAAGCGCGCGCGCGCGTGTTTGTTGGGACTTAAGTCGCGCGAGGGGAAGTGGAAGAAGAAGAAGAAGAAACCCGCGCAGTTTCTTGGGTCGTTCAGGCCGGTTTCGAACGTCAGCACCTTTTTTGCCCCAACCTCCGAAGAGGGGTACCGCCAGAGAGTGTGCGTAGTGGTGATATTTTTTCATTCAGTTTCAGCTCGCCCGATGTCGCAGTTGTGCTAGAAAAGAGAGAATCGCAAGTGAACATTTCCACCGTCGGAGAAGTGCTAATCAGTCGCTGATTGATCGCTAAAAGTTTGCGCTAATACAAAAGTGAAGAGAGGTATCATGCGCGAGTGGTGCTAATCTGTGGGGGTATGAATTAGCGAAGCAGAACATCTCAGCTTAGTGGGAGAAGCTCAAAATTAAGCCAAAGGACGTTTCCATCGACAGGCCAGCAAACATTATCAAAGTGGAGCTGCTACTGAACAAAGTGTTGGAACAACTGTCCCTGAAGCTTTACGCCACTGGTGTGCCATATGGAGACGGAAAATAAGAGTTCGGAATTCGTCGTTTTTATGGTCAACAAAATGCTGATTGATATCGAGAATACTCTACTGCAAAGCCATCGACAGCGCGAAACTACCGGAATTAAGAAGCTCTACAACTCATTCTTCGTGCTGTTCTAACTGACTCGCGGACACAAGGACCGAAATCTTGGTGCACGTCCGATCCGATTACTTTGTGTGTACTTAGTGTTATCATATGTGAGCGTATAAATATCCAGAAAAATATACTAGTGAAAAGTGCAAATCAATCTAGAATAGCATAAAGTTAAGATTAGTGCTAACCTCAACATATTCAAACCGGGGGGATGTAAACTGGAAAATCAAAGCTTCAAACCTGTGAAGAAAAACCTCAACATCAACGTTGCACCTGAAACAATTGGAAAAGACCAAACACAACCTCAAAGCGGAATATCATCGACCGTGTAGTGCCGAACCGTGTTATCGTGTGATAAGCAAAACTCCGCGAAACAAATTAAATTTCTCGTGACACCTTCCCTGTCGAAGAAAGGAAAATTAATTTCAACCTGCGTCATCCGGTGGCATCCGCCTCCCCCCCGAAAAACAACATCCAGATACCGACCGGACATCATCTCGATCACAGCATCTCGGCACCGCGCAGGTTTCGATGCGATAGAGAACCACGAATGGCGGTATCGTTGCTGGCAAACTTATGCAACAGCAGTGGATTAGAGCAGCTCTGCCAAACACCGGAGCCGTTAAAGTTCTACTATCACAGCAACAGCAACAGTGATCATCAGCATCAACATCAGCAGCAGCAGCAGCAGCAGCAAATCAACAACCTGGGTGTTGAGCCGGACGAAGGTGACGAAGAACAAATGGAATACGCCAATTCCTTCTACCAGCATCAGCAGCAGCAACAGCAGAATCAACAGGATTTTGAAGAGGTAGGTTTTGTTGTTTAAAAAAAAAACCCGTTTTGATCAAAATTCCCTTTATTGGTTTGTCTGAATAAGCTCAAAGTTATAACAAGAAGGAAACAATCCTCAAGTGACGTATAAGGAAAAGGTCCAATAAACCAAATTTTGAGTTTTTGCTTTTTGGGTGTTTTTCAATACCCCTGACTCAAGGCGGTTTCAAAAACACCCAAAAAGCAAAAACTGGAAAATTGGTTTATTGGACCTTTTCAAAAAAAAAAAAAAAAACTCCAGAAATCTGCCTTAGTGACCTATGAGTTTACGAATAAAAAGATTTTTAATCTTTTGGAAGATGTACTTTGCTCATCGTTTGTAAGAATTTTTGGTGAGGGAGGCCGAAAACGCGACTTTCGGAAGGTTAAAACAAACTTTAAATACAGGCACACGAAAAACCATCCCCGACGGATTCGCCACATGCTATACGGCCATTGTTCACATAAATGTCCCATATGTTAGTTACGCAATCTGGGTTTCAAATGTGCAAACTTTCAGAAAAAAAAAACACAAAAGTTAGTACCTTATTGTAGAAACTTCGATAAACAGCCACGTTTATTTTTTACAGATCCTAACAAGTATCCTAATTGACACAAATCTAACTGTAATATTAAATTTTGTTAGAATCATTTGGCGGAATTTGTTTTAGTGCCAAACAAACAACATAAAAAGCCAAAATGCAAATTAAGAAAACGAACAAAAATAACACAAAAAACTTGTTTTCTCAATTTTTGCAACAGAAGCTTTGTTGATTTAATTTATTTTCAGAATTGTGTTAATCGCTTATTCCGAGTCTCAATTTACCAAATCAATCGACACTCGTCCCTGGCAAAATGGATTGAAAATTGGTTGAATAATTTGTTTTTCTCCCTTAAAAATACCAATTCACTTAAATAAAACGTTACTTAATGCACCCTCAGGTGGTTTGAGCCATCCTCACATTTAGAGATTAATGCTATCCAAAATAGACGCAAAAGGGCGTATTTTACAGTGTTCTATCAATTTGACTCTGATTGGGTAGTCAGATCTTCATAATCCAGAGCACTTATGTGCTTGCAACTTATGATAAAGTTGTCAGATCTCCAATCTTTTGGGCTCGGATGAAAGGTATTTTGATTACCTATCCAACGGTAGGTCGCATGATAGATCCGGACAACGTTTTCATCAAAATATCTGAGATCTAACTTCTAAAAAGTGCATAAATAACACTTACGTGTTTATAACTTTTGATAGGGTTGTCAGATCTTCGTTTTTAACCCTCTAATGCCCAAATTCTTTTTTAATTTTTTTTTTTTCATTTTTCCCTAGTTCAGGAGGTCATTTTGAGCAACTTTTGTTCTACGAAAAACTTTACTTCTCCTGTTTTATGTTTTTCTTGTTAAATTTTTAGTATTTTAATTTGCATTTATCTTGTTTAGCTTATGTTTATTTTTGGTAGTATTTGGCCTATTCTACCACCTCCTATCATTACATTTTGCCTATCTTATTTTTTCATGTTTTTATAGCCGAGCAATTCCAGCTCTAATCAGGAATCTTTTTTCTGGTACTTTTGTACCCGACCCTCTCCGATTTCAATGAAACTTTGTAGACATGTTATCCTGGGCCTATATAAGCCATTGTTGTGTATATGGAGCCAATAGTAGGGTAGAGTAGTCATCAATGAGATACGGGGAACAATGATAAAATGGCTCTAACAAGTCGTAGTTTCAACCAATCAGGCTCATATTTGGGGGAAAGGTGTGTCTACTGGATACACGTCTGCCATTATAGTGGCTTTGGTTATGGACGCTCCCTTGAAAAGTTATTCATAAATGTTTGATTCTGGGGTGTAAAAGTAAATTATGGACAAAAATTACTTTTTCGCTCGTAGGCTGCCATTAGCACCAAAACTAATATTTCTTCAAATTTCTTTCGACGTTCCATAGGGATTGAGTTGGGCTACAATGTCCTTTCATTAGGTTTGGCCAAAATTTAGAATATACCCAGTTTCCAGGACTGTCTCATTGTTCCCCACTCATTTCAGCTCATGGGTAACAATGAGACACTTTGATTTTTCTTCATTAAACTTTTCAAAATCTATGGAAATCTTTCAAAACATGAATTAAAAGTGATTTTTGGCATATTTATAGAGTTTTAACTTCAATTAACCAAAAATACATAGTTATTTGGCATAAATATACGAATTTTACAAAATTTAAATACTTTTTAGTATAACTTTTGTTAATTAAAGTTTCATGTTGGCAAAATTGCTCTAAAATGTTCAAGGCAAGTTACCTGCAATGGAACAATACAAAAACATGATGTTTTACTACAAAAATCTTGATTTTCGTAGTGTGTCTCATTGTTCCCCAGCTGTCTCATTGTTCCTGCCAAGTGCGTCTACAATGAGACAGTTGAATAACTCTGGCTGTAGATGTCGGATCGATCTCTTATTTTGGTCAATGTTAGAACCCATTAAAAGAAAGAAAATGCAACAATAAGCTCATTAAAACATGCTGATGAAAAAATGAGAAAAATCATTGAAAGTTGAAAACCAAAAGTGTCTCATTGATGACTACCCTACCCTACTCGAAAATAACATTTGAGAAGGGCGTAAGGTATTTAAATATTTTTGTATTTTGCAATTTAAAAATTACTGTATCTCAAAAAGTGGTTAAAGACAAACTTGTAGGAAATTGGACGTGCTTTCTGAAAAAAATACACAGAAACAAAAATACACGCCACATCTATGTGATTTTTTTGATTTTTAAGTCTAAAACTTAAATTTAAAGGTGATGTCACGATTTTTTTTTCTTTCAAAATTTTTGAGGAAATAGCCTAAAATGTTACCAAAAGACTGACGAAAAATGCAGGATGGTATGTCTCTTCTAAAAAAATACAAAAATCATTTACTAAAACTGTTTTTTTTTAAAGTGGTCTAAACTTCAAAATTTTTGAAAACCAGTAGTGGGGATCACTTCTCCAGACAATTTTACATAAAAGTCTCCATATTGACCATTGTCCTATGTCCAATCCTTGAGAAGATACAGCGGTTTTAAAAATAAAAATGTTGAAAAAACGGGTTTTTTGGTGGTTTTTGGCAATTTTTATATGACAGGCTTGTTTTTTTCAGTCTCGTAAATATTTTTACCGGAAAGCTCGTCCAATTTTCCATAAGTTTGCATTTGACAGCATTTCAATTGGACGAAAGAGCTTACAGATATAAGCTTAATTGCATTGCTAATAACTGAACATAGAATATTTTTTTCAGTGTGGTAGAAACCAGGACTGTAAATTTGCTTACGTAAATATAAAAACGATATAAATCATAAAGCTGTTAAAGGCAAACTTCTGGGAAATTGGACGAGCTTTCCGGTAAAAATATTTACGAGACCAAGTTTGTCATATAGAAATTGCCGAACACCACCAAAAAAACCCGTTTTTTCAACATTTTTATTTTTAAAACCGCTGTATCTTCTCAAGGATTGGACATAGGACAATGGTCAATATGGAAACTTTTATGTAAAAATTGTCTGGAGAAGCGATCCCCATTACTGGTTTTTAAAAATTTTGGACCACTTTTCAAAAAAACTGTTTTAGTAAATGATTTTTGTATTTTTTTAGAAGAGACATACTATCCTGCATTTTTCGTCAGTCTTTTGGTAACATTTTAGGCTATTTCCTCAAAAATTTTGAAAGAAAAAAAATCGCGACATCACCTTTAAATTTAAGTTTTAGACATAAAATCAAAAAACCTCACAGATGTGGCGTGTATTTTTGTTTCAGTGTATTTTTTTTCAGAAAGCCCGTTCAATTTCCTACAAGTTTGTCTTTGACCACTTTTTGATACTATGCAACGGCTTCGAGATACAGTCATTTTTAAATTGCAAAATACAAAAATATTTAAATACCTTACGCTCTTCTCAAATGTTATTTTCGAGTACTATTGGCTCCATATACACAAAACAAATTTTCAGAAATGTTCTCTAGCTATTGGTTTTTTGGAAAATTTATGAAAAAATTGTAGCTTTTTAAAGCTTTGGAAAAAATTGAGACAAAAAGCGTTATGTTTTGTATTCAAATGATTGTAAATTTTATATTGTGTAAGCAAGTAGGCTGTTTCCACATAATAATCAACTATTCTATGCATCTATGCAGATTTCGCAAAACTACAACCTCGACAACGACGACAACTACAGCGGATCCCCGAACAACTTCCAGGACTACCGCAACAACTTCGTAGACTCACCGCCGGACTCGAAGGAAGCTTGGCCCGTCGAGTACAGCAAGATGCAGTCGGGACTGGTTCCTGCCTCGACGAACAACAGCAACAACGCCGGACCCAACAACAGCAACGGCACCAGCAATGCCAACAGCGCCGTAGCTGCCGTGGCCGCCGCAGCCGCAGCTGTTGCCGCCGCCCAGCAGCAAGACGGTGGGGTACCCTACAGTGGGGTGGTCATGCCAACGCGCAAGCGACGCATCGAGTGGATGTCTGCCCACCACCAGGATCAGGAGGAAAATGACAGTTCCGAGCCCAAGATTGCCAGCACCGATAAGGAGCGGGAAACGCGACGCAAAGGTAAGCAGCAGCAGTGGCATCCCCCTCGGGGCATATTGGACACATGTTATTTAAGTTGCAGGTTATCAATCTGGAAGCGATTTTCGACACTTGATTACGACCGGACGAAGGCCGGTTTCGTGTTGTTTAACAAGTTCTATAAATCATGCAGCTAGACAAGTGTACTTTGCTGTACACCAAATTAAGAGCAGACCATTGTTTCCGAATGGTGTGTTATCAGGTATGGCCTCAAAACAAGGTTTTTCAAAGTTGGACCAGTATCCTAGAAACATCCAGAGTGAGAGACTATATCAAAGACTCGAATATTCTGGGGATGTAGACATGAATAACACATTCGTGTTATAAGGTGTCTGGTTATAAATTATACTAATGAAGAAATGACGACAATCGTGTTTCATATTTCATTAGACGGCTTTGTTACGTATGTGGTACGCCATTATTCGAAAACGGAAAACCCGACCTGATGAACTGTTGATAACAGCCTGATGGTGGGGGGAAGGTTGTGTGCGTGTCGTCTGGATCGCACAACCACAAGTTCAACGTTGCTCCTCGGCAGGCTCAAAGGTTCGTTGATAAGAGACTGGTTGGATGGGCTATGAAGCGAATGATTACTTTTAGTTGTATATACTTGCATCGAGAGATGAAGTGGGTGAAGCAGTGGTTCAGGATCCAAAATGCTGCTATTTTAACATTTTTTGCAAGAAATGCGATGATGCAGCAGAAACAAATCAAACATAACCTGCTCACGTTATTTGTTGTTTACATTAGGAACGAGAAAGATCTATTCTTTGTTTACATTTTGACATTGGTCCAATTACATTATTTTGCTTGAAATTTAGGATAAATATACCAAATTTCAAATAATGAAAATTTTAAAAATTTAAAATTTTTGAATTTATGAATCCAAAACCATACAATAACACAAAAGAAAAAATCTTTAGAATTTCGCATTTATTTTGAGATTTTGAATTTAGTTAAATGAAAATTTGTCCAGGCTATAAAATCCCTCGGAAAATAACCTTTTTAATTATAACTCTTAGACCAACCTTCATTTGTACTTATCGACTCAGAACCAAATTCTGAACAAATGTCTGTGCGTGTGTGGGGATGTTGATGAAAAATATTCTCTTGATTTTCTCTGCTTTGACTGAACGAATGTTTTCCGGATGTGGTCCACTAGGTTCACTTTCAGGTCCTACCGCTTGATATTGAAAATTGTAGTTTCATTTAGTTTACGAAGCTTTGATATAAAAAAAAAAAACAATTTAGACGACTACAAAAAAGGGTGATTTTCAACATAACCTTAAATGCCCGGGTCTGATCGCCACGAAAAACCCGTGTAGAGTACAGATTGTCGAGGGAGACTTATTGGTCGATGCAAAATAAATCGGCACTGGCAACGTATGTTTTGCGCTTGCAACACTGCCAGTTTTGCTGGGCGTAAAGGGCGGTTGGTGTCCAGCACGTTTGGTGTCCAGAAACATTGGCCAATCTGTTTGCCTTGACAATCTGTAGTGTAGAGTGTTGCCAGTTTTTTAAAGGCGGTGTCTGTATATTCTTCTTTTTTTATTCTTTGTCCTCTATCTTAACCTATACCCTAACTGGCTCAATCGGCCTTGCCAAAACGGAGCCGTGCGTCTATTTATAGATCCGCGATCTATTGTTCTTTGTCTTGATGGATGTGGGTGATCTCCAGGAGGTCTTGTTGGAAGAGTATTTCTTCCTTCCTTCACGCGTTGTGGTGTGTTTGGTTGGTCATCTTCCCGTCCATTCCCCACTCACCCATCGCTAGTTGTTGTAGCGGGGGAAGCGGCATGTGTGTGTGTGTGGCAATAAATTACCGAGTATCTGTTGCTCCCAAAAGGAGCAGAGGGTTTAAGTTGCCACCGAAAAATCGGTGGCGAGGTGACCGGGCGGGATTCGATCCCTGATTGTCTGCTTGAAATGCAGATCGCTTAACCGTTCGGCTAAGTACCCGGACCACAATCTGTATATTCTTGACAAAAAATATGTAGGTAGTTTTTTTTGTTCATAACTTTTTTTATTAGGACTTCTTAAGTGGGAGGAAGGCATCAACCACCTAAAGGTGGATTAAGTAACATTTTTTCAAAAGAAAACATAGACCCTTGAGATATTGTCCGTTTCTTTTAAAGGTACACGCCGCGCGGCATTTCAGAATATGCCATAGACATTGTTGCCAGCGATTTTCTGCATTTTGGTGCAATATAATATTGCCGCGTGTCTTTCTCGGGAATACGCGCAATACACAAATTCGGAACTTAAAAACACTTTTTTTTACAAAATAATGACTTCACACGCTGAAACACAACATTTAATTTTATTGTTATTGATTCAGAGTAGAAACACAACAAATAAGTCTTTGAAAAATAATCAAAAATTCAACAATACTTAATCTCCATGTTATTTTTTAAATTGGCAAACGTATAGTTTTTGACACTTCGTTTCAACTGGAAATGGAAAGTTAAAGATACCGTAAACTGGGGTGACATTGATAGGATTTCAATTTGATTTTGGAATATTTTCCAACAGTTATGGTTTTTCTCAAGATTATTATTTTTAAAACATGTACTGGGGTAGGCCACACAAAGTCCATGCACTTTTTTGGAAAAAAAGTTTTTTCAATAGTGTTTAGAAAAATAGTTACGTTAAAAATTCTTAAATTCTTGTTCCGGGGTGACTTTGATAGTCATAGTGTTTCTTGTTAAAATCATATTTAAGATGTTCAAACTTAATTTGTTCGTTAAATGTACCATTACTTAAGTAGCTGATAAAGTTTTTAAGAAAAAAAATCAATGTTTGTATTTAGTTAACTAAGTTTAGGCCGATGCAAATATTTAAAAAAGTTTTTGTCCCTCGGCCCTGGCCTTTTGACTTTTAAAAATATTTGTACCAGCCTAATAAGCTTTTTAACAAAATACAAACAAATTGTAGGTAAAATTGTTAAAATGTTGGAATTAAAACTAGTTTTGTTTATGAAATTATCGATTTATATTGCATTTAAAACTGAATTCAAAGCACAAATCACAAATTTTCACATTTTACATGGAATTTGTTCAACTAAAATTGCCTATAAATTTGGAGATTTTTTTTTTTAAATTGTGTTCCAAAAACACACATTATTTATTATTTACAAACTTATTTAACCTTCTCCTAGAAGAAAATTGTCCAAAGAATCCGAAAATGCATTCCGCTTTCCGATTCAAAATCGTGTTCATTGAAAAAATCATGACACTTTGAGAAGTTAAAAATAATGACTTTCATCGACATTTTCTTAACTATAGTAAACTAACTTTTTAAACTTTTCAAAATTTTATGAAAAGTTCTTTTTGAGGTACTTTGAACACTTTTCTACCACGGTCAGTATGATTCTAAACAATTCCGTACGTATCTTAATTGTACTCTTCATTTTCAAACCTTAATTGTACTCTTCATTCTCAAACCTATCAAAGTCACCCCGTTTTACGATAACTGAATTCAAAATTTCAATCTATTTTTTTTTACAAAAAAAAACGATTGAAACATAATATTCTTTTAAAAATTTTATAAAAATATCAAGGAATCAATATAAAAATGTTTATGTCAAGTTCCCTTTTCAATTTTTTTATTTTTGATATTGATTTATTTAAACAATGTTGATTTATCTAATGGTCAGTATTTAACATTTTTTTCAATAAAACTTCAGTTTGATATGATTTTATGTTTTCCCACTTATTTTAAGCCAAATGTTTGAAGATACATTTTTTAAAACAATTTTGCAATTACTAAAAATTCTTGGATTAATGTTTTTTTGCCATTTCAATATCTATAGCAGGTAATGCTGGTTCGAATCCCGCGGCGGGCGCTCTCAAAATTCTAAGTGTAAATATGGGTATCCGGCGCCGTCGCTCCGTGCCGTACTCAAACACTTAGGAGCCCAGGGCGGCGAAGTCCTTGTAGTTAAAAGGAAGACACTAGTGGTTGGTACTAGCAATGGTGGCCGACAGCTATAAAGTCAACTTCGTACTTCGGTGATTTACAAATACTCACAAAAAAAAGTTCAAGGGTAACATTACGTAATGAAATATTTACCAAAAAACCATTGCCAAACTCATGTTGGAATCTATTTTCAAATATTCAACCAATGAGACAAAATGAAATCGAATCATTACTCTAAGCTGGCCATTTAGGGTCTATTTTTATATTAGTTTTTCATTAATTTTGCGTCTTGTTTGATAAACAATTTTTTTCATAAAATTATTTTTATTAGGTCCTTTTCGGTGCTTGCACCTGTTTAGGTCCGAGTCAGCTTTTGTAATTAGATAAACAAAAATTAATAGCGTTCATTTGATTCATAAAAAATATTATGAATATATTTTGAAAAGGCATCCAGTATTTATTAAGATTTTGAATGCCTTAAACAGCGTTTCCTAACTCAAATATATTGAAATAGTGAAAATCTTAAATTTAAAGTAAGTTACTAAAGCAGAATTGAGTGAATTTAATTTAGAAATTGTACAAAATATTACAAAATTATTCAAGGGTTAAAAATAATTCAATCAAGAGTGATTGAAATTTCCGACTTTTCGACAAAAATACATAAATTCTCGACTTTTTTTCTGATTTTCATCGGATTTTGACGAATTCCCGACTTGAGTGTTATAATAACACAGATATAAGAATGAAACTTTAGCTATGCGTACGCCTATTTCTTCTTCGTTACACAGTGAACTGTTGCTATCGATATAATAGTAGTTTATGCAACAAGTTGCAAAAAGAGGATTTTTTCAGCATGAGTCGTACATTTATCCAACGAGGTTCACCGAGTTGGACTTTTCGAAACAAGTGCTGAAAAGTTCAACTTTTCAGCATCCATTTGAGTGCTGAAAAGTAGAACTTTTCAGTATTTATTTTGAAAAGTGTTGCTATTCGATTCTGTTATTTTTGGTTCAGAAAAGTAGGCTATTTCGTTGTTCAAGAATGACAGGAAAAGTAAGTAGTTTCATGACGGAATTGCAAAAATAAATTTAAAGGCATAACATTTTGAAAAATCTATCATACCGAAACTGAAACTGTTACTGCCATCAACATAACAAAATCGAGCCAAACATTTCATTAGGGCACAAAACCAAAAACCGCGATTCGAGAAAATCGTTTGCAAAAAGTGGACAACTTGTTTCAATTCCTATTTAAAAAAGAAGCTTGACTGATGGTATTTTTACTGATCATACGATAAAACACATCCTTATCCTCAACTCTGCTTAAATGCTTCTTAATTTTTGTTGATTTTCGCAATAAAACTCATAATTTAAAAAAATCGTTATTCTAACTTTCTAACTGTTGTTCATAATGGGCCCTTTCTAAATGCAATTTCGAAGAGAGCTGAAAGGGCACTAAAGCGCTGTCACCGGATTGTTGTTTTGAATGATGTTTACGGGCCCTTTTGTTTAGTTAGAAATAATGAGGAATTCAGTAGAAATTTTGATTATTGGTGAAGTTTTGTGATTGAATAGTGTAGATAAGGTATGTGAAACATAAAATTTCTTCAAAAGTGTACTGAACAGCAGCCGCGGGACCGTACTAAATATTGTTTTTTGACGAAGTTTTTCTCTGCAGAAATCCTTGGTGAAAAGTAAACCAAACTTTTTTTGTAGTGAATTAGTGTTAAGAATGTATGAAAAGTTTACTTTATAACACAAAAAGTTCCTCAAGTACGAGAACCTAACGAAAAATAAAAGGGCACATTTGAACTATTTTTTTTTTTGGTTTGCAGTGAACATGGTTATGTTCCCTTTTGTGTTTTTGATTTTTTTCAATAGGAAATTGTTTGTTATCAATCTGATTCTTGGAGGGCATGTAGGGAGTGTACTAATGAATGGAATAGTGGAATAATCCCGAATGATTACGTTTTGGTTTTGTGCCCTAATGAAATGTTTGGCTCGAAATGTCGAGTTGGGATATTAATCTGAGTAACTTTTGTTTAATTTTGACTTGGGACTCAACATTGTATCACTTCATGGACTATTTAGTAGACAATTATGTCAGTTATCAAGGACTTCCTGGAGTAACGTATTAACCAAAGTATTTATGAAGTCCCTAAACGGAAACAATTTAAGCATACTTCAGCGAAAACAAATATACTGACAGAGACGTTTGCGCACAAACTACCCGCAGCGACCAATACACCGCTCGCGAGAGGGTGATGATGGTGTGCTTTTGATTTATTTAATAATTACGTTGATAACGTGTAAATTTTCAGTGATAACCGTCTACACAAACAACTCTCCCATAGTGAAGCCATTTTCCTTGTGCTGATACTTTCCATTAAATGGCGGGTCGGGTCGCACTCTGCTGGTCGCTTCTTATACCTCAACTTGTTGATTCGTACCGCGGTGAATTCGAGGGATTCGTCGATTCGTGCATTCGTGGATTGTTTGTTTGATTAATTAGTACCGCCGACCAAACGGGGTTGAAGATGCTCTCGAATGAGTGAAAGGATTGATTCCGTTCCGGCGATTTCTGCTCATTTAGTTTGGCGGAGACAATCGATCCACGTGCAAGTGTGGCTGTGCAACGGTGACGTAGGACTACGCGTGGCTTTAATAGTCACAGGAATAGTTTAGAACCTGCAAGTTTTTCCAGTTTGCACTGGAGGTTATCACGGGTTCGGCTACGGTTCAGATATCGCGCGAGAACCTGTTTATTTGAATGGCATTCGAAGCTAGTGCTACAAATCCTGTTTGCTGGTTTGTTTACATTACGAGCGTGAATTAAATCAAATCTGTTTTCGCGACGAGCTCACTTAGCCAAGCTCAGCGAGTCCAGCCACTATCTGAACTGGACGGGCTTGACAACAACAATGTGCGCCGCGTGGTTTCATTAAGGGTGTATAGGAGATAATTGTGGACGTTGGTGGTTGTGGGGTTCCCGCCGTGGCAAACAGAATTCTTCAAACCGGTTACAGAAATGAGTGATGTTTATGGCACTGAGGAACTCATGGAAAAAGATTTTCTAAGGAAAAAACTGAAAAGTTTCAACCACAACACCAATATCAACAACAATGACCTAAGTGATCCGTCAAAAGGCTCACATAACTCCAAATCATACTAATGTCCACCTTTCCGAACAGGTTCCATGCGCTGGCCCGAAGAACTGGATCTGGATCTGAGCAACGAACTTTCCGGCAATGGATACGACTCGTTGCTGAACTTCCCTGTCTTCAAACAAGAATTGCCCTCACCGCCACAAAAGCCTGGCCATGAAGTCATCAAAAGTTTGAAAAACGCTGCTGGATCGAGTTCGATGAATCACCATCATCACCATCAGCAACAGCAGCAGCAACAGCAACAGTTGCAGAACCAAGATCAACAGCAACAGCATCACAACCAGTCGGGATCACAGTCCAATTTGGGTGGAAACGGAAATGTTGGCAACGGAGGCAATGTCCAGCAAAATTCGGTCGGAAACGGCCTGGTGGGCGGATTGGGCGGTGAAGCAGCGGGCAACGTGGCTGCGTTGCAGAATTTCATGCATGCTAATCGATACGATAGTTCAGGTGAGTTGAAATTGATCTATTTTTGCTTTACTGAGGAATGCCGTTAAAATCACTCGAAAAATGAGATTCCAAGTTCGACTTCCTAGACCCACTTTCACATATATAAATCGACTCAAGCAGGTTTAACACTATGACAAACGAACAAAAAATCATGTTTGACAAGTTTCCTGCTTTGTTTGATTGCCCGCTTTTGTTTGCAGAAATGTCAACCTGCATACATTTGAGTTGCTTAAGCAATTGCGAGCACGAAAAAGTGCGAGTTTTTTGTTTGTCATAGTATAATACCAGCTTCAGAATCAAATTCTAAGCGAATGTCTGTGCGTGTCTAGGAATGGTAATCGAAAAATTATCACAAGATTAATTGTTTAGAAACACATGTTTTTGCAATAAAATTGATTGATAAAAATATGTCAGACTATATATACAGTATGTAAAAAAAGTATTTACACCCCTTGGGCACTATGCACATTTTGTGATGAAACTTGTAAAAAATTCAAAGTTTGACAGGAACCTAGTACTACGTTTTGTTCAGAAACTCATGCCAAACATTTTGCTACAAAAAGCTCATGAAAAGATGATTTCTATAATAAGTTATATAACAAATACTATTACGAAAATAAAAAAGGTGCAAAAAAAGTTTGTACACCTTTCGAAAAATTAACATAAATAATGTTATTTGTTGACAAATCACCATAAATCCAGTCTCCCAACTCCAAATAGGCATCATTGACTGATTTAAAAAAATAATTTGGATTGAATATAAAGTTTACTAACTACTTAGTATAAAAGTTTATATAACTCTGGAAATTCTATATAAAAGTTATCTAAACTTAATTTGGCAAACTTTTAATTCAACTAAATGTCAATATATTACCATATAATTGCTAAATAAACATTTTGGAGTGGGTATAACACCGTTTTGGGGGTATTTGTATCGATAGAATAGATTTTTCGTTGGAATTTCGTACCAACCCGGAATTACGTCGTAGGAAAATCCGCCGGCATCCGAACCGGTCCACGATTCACAAGTTAACCTATGTGGAATCGGAAAGGGCATAAAATTTCCGATCTTTTGATACCCAAACATCTAGGTTTTCTTTAAAACCTACGTTTTTAAATACCTAAGCAAAAACGTTGTTATGGTTTCGTTTGAGCAACCTGCCAAAAATGTATGGAATTTCGGAATTTTTGTTCTCGTGGATCAAACTTACTTTTTACCCAGGTATTTAAAAACGTAGGTTTTAAAGAAAACCTAGATGTTTGGGTATCAGAAGATCGCAAATTTTATGCCCTTTCCGATTCCGGACCGGTTCGGATGCCGGCGGATTTTCCTACGACGTAATTCCGGGTTGGTACGAAATTCCAACGAAAAATCTATTCTATCGATACAAATACCCCCAAAACGGTGTTATACCCACTCCAAAATGTTTATTTAGCAATTCTATATTGACATTTAGTTGAATTAAAAGTTTGCAAAATTAAGTTTAGATAACTTTTATATAGAATTTCCAGAGTTATGTAAACTTTTATACTAAGTAGTTAGTAAACTTTATATTCAATCCAAATTATTTTTTTAATCAGTCAATGATGCCTATTTGGAGTTGGGAGACTGGAGTTATGAGGGCTTTTGTTAATTTGATTTGGTTAACCGCGGTGGATTTTCTTGAAATAATTCGAACTGTCAAAAATCCACCAAAGCATCTACCGGTGGATATTTTTCTACCACAGATTTTTGTGCGATCAATGTGGTAGATGCTTTGGTGGATTTTTGACAGTTCGAATTATTTCAAGAAAATCCACCGCGGTTAACCAAATCAAATTAACAAAAGCCCTATGGTGATTTGTCAACAAATAACATTATTTATGTTAATTTTTCGAAAGGTGTACAAACTTTTTTTGCACCTTTTTTATTTTCGTAATAGTATTTGTTATATAACTTTTTATAGAAATCATCTTTTCATGAGCTTTTTGTAGCAAAATGTTTGGCATGAGTTTCTGAACAAAACGTATTACTAGGTTCCTGTCAAACTTTAAATTTTTTACATGTTTCATCACAAAATGTGCATAGTGCCCAAGGGGTGTAAATACTTTTTTTACACACTGTATATATCAGTTATTTAATAACATTTGCATACTTTTTTGCAGGTAACATCAACCAGGCCAGCGACGGCGTTCAACGGCCAGAGCATATTCACAACGATAACAGGTAACAAAACTCATTCACGTCCCAACAAATAAACCTTAATTAAATGCTGCTTCGTCCAGATTCCAGTACGTCCTGGCGGCCGCCACCTCGATCGCGACCAAGAACAACGAAGAATCTCTCACCTACCTGAACCAGGGCCAAAGTTACGAGATTAAGCTGAAAAAGCTGGGTGACCTGTCGCCCTTCCGGGGGAAGATACTGAAAAGTATTATCAAAATCTGCTTCCACGAGCGCCGCCTGCAGTACATGGAACGAGAGCAGATGCAACTCTGGCAGGCCTCTCGGCCGGGCGAGCGTATTTTGGACGTGAGTTTTCGAGGCGTCACGAGAAAATAAACTCTTGTAGACAAGAAATCTTTGAGACTTCGACTCTTGAAGACTTGAACTCGTAGACTTGAACTCTTAAAGACTCGAACACGTAAATACTTGAACACATAAAGCCTTAACCTCGTAAAGACTTTAACTCCTTAAGACTTGAACTCGTAAAGACTTGAACTCGTAAAGACTTGAACTCGTAAAGACTTGAACTCGTAAAGACTTGAACTCGTAAAGACTTGAACTCGTAAAGAATTGAACGCTTGAAGACTTGAACTCTTGAAGACTTGAACTCTTGAAGACTTGAACTCGTAAAGACTTGAATTCATGAAGACATAAACTGTTAAAGACTTGAACTGTTAAAGAATGACATGAACTGTTAAAGACTTGAACTGTTAAAGACTTGAACTCCTAAAGACCCGTTTCTTTTTTGTAGGTCGATATTCCGCTTTCGTACGGATTGATTCAGGTGCAACCGAACAGTAGCAGTCTTTTGAACACGATGGAAGTTTACTGGGACCCGATGAAGGAGGTCGGAGTGTACATCAAGGTGAACTGTATTTCAACCGAGTTTACGCCGAAAAAACACGGCGGAGAAAAGGGCGTCCCGTTCCGCATTCAGGTGGAAACCTTTCTGGACAGCACGCTGAACGATACCAGCGGCAACAGTTCCGGCGGACTGGACAGCCCGGTCAGACCCCTGCACGCGGCGGCCTGCCAAATTAAGGTTAATTAAATTTTCATGACACTGATTTGCATGCACCCTGAACCACCATCCCAAGGACGTTAAATTCTTTGTTGCTTACACCGAGTTTTCGCTTTTCCCTTTTGTAATCTTCGAAGGTTTTCAAACTCAAGGGAGCCGACCGCAAGCACAAACAGGATCGTGAAAAGATCCTCAAGCGTCCGCCGGCGGAACAGGAAAAGTTCCAGCGCAGCTGCGAGTGTACGATTCTGACGGACATCACCACGGAGTCGATGCTGACTCCGCTGGTCGGCAGTTACAGCCCGGAGCAGTGAGTATTAAATTCAGCAACTCTTGCTGCATCCACTGCCAAAGACTTCAAGTCCTGAAACCTTTAATAACTCATTCCTTCCAGCATCAAGCGCAATATATCGCCGATACTTGTGGCCACCACCCCCACGTCCCCGGTGCACATCAACAAATTCGAGAACATCATGTCCTCGTTCGGAGCCAGCGTGACCGGCACCGGTGCCAACCCCCCCAAATCAGTGTCGATGGCAACGGTAGCCGCGGTCGCTGCTGCCGCCGCCGTCAGCAGCAATCCGATCGGCATCAGTAACGTTTCGTCCACCAACGGGCTGTGCAAGCTGATGGACCAGAACGCGCTGTCGCCGACGACGCAGAACAGCGTCGAGATGGACGACTTTGTGCCGGCAATTACGAAGGAGTCGGGTCCGGCCATGCTTACCCAGTGGTTGAACTATCACCGGCTGGGCGCGTACTCGAAGACGTTTTCGCAGTTTTCGGGGTCGGATTTGCTGCGGTGAGAGGCTTGGATGAATTAGTGGATTGGAAATTTGGTTGAATGTTTGATATCCGTTTCAGAATGTCCAAGGATGATTTATGCAAGATTTGCGGCTTAGCCGACGGGATTCGTATGTTCAACATATTGCATTCCAAGTAAGTATTTTTTTAAATTAAAAGTGAAGTACGGAGATCGGAGAAAACGCAATCAAAAAAAGTGGCGTAATCCTTAAATTCTAAAATTCTAAAATTCTAAAATTCTAAAATTATAAAATTATAAAATTCTAAAATTCTAAAATTCTAAAATTATAAAATTATAAAATTATAAAATTATAAAATTATAATATTATAAAATTATAAAATTATAAAATTATAAAATTATAAAATTATAAAATTATAAAATTATAAAATTATAAAATTATAAAATTATAAAATTATAAAATTATAAAATTATAAAATTATAAAATTATAAAATTATAAAATTATAAAATTATAAAATTATAAAATTATAAAATTATAAAATTATAAAATTATAAAATTATAAAATTATAAAATTATAAAATTATAAAATTATAAAATTATAAAATTATAAAATTATAAAATTATAAAATTATAAAATTATAAAATTATAAAATTATAAAATTATAAAATTATAAAATTATAAAATTATAAAATTATAAAATTATAAAATTATAAAATTATAAAATTATAAAATTATAAAATTATAAAATTATAAAATTATAAAATTATAAAATTATAAAATTATAAAATTATAAAATTATAAAATTATAAAATTATAAAATTATAAAATTATAAAATTATAAAATTATAAAATTATAAAATTATAAAATTATAAAATTATAAAATTATAAAATTATAAAATTATAAAATTATAAAATTATAAAATCATAAAATTATAAAATTATAAAATTATAAAATTATAAGATTATAAAATTATAAAATTATAAAATTATAAAATTATAAAATTATAAAATTATAAAATTATAAAATTATAAAATTATAAAATTATAAAATTATAAAATTATAAAATTATAAAATTATAAAATTATAAAATTATAAAATTATAAAATTATAAAATTATAAAATTATAAAATTATAAAATTATAAAATTATAAAATTATAAAATTATAAAATTATAAAATTAAAAATTATAAAATTATAAAATTATAAAATTATAAAATTATAAAATTATAAAATTATAAAATTATAAAATTATAAAATTATAAAATTATAAAATTATAAAATTATAAAATTATAAAATTATAAAATTATAAAATTATAAAATTATAAAATTATAAAATTATAAAATTATAAAATTATAAAATTATAAAATTTTAAAATTATAAAATTATAAAATTATAAAATTATAAAATTATAAAATTATAAAATTATAAAATTATAAAATTATAAAATTGTAAAATTATAAAATTATAAAATTATAAAATTATAAAATTCAAAAAATCAAAACTTCGAAAATTTTGAAATTCTAATATTCTAAAATTCTAAAACTGTAAAATTGTAAAAGTCTTAAATCAATTGCTAAATTTCCACATTTTGACAGTTATTAACCAAATTTTAATTGAAATTACAAATTTTAACACTTCAATAGTGTAGATCTTTTAAATTTTAGAATTTCTGAATTTTAATAGCTTAGATTTATTTTATTTTTGAACATCGGTATTTTTGAATTTGTATGTTTCTAATTTTTGGTAAAAATTTGTAATTAAAGCAATTATTATAGTTATAAATTTTTAATAATAAATTTAAAAAATCTTTATTATTGATATTCTTTTGCCAGAAAATTGTTATTGCTATGGCATTGTCCCTTTGCTTGTTTTCATTCCGAGCAAAAATAAGAAATCCCACTTTTGAATATTCGGCATTTTAAGATTCTACGTTTGAGGCAAAACAGGATTTTCAATACTTTTTTTATTTATTTGGGGTTTTGCGTTCCTTCCGAGCTCCGTACCAGGCAGCCTTACATTACTAAAGGAATTAGGTGGATCAGATGAGTAATAATGTTAGACTTCGGACAACTATTTTTGTTTTTTTTTTATTTCGATGAAACTTTATTCGTTTCGTTTTCGTTTTCGTTTTACGGAGCAAGGGGGGCCTCAAGTCAGTCCAAGTCCGGTTTCTTGAGGAAAAAAGGGTAGTAGCCGAACTAGTATTGCATACAAAATGAACACCACCGGAAGAAATAGGGGATCGGGAGGGGGAAGGTGAAAGAAAATTAGTGTAAGTGTGAGTAGTAAGAACATGGATGACTTGAGCAGTTACGGTAATCTAAGTTTAACACTGAATAAAGGAAATCTGAAATTATGATCCAAAGTAAAAAGGCCCGGAGAAATTAAATTATGAGTTAATTAAATAAGAAAATGTAACTAATCGCAGATTTACACAAAGGAAACCTAAGATGTATTTCAAATTTAAAGGAAATTAAAAAAAATACTGGAAAACAAAAGATGGAAACCAACTTGTCTAGAGAATATAAATCTTGAGGACTTTTTTCTGGGCCCCGTCCTGTCGCGTCCGTCAGTAGTCTTGTCGTACATTACAACTAGAAGCAGATCTGCTAATGAAATAGTACACTCCGAACAGTTCAACTGATTATTTAAGTCCAATTATTCATTTACGGAAAACTAACTAACTTGAATCAACAACCTAAACAAAACTGTCTGAAAGTAACTTGAATCTCAAATCCCCGAAATAATAATTGCATAAGCCAAACATTCCTTTACCTTGTTGTTAAACCTGACTTGCCGCTTCCAAAACCAATAAACATGAGTGAACAGTTCATACTTTACAAGTTGAATACTCTTCGTTAAGAAGACTATTTCGTGCCTTCCATTTCATTAGGGCACAGAAGCTCTGCAAACAAGAGTGTATCCCTATCATACCTAATATAAACTGTCAATTGAGTGAAAGAGATGAACTCCTGTTCACAAAACTCTTGTGTCCATTTGAAATGTTAGGCTCCATTTGATCGTCAAAACTCCTGGAAATCCTCGATACGCAACAATGGTCGATACAACCATAATCCGAGAACCGTTAGTTCAACAGATTAACGAATTTTGTCCGATGTCATTTCATTATTGATTGATCGAGACTCTATGGATGTTTTGACAATTCCGAATGGTTAGTATATCACTTAAATTATAAACAGAGATTCTGATAGCATCACTTAACTCGTTTACACAGAACTGTCGGCCTGGAATTATTAAACAATCTAAAGCTACAAAAAAAAACTAGCTATTCTGAGTGCCTTGCAAAAAACTTATTTATTAAAATACCAGATCCTAACCTAACACCCTCATTAAGATAAGAAAAAATCACGCTTCTGTTTTTGTGATTAATTAAATTATTTAATATAATCCCACAATGCCTAGAAGAGACCTCTCTTACTGTTGTGCGTAAGCGTTGCTTTGCTTTATGAATTTCTACCTAAGCTAACGATGTATCAAAAAGATTTAAACCTGTTCCTACCAGATTTTATAAACAAGAATATTGAGATGCAAATAAAAAAATCAATATCTTGCAATTTTACATAGTATAAAAGTTGTGATTTCTATCAACACAAGTATATAAATATAAAATAAATGTGTGATATATATCAACATCGGAAACCATCTTTGCAAATAGCCCTGAAACGACGGCAACGTGTGGCTCCATCTCCAGGGATTTCGATGAAACTTTATGTGTACTTTTTCTATGACCAAAGAAAAAGACATTAAAATATTTCAAATTCTTAATCTTGAACACGGATTTTCTATATGACTTTTTTCTTCGACAAAGTTGTAGGTATTGCTGAGGATTTCTGAGAAAAGCTACAAGCTTTTTTGAAATTGAAATTTGAAGTTTTGTAATAATTTTGTTTAATTTTCAAGGGCCATCGCTCCACGTTTGACGATTTACGTATGCTTCGAGGGAACCATGTACCACGCCATATATTTGCACGGCAACACCATCTCGGAATTGGTCCACAAGCTGCAGAAGATTCCCGGCTTCACGGACGTCCTACAGGGTATGAATTCGTCCGAAAACAGCAACAGTCCGTGGCTGGGCAACTATCAGCGTGCGATGAAGAGCTCGGCCGCCGCCGCAGCCGCTGGTTCCGGCGGGCCAAAATATTCGGGCGGTGTGACCATCAGCGATGCGCACACGTCCATTCCGTCGCCATCGTCGCCCATTTCGTCGTCGTCGATGCCACCGCGGATAAATCTGCTCGTCAACGGGCCGAACGGGGTGCACGTGCTGCTGACGGAGGACGTTCTGAACAACATCAAGGACGAGAGTCTGTTCCAGCTGGAAGTCAAACCGAACGGAAACGTGCTGATGAAGGCTGTCGCGGCCGTCGGGACTTCCGGGGGTGGCGGAGAAAACGATATGAATTAAGAAGCTCTGTGTTTTGTCCGCGCGCAAAGAAGGCAAATATAGTGGCATTTTTTTTTGAAAATTCTCAACCGTTCTCTCTGACAGTGTCGGCGTCATGTTATTATCTTTTTTTTTGTTGTTATTCTACCATTAGCTCCATTCATTGTGTTTGATGTTCGGTGTCGGATGTACTTCATTTTTTTGTCTGTTTTAATAAAATCTTTATAACTTTAGTTAAATTCGTTCTGAAACTCAATTGAACGCACGGTTAAACGCTGCTTGGTCGATTCGCGATGATTGTTTGTGAGTGCCGTTGGAAATGTTGAGCTACTGTTTTGAGACTGAGCAGCTTTAACTTTTTAGATTTAAGGAAAACGAGCAACGCCATACAATTTGCTGAAGCGAAAAAGTGAGCGTGAAATTATATTTCGAAACCATAGAACACCTCTCCTGTGGCAATCAATGATCAGGGTTAAAATGTTAAATTGTGGCATTTATGTGCATGTAAAGAACGTTGAATTTGTTGTTAAAGATATGATCAAGGCGTGGGCGGAATAAATCAAGAGATTTCTTGCAAGTACAAAAACTAACCCCTTAAACAATGCTTATTTGTGCAAGAGAACACGACGATATGTGCCTTACATTGATAGCTGTTAAACGTAATCATCACTTCTTGGAGAGCAAGAAAGAAACTAAATTGAAAAATCGCTCAAAATAGCGAACTAAAAAAAAGAATAGATTAGCTCACACTGTCAATCACTTAAGAAACCTCATCGAAACTCCTAGGAAAATATGTGATGGCAATAATGAGAACATATATTGAAACAATTTCTGAAATCCATAAGGGCCTTGCTTCAACTAAGACCGAAAAGCACATATAATGGGCACAAAATTGCTACAAAATACTTGTTACAACCAATATATGAAATCTTTGTATTGATGTAGTGTAGAAGAAAAGCTATATATTCTCAAATAAATTGTGAAAAAAATCGGGAAACCGTAATAAATTTTGTTTTCTATTTCATCCAAAATCCGAAATTCCACATGCATAGGTGAACCCCATATTATAAGTCAAAATAGAATTTATTGGGTCCTAAAATATAATTAAGATTAGTGACTTGTGTATACCATTTAACAAAACTGACTTTTTGGCGGGCATTCAGGGGTTCGTTCCGGTGTGCGTACTGAGTCCAAATCCCAAATATAAGCTTGGTTTGATGTAATATTCGAATTTTAAATGGAATTTAATCCGTAAGTTTTTATCACAGTTTGGCATTTTTTTGATAAATCGGCCCATGGATCTGTACCTGGACCTGATTCTTGGTCAGGCGGTGGTTGGAAATGACCAACGACCTTGGCTGCCAGGTTCTCTGCCATCATGGCATTGCCATGCCGAAATAAGTCATTGAGAGCTTACACCACTCACTTACCCGCAGTGTTGGCATTCTCGCATCCTCGCGAGAAAAAAAATCATCTCTCTCGAGTTCTCGCTGAGAGTCCCGAGCTGCCACGAGAGAAGCCGAGCGACTCGCCGATTGCCCTTCTCTCCCGCGCTCGCGAGAAATAAAACGAGTTGGCAGCGAAGAAAAAAATAACACAACTTTGGTAGTATGTGTGAACTCCGTGTAAAAGGGGTGTCAAACTAAAAAGTGACACTCGAATCCCAAGTGTGATACAAACTATATTTTCCCATAATTTCGCTGCCGGCCGCGATTATTGGATTGGAAAATACACACACAGTTATAAAAAAAATGTGTACATGTTTTTCATTTAATTGTTATATATTTTAAATGTTAAAGGATCCAACTATTTATAATATAAAATCAATCGGATGAAACACATTAAAATATTGTTTTATAAAATAGATAAAATAACTTCAAAATTACTGAAACATTGCCAAGGGTGTTGTGGATAACTAGTTGCGCTAGTAGGCAAACTTTTTTGAAAGAACAATGAAATTTCTGCTATTTGTTCTAAGATTCGGGTATTTTTTCTAAGATATTTCAAAATAACGAGATTGTCAAAAAGGCTTGTGTTTTTGTCGATTTTCAATTAAAAATACATAACTTTAGATTAATTGACCACTGGCAAACAGATGTAAATTAATGTTGAAAACCATCAATTAACAGTCGAACGGATCGCACTGACCTTCAAAAAATAACAAAAAATATTGCGCAGGCTCAACTCGAGGGGAAAAGTTTAAATGGAGAATTATCGTCGTTGTTGCATAGAAGCAAAAATTGCATGCAATGTGTGGGAGTAGCGAACAGCACTAATTCTCCATACAAACTTTGGAGAAAAACCATTCGGCCCTGTCTAAATATTTTTTTAAAATCCAAAGTGCACGTGTTTTTTGGGGACCCATAACTTCATAATTCTTCTCTAGTTGAGCCTGCGCAGAAATTTGGTTGGTCGGTGTTATTTAAATGATTGGAAACTTACCACCTATTTAAAATTTTGAACTTGATGGCCCTGAAGCGCAAGATGGGATTATGATAAAAATGTTCAATTATTTTCGTCTGTCATTGGCGTAATTTATAAGCTTCTGGTGGGAAGATGTTGATATAATTTGGTCGAATTACAGGGACTTTCGGATCAATTAGTGTTTCCCATTTGATGTACCTTCTAACGTTAAGATTTATTATTGATATATGTCGTTTTGCCAGAATCCTATCCCGGCTTTAACGGAATGTAAAGAGCCACATGTCTCGATCGAAATTGAATTTTAGAATTTTTAAACGTAACAGGCCAATTTGAATTATTTTTAGATTCTCTAGAAACTGAACGTCTTGGAACAGACAAACAATGCATCGTTTCTTTAGGCTATTCGGAAACATGTCTAACAGTTACTTAAAAGATGCCAAAAATAAAATGGAATGTGGCTACTTTTGTGTAAAGTATTCATTTAGCATTAAAGTATAGAGTCTCATATGATTGCGCGTATTTTTTAAAGGATGGGACAACCCATTTCAGCTACGAGTCTTTCAATTGTGGAATGTTTTTGTGCTGGTGGTGGCGGGTCGCAGTTTTGCCTCCAACGTGGGGACCACGCTGGGCCGAGGCCACCCCTCATTTCTTCTTCTTAATCTGCTTGGCCTTCAGCTTTTCCTCCCGCTTACGTTCCTTCTCAGTCAGCGAAAGGTACAACTTGTAGCCGAAGAATACTGGAAAATTTTAAGGAAATTTGGTAAGTTAAGAAGTTATGTTTTTGCCTTTTTAAGAGTAACGAACCAACAAACAGCATAATCAACATCCCAAATCCTATCACAAGAAACGAGTCGACTTCTTCCTGAAACGCATCAGCTGCTCCAAATTCAGGAATGCTCTTCTGGGCTTCACCATTTTCTTGGCTGACTTTCTGCTGTTGAGCCATTTCGTTCAAGTTTTTCAACTGATTCAAAAACTGCCCTTTGAACTCTTTGGCGAATTGCGACTTTTCCCCATCGGATAGCTTTACAAACATCTCCGACAGCTTTTTCAAATTTTCCGTTAACTGCTTGGCCAAACCTCGCTTGGTCTCATCCTTGAGCATTTCACCTAGCGCCTCCGAATGGAGCGCTTCGGTGAAAGGATTGTCACCAGAACTCATTGCTCAACGCGAAATCTTACGCGCACAAAAAAAACCAGCTGTCCAAACGAATTAAACGATCGGCATGCACTAAATAAAGAAATTAATATTAAACGCGGCAAGTGTTAACCGCACGGCCAAGGTGGGAATTTTCACACCGCTATAAAAAACAATTGTCTTTTCGGAGTTTACCCGACAATTAGCGTATGCGTGGCGCGCTCAAGTTTAGTCGGTAGGTACACCGGACTGGGCGATATCAAATTTGATACTAAAATGCTAAAATTGAGCCGAGGGGGCAGCTGACGTGTCTACCCCCAACGCAACACACGCTCGTCCAGGTGGATCAGCTGTGTTATCTGCGAGGCGAAGCCTTATTGATTAGATCTCGCGAGTGGCCGTTAGTGAAGTACCCTTAACGCTTTCAAGATAGTGAAAGTGTACTGATAAGAAGGTAGCTGGCATAGTACCAAACTGTCGACGTTTAGTATTGCATTGAAAAGTTAGGATTTCAACAAAAAAAAAAAACCTTTTAAAATGCAAACAAAAACTAGATCACTAATGCAGAACAATAACCGACACATTTTGTTTGGCTGACCGTTTTGTCCATTGTCCCGAAATTTGAAGAATTTCGTTACCCAATTCCGAGTTATATTCCAAAACGTAAACTTTAGACGTGCAAGCAGGAATGACAAAACGGCATCTGACTGAAATTACCTTTGGCAAGTTGTCGCACTTGCAGGTTCCAAAAAGGGCTGACCAAGTTTCAAATTAGACATAAGACACTTAAACCATTTTGATTAGAATACAGTCCTAAGTTACCGTGAATATTCGTATATTGTTAATAAGTTAGAAAATGAATTCTGAACATCCCATAAGGCAGGTTTTTGAAAAATCTTTCCTATGCGCAATTCTTTGAGACTTCGGACAAAGATTTTTTTTTGTATTTTGTAATTTGGATGAAACTTCGTCCAAACATTTTTTCGTACAATTTTGGCAGCTATCAATACAAAAAAGCCATTAAAATATTCAAAAATCTGTATCTTGAGAACGGATTTTCCGATCTTTTTGACGTCTTCGGCACAGGTAGTCCTTAGGACTTCTCAGAAAAAAAAAAAAAAAATAGGGGAAATATACCCATTTTAAGCCTAATAAGTGGTCGTGTTTGAATGATGCTGAATAATCTGGAGTGTTCCTCGAAATTTACTAAAACCAAGTGCACCAACGAGCATGAGCATGAGCATGAGCATGGTTGACTGCCAATGAGCTGCTACTCCGTTATTGACGGATCAGCTGAAGTTACACAATGAACCAACAGATGAGTAGTGGGAGCTAATCATCCTCACTGTATAACCCCTGAAGATCTCTGCTTTAAGTCAATACCGGCGCCCCCCCAAGGAGATGCAGTTCAACAAAGGTAGGAATGTTAGTCCGATAGTTGAAGTTGCAGACTCATTTTTTTTTTTTTTTTTTTTATAAAATATAGTTTTATTAGATGATAAATTATACAAGTAGATGGATTAATCACATGTGGTGGTCATCATAATATTTGTAGGGGTTGCGGTACCCTTTTCGACGTCTTCTCGTATAACTATTGTTTGTTTGTTTCGCCAGTTCTGCTTCGTTCTCATCATTGGTTTTCTCTTCGTTTTCGTCGTTGTCTTCTTCTACTGCAGAAATATCCATAGGTTTGGACTGTCTCTCCAGCGGATTGTCTGTTGTTTTTTTGGGAGGCACAAAGGTCGTTGGCTTAGTTGGTGATGTTAATGTTGTTGTTGTTGTTGTTGTTGTTGCTGTTTCTGTTGGTTGTGATGTTTTTGCTGCTGATGCTGGTGGTGTTGGTGATAGTGGTGTTGTTGCTAGTGGTGATGGTGCTATAGTTGATTTTTTTACTTCGTCGCACTTCTTCCCGGGATGAAGTGAATTTGCACAATGGCGACAAGTTCTCACTTGTTGGTTGTAGCTCGTGTAGCTTATTTCCGTCTCCACCTTAATGAAGGACGGAATCGGCTTCTTCAAAACCATCCGGACAACTCGAACTCCATTCGGGATCCCTGGGAAGTACTCCCGCCAGACCTCTCTCCGAATGGACTTGACTTCTCCGTAGGCCTCGAGATGGGAGACGATTAAATCGTTAGGCATATGTGGCGGTAAGTCATGGATGCGAACTTGAGTCGCGTTGTCCTCCACAAAAATAGGGATACGGAAGGTTTGGCCCCTGCATCCTACCTTGTGTTTGAGGTTGTGCTGGTCGACTAGGTCCGAAGCTTCCTCCGGCGATCCTAGCTCGATGATGACATGGTTTCGGGAATTGTTGAGTTGAAGGTTTTTTACTCGTTGTTGGTCCAGTTTGAGGTCCTTGGAGATAAACTTCGTAACGGTCTCGATGTCCGGTCTCACCGGCATGACGTTGAAGTCGATTACGACGGCGTTCCGGCGATATTTCGACATGGCGAAATATTTTAACACGGCCCCGATAGGGGGAAAAGAGATAAAGAAATCCGTAGAGGCTAGCGTTTACGTCCGACAGCAGCGAGAGCAAGCTGTCGTCTATGCTCATCAGACACAGAGTTTGTCGCTCTATATCTGTTGACACCGCATGAGACCGTTGAATCCACAGCATCTCCTTCAAGCATCACGGGAAGTGGGGGAATTGTGTTAGTAGGGGAAGGAAAGGGAAGGTCAGGATTCATCTTGGTAGATGATATGACCAGAAAATGAAACATGATCCTTGCCTTCCGAGCTACGACGCTATGAGAAGGACTTATTCAATCGCATATTTTTTGAAACTTCATACCGCCGGCGTGCCATCCGAGCAACGAAGCTATGGGAAGGGCTTTAAAACTAAGTGTAATTATAATTGGTTTTTATTCGGCGATGTGCAATTCATAAAATCATTTTTTTTATTCTTACCGACGGCGTGCCATCCGAGCAACGAAGCTATGGGAAGGGCTTTGAAAGGAAGTGTAATTATAATAATCGTTTTATTAGGTAACGTGCAATTCATAAAATCATTTTTTTAATTCTTACCGTCGGCGTGCCATCCGAGCAACGAAGCTATGGGAAGGGCTTTCGAAACGAAGAGTTATTATAATTAACGTTTTAATCCGTGACGTGCAGTTCATAATATAATATCCCAAAAGTATGAAATAGCTCTGCTACACCGCGCACGACATAGCGCCAAAATTCACACAACGACACGAATTCCCGAATTTCCACTATTATCTCGCGGGTTCTCGCGCGTCGATTCACGAACCGATCTCCCCCACGAACACTACTCGACTGAAGGCCAAATTTTCATGGCCACACCGCGAACACTTTTTTGAAGAAATTCCAGAAACTTCCATCACTTTCTCGCGGGTTCTCGCGCGTCGCTTCACGAACCGATCTCCCCCACGAACACTACTCGATTGAAGGCCAAATTTTCATGGCCACACCGCGAACACTTTTTTGAAGAAATTCCAGAAACTTTCATCACTTTCTCGCGGGTTCTCGCGCGTCGCTTCACGAACCGATCTCCCCCACGAACACTACTCGACTGAAGGCCAAATTTCCATGGCCACACCGCGAACACTTTTTTGAAGAAATTCCAGAAACTTCCATCACTTTCTCGCGGGTTCTCGCGCGTCGCTTCACGAACCGATCTCCCCCACGAACACTACTCGACTCTAAAACCAAGTGCACCAACGAGTAGAGTAACTTTTTGAGAACATTTCTGTTTATTTTCACTTTTACTAAAAGTTTTTCTTTTCCTTTTGCAAGCATTTGAAAAAAATATTTCCCAAACCTATTCTAATCAGTCGAGAATGCATTGGACCACGCCCATTTTCATATTTTCAGCTTAATTCTTTTTTCTTCCAGCGCTCTTTTGGGTCTGCTTAGTGCTGCCAATTGTGTTGTATTTTAAGCGAACATTTAAGAAAAGTAGCATTTATAGAGAAAGTTTCCTGGCATCACTGGCTCATTCCAACAGGCGCTGCTGGTGGTGTTGGTGGCCACCCTTTGTTCTTTATTTGCCTTCGCTTCTTGCTCGGTTTTCTTCAGCCAACGATTGGAGTGGGTAGTCAAAAGTCAATCGTCAAAAGACTTGGCACGATTGTTTTTTAATTCGACTTTTCACGCAAAAATGGGAGAACCATTTTTGAAAAATCTCTTTTTTGGATCTAAAACATAAAAATGTTATCTTTTGAGACTAGCACAAGTTGATGAAAATTAATTTAGAAGTGTTGCCATTTTTTCGAAAAAATCAAACACTGAAAAACACGGAAATTTTCTTTTTCAGTATTTTAAAATTAACCGTGACATTTGAAAATGTCGATAATAAATGATTTTGGTCCTTTTTCGCCAAATTAAACATATATAAAAATCATTTTTTTAATGTTTATTTTGGTCAAATGTTTGGTGTGGAAAGTCGAATTAAAAAATGGGTAATTTTTAAAAGTGCATTTTTTTCTGGAAAGTCCAAATATCCAATACCTATTATTCCAAATACGTTAATCAAATAGAAAATCCATTTTTTAAGCCTTTCTGCGAAAGTTGTATGAAAACTTAAATGGAAATTGGATGAATTTGTCCTATCCATTCCTAATGTCGAAAGAGGTTCGTCTGTCATGCACAGCTCACTTTAAGACCATTAAACTTCGAAAAATTTAAAAAAGAAATCGTAGGGGGGAAGTTTGTACAAATCTAAATGACTTAAAATATGTAGGTATTTTTTGGAGAAAAGCTTTTTATTATTTAACTCTAAACAATCCTGACCTGATCACAACCTATAGCTTGACAGAAGAGATCAAATCGATCAAATACATATTTTCGAATATTTTCATAGCTCTTCTGGACCTAAATTTGTATGGAAAATCAATTATGCAAAATGGCTTCTTTGGACATAAGGAATTGATGCACAAAGTTTCATCAAGTTAAAAAAATATTAAAAATCGCAAAAAAGAGAGAAGTGTTCACGAATTTAATTTGTTGTACTTTATGAAGGTAGGACTGGCAGAAAAAATTACCAACATTTTGTTCGGAATAATTAAATATTTCTAAATAAATCCAGTTCTAAGCTTCAAATTATTCAGACCATTACAAAATAAAAATATGAAATAACCTGATTCAGTTACTGGTCAATATCCTAACTCATTGAATTATTTGAACTTAACATGTCGATTCAATGGTGTTTGTTCAGCTTCAGATGTTCGGTTTATCATTGATCGTATTTGTTCAGCCATTGTTCGAGGCCACCACATGTGATCAAACCCCTCAAAATGCTTACCAAAAACCGACGCAATGAGGACGATCATGGTCAAAAACACCAAATAGTCGGAAAAGCCGGCCTCCATCTTCCGGCCGGTCATCGAGTTCTTCAGCACGTCCTGCTTGAGCTGTTCCTTCTCCTCGTCCGACAGACTGTCCATGCCTTCGAGCATCTTGATAAACTCGTCCAAGCTGGGCATTTTAAAGTTACCGTCCGCCCCGAATGGCAGCTTGGGCATATCCTGGCCAAGATCGCCGACCCCGAGGGACTCGGCGATGACGTCGTCCGTTGCCACGTTCTCCATGAGGTTTGGAACACGCTGGAACTTTCTTGGGAGCTGACAGGTGTGATTACGATGCGAATAGACCAGGCCTAGTCGTGGACCGAACTGGACACTACACAATCAGTGACTGCAGCCGAGGATCCAAAATACATTCATTGAAGAAACTTCGGAGAGAAGCAATAAAAAGCAGCAGCGTGCAGATAAGCGAGCTACCTTTGAGCATTCGGTTATCAGTTGGGGCATTTTGGAGGAAATTTCGTAAAATTGTTGATGTCAAAATAAATTTTAACTCAAAATTTGTTAGAAAATAAATATAAATTTAAACCAAACTATTCTCTTCTCAGAATATGTGAAAATTTAAGATCAAAATGGTCTTTAAGAAGGTCAAGTTTAAAGATAAGAATTTCAACCAAAGCTAACTGAACTCGTTATCAGTTCGATTTGATTTAAAGTGAACATTGGCTCAGGTATATTTTTTAGCCAGTAGCTTCCACGTCGTAATTCCATATGGATGTGTTTGGCTAGACTTGTTTGGGTCCATTTAGTGATGTTAATTACTTACCGGACAATCCGACGACTACGACGGCCGGAATCACAAAAACTATGTTAGGAAAGCCGTGCTGAAAGGGATCGGTGCTGGAGCTTAGCTCAACCATTTTTATCCGGTGTTTTATTTACTGAAAAAAAAACAACATTTTTACGTCTCAGAAAGAATTGCAATAATCGAAAAAGGCACGATAAATTACAGTGAATGTATTTAACAATTCACCCCATTTACACAAGAATTACCTTTTGTGGTGATACCGGTCGCCGATAAGCGTAGATTCGCGCAACAAATCAGTAAACTGATAACAAGTTAGCTACGAAAATCTAACAAGTTATTTTCATTCGCAACACGTAGGCAGTACGCTCTGGCTGTACGGTGCTGCTGATGCTGATGTGTTGTAAATTTGATTCTTCGCGTCTCGGATGCGTGTGTGTGCGTGGCATCGGTGTTTTCTTGAATGAAGTCGACATAGTCGACCAAAAGGCGGCAACCGAGGGGTGCGTGGCATTTTAGCTGGTACACGCTTGAGAAGAAAGAGACAAAATGTATGAATATAAACAGTTTTTGAAAATTTGGTCTTCAAATGAAGCTTATACTCAAAGTAAAAAAGTATCCTTTTTTCAAGTTCACCCGTCGTCACCCTTTAAAAGGGTATCGAAAATGTACTGAATTTGACATACCCTTTTAAAAGGGTGACGCCGGGTGAACTTAAAAAAAAGGATAGAAAGTATCCTTTTTGAGGATTGAAAGTACCCTTTTGAGGGATACTTCTGACTTTGAGTGTAGATTGCTGATATTATTGTTCACAGCAATAAAGCTTATTTTTCTGAGTACAATGATTTTTTGTACGACCAAAAATAGTTTGGATGGATGGATTTTTAAATCAATTTGGAAAAATTAAAATCGCGGTCCTTCTTGACAGAAATGTTCCTACACACAAAAAAGGTTACTTAATCCACCGGACGGTGGTTGCTGCCTTCCTCATAAAAGCCTTGCAAGTTGCAACCACACACTACGAATGCTTTGGCTAATGCTTACTTAGTAAAGACACTATACATCTGAGTGCTGCCATCTATGATAAATTAAATGGACCATTTGACAGCAAAGCAGTGTTTGTGTGCGTGCACTGAACGGAAAGTTCCGTCCGCTATCCGCCGGAGCATTCAAATTATGTAAATAATGACCCTTTTTTGTATCAACCAAAACAGTTTTTCGAACATAACTTTTAAAGTACTGCACCAAACCGGATGAAATTAAAAAAAAATTTAAAGAACCTGAAGATGAATCCAAAAAAAATAGATCCAGACAAAATCGGTCGAGCGAGTTCCGAGAAAAGTGAGTGAGAAAAACAAATTCTACGTCCATCCACACGCACAGACATTTGCTCAGAAATTGATTCTGAGTCGATATGTATACGTAAAGGTATATCTTGGAGGCTTATTTAAAAAGTTCAATTTTTGAGTGATTTTATAGCCTTGCCTCAGTGAGTTGAAGAAGGCAAAAATATTACCGTAATGACAAAAGTAACTTATTTTTGATATGAAAAATGCTAAAATAAAAAAAAATATCTACAGTCAACTTCTCCAAACCTGTCCTGATGAAGGCCAGCCACGTGACCATCCTGTTCTCTACTTTGCTGTCGCGCATCGAAAAGTCCATCCGGAATTTAGAGTATTTTTTCTTTACACTGGTAAACAGCATTACACTTTTTTCAGTTCACTTTTACACACTTGTATGGGATTTTTCACTGGTAAACAGCATTACACTTTTTTCAGTTCACTTTACACACTTGTATGGGATTTTTCAGTTCAAGTATGATTACACGAAAGTTTGCGTGTCGTGTAATCGTGTAATCATACTTGAACTGAAAAATCCCATACAAGTGTGTAAAAGTGAACTGAACAGTGTGTAATGTTGATTATCAGTGTATGTGAACTTGGCAGCTCGTTCCAAGGAGACAATTTGTTTTTGCATTAAAATGAAAAAAAAAGTGATCAGAACTGGTTTTTAATCGTGTTTTTTACCGATGTACATAAAAATTGACATAGGGATTTAGTACCCAATTGGGTACTAAAGCCCTAAGTCAATTTTTATGTACAACGGTAAATACACGATTAAAAACCATTTCTGATCACTTTTTTCCATTTTAAAGCAATTTTTTTTGACAAGACAACATTTTTTCGATGGATCAACTATGGTCCCCTTGGAACGAACTGTCAAGTAGGAGCTTTCCTGTCAAGAAGGATCGCGAGGTTAATTTTTCAATATTGATTTAAAAATCCATTTTAAACTCTTTGTGGTCGTACAAAGGGTCGTTGTACTCAGAAAAATAAGCTATATCGCTGGAAACAATAATATCAGCAATCTAAGCTTCAATTTAGGACCCAATTCCTGGTTAATTTTTATACTAAAACCCGAAGGTTTGACGATTTATGTACAAAGGGTTACATACATGCAGAAAATTTCATATTTCTAAACATTTATTAAATTCTTTCAAAAGAAGATTTCCAATCTCTCTTGAATTTTCCATGAAGATATTTAATGATTAATGTATTTATGTAAAAGACGATTTAAGCTAGAAATGTTGCCATGCACAAAGCGAACTGTCAAACTTTCTGAGCGTGTTTCTCATAACAACGAGTTGATTTCTGGAGTTTTTTTTGAAAAGGTCCTATAAACCAAATTTTCATTTTTTGCTTTTTGGGTGTTTTTGAATACCCCTGACTCAAGGCGGTTCTAAAAACACCCAAAAAGCAAAAAATTCAAATTTGGTTTATAGGACCTTTTCAAAAAAAAAAACTCCAGATTTATGGGTGCCACGATATCTCGGGATTGGATGGACAAAATTGGGTCCTAAAATGAAGCTTAGATTGCTGATATTATTGTTTACAGCGATAAAGCTTATTTTTCTGAGTACAATGACCCTTTGTACGAGCACAAAGAGTTTAAAATTGATTTTCAAATCAATTTTGAAAAATTAACCTCGCGGTCCTTCTTGACAGAAAAGCTCCTACTTGACAGCTCGTTCCAAGGGGACCATAGTTGATCCATCGAAAAAATGTTGTCTTGTCAAAAAAAAATTTTGCATTAAAATGAAAAAAAGTGATCAGAAATGGTATTTAATCGTGTTTTTTACCGTTGTACATAAAATTTGACATAGGACTTTAGTACCCAATTGTCTGAAATTTTGGGTGAAAGTTTGACAGTTCGCTTTGCGCGGTAAAAACAACTTGTGTTAACGGTGTACTGTTATGTCGACTCTCGATTTTGAGCGCAATTTTTGAATGAACGTGATTGTGATTGTTTTCAAATGTTAATTAATTTACAATTTTGTGTTCTGTTTCCAATCTCGTGATGCCCGTCCTGCAAAGTGAAACGGCGAAAATTCGTCAATTCCTGAAAAGCCGCCTCCAAACTGACGTGACGAGCTTTCGCGGCTATGAGTCCGAGTGGCAAAACATCCGAGATTTGCTGTTCCGAACGGCGGAGCATGGCGAGTCCAACTCGGCTCTGCTGCTGGGAACGCGAGGCTCTGGGAAGACAACGGTGAGTTGTTTGAATAACTTACTTAACATGCTCATTTATTGAGAGATTTGTGTGTTCTAGCTGATAACATCGGTGCTGGCTGATTTGCTCCCGGAGGCCAACTTCTACCGAAACACCGTAATTGTGTACCTGAACGGGTTGCTCCACACGGACGACCGCCTGGCTCTGAAGTCGGCCACGGCCCAGATGAACCTGGAGAATGCCGTGGATGGGAAGGTGTTTGGCTCGTTTGCGGAGAATCTTGCCTTTTTGCTGGAATGTCTCAAAGCAGGAGATAAGAAAAAGTCCAAAAGTGTGGTCTTTATTCTGGAAGAATTCGACCTTTTCTGCTCACATCACAATCAAACCTTGCTTTACAATTTGTTCGATGTGGCCCAATCCGCCCAGGCTCCGATTTGTGTTCTGGGAATCACTGCTCGATTGGATGTGATTGAATTGCTGGAAAAACGAGTCAAATCTCGCTTTTCTCATCGTCAAATATTTTTGCTGCCGAAAGAAAACGACTTCGAAGGAAGAGTCGAATTGTTCAAAATTCTTCTCAAGCTGCCCACAGATAAGGTTTGTCTCGGAACGTTGCCTACTGTTAGAAATATCCTAATCTGTTATATTTTTTAGGAAATGAAGGAATACAACAAAACTTTTAAACCAATACCGGAGGACGCTCTCCAAAATCAAGAATTGCCACTTCTGCGTCGTGTTTTTGACCCAAGAAGCTTCAGTTTCAGCACCAAAACCATTTCCCAATGGAACAAGCACATCGACGCCCTTGCATCAAACCCTAAAGTGATCTCCGTCCTGCAGAACATGTACGACTACGAAGTGATTGAAGCAACGTTCAAAACATTCCTCTTCGAGCTCGTTTGCCAACTGCACGACGACAATCCACTGCTCACCGTTGAGGAAGTCCAAGCCCAAGGGCAGCAGTTCGAAGGTGACGACAAAATCCACATCCTGTGCGGTCTTTCCGTTCTCGAGCTCTGCTTGGTAATCGCCATGAAGCACCACTCCGAGATCTACGACCGGGATCCGTTCAACTTTGAGATGATTCTCACGCGGTACAACAAATTTGCCAACGCCAGCACCACCATGCAGGGCATCGAGCGGAGTGTGGTGCTGAAGGCGTACGAACACGTCAAGAATCTGGAGCTGATCGCACCCATCAGCAACGCGTCGACGTCGAAGGTGCAGAAGGAGTACCAGCTGCATCGGTTGCTGCTTACGTACGGTCAGATCGGACAGGCCGTCGTCAAGTCGCAGAATCTGCCCACCGAGGTGTGTCAGTGGGCGCAGAGTTCGCTCATTTGAGGTCGGTTTTGTTTTCCTTTATTTGTGTTTTTCGTTTTCCTACAATAAAATCTTATCTATAAAGAACACCTTTTAGTATTGTTTTCTACAATTATCTGAAAATTCCTGGATAAAATGCCTGGGTAGTCTAGTAACTAGTACAAGAACTAGTAGCTACATATGTACTTTTATTATTACAAAATTGCATCAATTTCAATTCAATTGGAAGTAGAAGTGGAAAAAATCTACTTACCTATTGAGTAAAATAAGGCGTAAGTTTGAAAAATTTCGCTATTTTTTCAAGATTCCTTATTTTGAATTTATTTATTTGAAATAAAACTTGCTCAATAAGCAAGCCAAGGGTGGCACCTGATTTGTGTGTGATGTACCGGGATTGTAGACGGTATTGCTTTGATTCACAGCATGTTGAGTCAACTGTTGTGGATTGGTTGTGGATGTACCTGATTTGTGTGGATGTACCGGGGTTTCTCTTCTTTCTACTTTCAGCTACTATCTATCTTCTATTTCTTTATTATGTATTGACCGATTCTTCGGCTCCTTTTCAAAAAAAAATCCAAGTTTTTTCAGCGTTTTGGCTGTAGTGGCAAAATAAAAGAAGAAAGATAATTGATTTTCCTACAAAGAAATATCATGCAGAATGAACCATATAGTACCTGTGCTTCCCCTGAAATAAAAATGTAGCGTGACGGGACAACATCGTAAAACTGGACTTTTAAAAGGCACACTACAAAAATCGCTACAGTTTTGTCAGTTTGATTTATTAAAACTTTTGCTCTTCTACACATTATCACAAATTAAAAAACGAATCTTTTGCTCCTTGAACTGAAAGAATTGGATGAAATTTGAGTTTTTGCCAGCCATTTATTTTCGTGACGGGACAACGAAAGGAGCAGATTTTTGAAAAAACTCCTCTCTCGTACAATGGCTTGCAGACCACTTTTGGTCAATGTTCTTGGTTTTTAAGGTAAGAAAACGCATTTAAAGCACATTGCAATTATTGCATCATAAAAATGATTTTTTTCATATTAAAAATAATATTGAAAATTGAAAAATGTGACATTTTGGTGTAGCTTCGCTAAGAATCGGTCTATTAATGATTGTGTCTCCTTAACACATATCCCTTGATTTGGTAGCAATGTCAATTATGTTTATCATTTGCCGATTCTTTGTTGATTTATTTCTTTATTTATTTATTTGAATAAGCTTTAATCAATCTATTAACTATTGTCATTTTTGTTTTCATCTACTACAAAAAGCCTTTTTCTTTAACATGCAATTACTATTTCTCTTTTAATACTGATTCTTTATTCAGTACATTTTCCTTAAATGTCTATTGTTTACTCCTTTTTCAAACAAGTGAGGATCGAGCCCTCACTCAATTTATGGAATGATTAAAGGATTAACACACATATCAATATTGTAATTTTTGGAAAATCTTTCATAACATGCTTAGGACCATAAAATTTTAACAAAACACCGGGACAGAAAAAATATCTACAGATAGATACGACTTAACATCAGGAAAGATTTCAGTAGGAAACAATTCACAGTAAAATAACAATTATATTTTGAATTCAAACTCCAAATATTTTTTGCTTCAACTAAAGTTGACAGGCACACTATAAATTGTTCTGCGCTTATACTTACATCAATCCCTACGCAATGTACCACCTCCGGAACGAGTTCAAATGCGTAACCGGAACAGGTGCGAACACTCAAAGCGTGTTCTAGCGTGTTGCTCGTACTGACTCAGAGCAAGGGTGAGATGTAGGTGTAAGGGCAGTGCGTGTTCATCGGGAACCTGGTGCATAAGACCGGTCAAGGGCCGTTCTTACACTAAAAATTGCGAATTACAAATTAGACTTTACTTAGTAGATCTTTCAATTTTTGAAATTTTTAATAAAACTTGGAGATTGGTGGTGGAAACTATAAAATGTGACCTTTTTGGACGAGTTGTTTCAGAAAAAAACTCACGAAAAAGTGAACACACAGGTCCAAATTCACTGAAATGTTCTTCATATCAAATCCTCAAGGTTTTAAATACAAGATCTGAATATTTTTGGAAAGTACAGTATATTTTGAAAAAAATGTCGAAAAAATCATGAACAAATATTGTTTTAAGGAGGAAAAATAAATCATTAAAGAATAATTTTCAGTGAATTTCTAAGAAAAAATTCAAATAAAATTGTACCATCCTAAAAAGTTAATTAAAGGAATAAGTCATTTTTGTTTCAGTGTAACTAACTCACCCCAGGCAGGAATTAATGGAAATATAAATTTTTAAAATTTTGTTCTTATTTTTTTTGTTAAAACTTGATTATTGCAACAAGTGAGCACCAACACGACGACCTTTATTTTATTTTTTTCATTCGCAGTTCAATGACATGACTACACTTAACCGTTAAAAACTGCTTAAAGTTAAGCAGATACCAAACTAAGAGCTATTAGGTACCAACGTAAGAAAAATCGATATTCAAATTTTAAAAAGAAAGGTGCATGCGGGCAACTTTGCACAAACGTTCACACCGCTTTGATATAAATACTTCGTTTAGATGCTCGAGTTGATCACTCTTTTGTCAAGCAAACTGTTTGCAGCGTCTCCTGATAACTAGGATGAAGCTTTTGGTATTGCTACTGTTGGTTTACGTTACAGCTGCCGATGAAACGCCAGGATTTTTCATTAAACTGTCCAAAAGCGTCCCTCGTATTGGACGTCGAGGTGATTTTGAAAACTTTTTCCTGAAGCAGTCAAAAAGTGTTCCCAGGATTGGGCGACGCGGTGGTTTCTTGGTAAGGTTAATTATTTTATTGCATAAATCGTCCAACCGTAACTTCGATTCCACTGTAGACAGAACCAGCGAATCCTTCCGAGAATGCCAACAACTGGTTCGAGCGGTTGATGCGTCCTTCGAAACGGCTGGTTGAAAACGGTCAACCGGCTGAAAATGGCAAAATCTACAGCAAAGTTCGGCCACTAGATCTACATCACATCATCGATATCCTTTCGGACGACCTGTTCTTCGGATCGGACCTAAAGTTCATATCCTGGGACGTGCTGGACAAAGCCCTCGAGGAGGATCCCGATCTGATGGCCAAGTTGGGTTCGCTGGCACGTGACAAGGAGGTACACCAGCTGAAACAGCTGCTGAGTGAGAATAAGAGTGAACTTATTCAGTACGTTCCACTCGAGGGAGGTGCAGCGGATGTCCATTCCAACAAGGCCTATATTTATCGCACCGATAGAGAGGACCAGAGCAACGCCCAGCTCGGCAAGGAGAAGATCGAGTATCAACAGTGATGAAAGTGCCAATTGATGAACGAAACCTGCTACAATGTATCAACGAACGAAATATGCGTCTGCTTTAATGAATATTCATCTCCTGTGTAGTGTTGAGCAAAAAGCTTTTTAATTTTTAAGGTTTGGCCCTCTGAATCTAGACAATAAACGGAAAATGTATTGATGTATTTTATGTTAGTTTGTAGGGACATAAATATTATTTTATATCTTTTGTGTGCATTGGAAACTGGTTGAAATAAATGTTGAGTCAAAGTTTTGCTATTTAATCAATATGACTAAGGTCTTATCTTAAAATGTTTAAATTTGTGTAGCTTGATAAGAAAATTGAATACAATACAACATGAATGATCAAAGTTTAAACGATTGTGTACTACACAAATTCAATGGTTTTAAAATGTGTTATTGAATGTAGAAAACTTTTTTTAAATACATATTTGCTCCTTAAATCCTTAAAAAAAAAAATACAAATACCAAATATAATTAGACACTTGTTTTGAAAAATAAAAAAAAAATTCAAAAAAACTACAAAATTTTAATTTATTTTTAGTGCAACCAGCAATTACAATGGACTCTCTCGTTGTCGATATTGAAAGGACCTTCGACAGCTGGAGTTATCAAATCATAGAAAGAGAAATCAAAGCAATCTATGTATTTAAAGGGACTGAAAAATTTATTGACTGCTGGAATAATATTGATATCGAGAAGATCGACAGCCAGAGGATCCACTGTAATAGTACATTATTCTGCGATTTGTTTTGTAAATGTTTAAGTCAATTCATAAATATTTTGAGTTTTTGTGAATTTTCACTGTACAGTTCCGCAAATTATTTTTCTATTCCGCAAATCTAATATTTTTTTTTAAAACTCAAACTTTGTGGAAACTAATGATTGCAACCATGAAATCTTGTTTTTTTTTTTGGAAAAAAATGGAAACCTGGATAGAAAATGTATATTTAATTTTTAATTTTCTCTGAACTGACCTTTTCAAAAGTAAAGCTTGATTTAAAGAAAAATTGAAATTTGAAAAGATCAAAAAATTTCACAAGATGTTCCGAGAGTGACACTTAGAAAAAATCATTTTCATCGATTCGAATTTTTTGTGAGGCTGTATCTCAGAAACTAATTGTACGATTCTCATAATTCAAGAGAGAAAACTGTAGGAAACTTTCTGAGCTGTCCAAAAATATTATTCAAGGGGCTTTTTTTTGCAAGAAGTATTTTTAAAATTCAAAAAAAAAAAAAAAACGAAAATAAATAGAACATTTGTATATACCTAACATGAATATCTGTAACTTGAAACCGGCTCATTTTATCAATAAAATTGTAGAGTACAACTCAAAAAAAAAAAAAAAAAAACAAGCCGCAATTTCCACATTTCAATGCAAAAATGCATGGAAAATGTGGTGCAGTCCAGACTCGATTATCCGAAGCTTCGATTATCCGGTGGTTTTTTTTTCATATTTTTTATTTTCTTACTTTTAACATTTAACTCGAACTTTGTGACCTTATTTTGGTCAAATTTGACTGGTTAATTGCATTCAAATGCATTTTTCAAAATTTCATCACCGCCATTTTGGCCGCCATCTCTGACTTTAAAACTTTTTTTTAAGTTACGGTTCATATACGTCAGTCAAAAATAATAATAATAAAAAAAATTGACTTGATTCCATTATCCGAAGTTTCGATTTTCCGAAGTGAAATTTTGCCAAGGCCCTCGGAAAATCGAGTCTGGACTGTATATAGCATGTAGGGGAGAGTGGGGAGACTTGATCCTCTTTTTTTGTATCGCACATAACTCTGTCAATTTCTCACAAAACTATGAACTTTTTGCATGAATTGAAAGCTTAAACATTCAACTATGTTTGGCTGATAAGGGTATTTCACCAGATAAACTCTTCGAATCATGCCAAGTGTTTTAAAAAAATATTTTGAACCGGCATTTTCAAAATGTTGGGGGTAATTTGATCCCCCTTTCATCATTTTGAAAAAATCTTAAGCAAATAGTTTTTTATTCATCCAAACTTTTAATTTTTTATAAGTTACAGCAATTTTACATTAAACCTGTACGTTTGTGTTCAAAATATAACAAGTTTAGCATGCAAAATATTTAAAAACTTGAAATTTTCTTTTTTAGACCAAAATTGAGCATGTTTACAAAAGCTGGTAATTTTTGTTTACAAAACTTTTGAAAAAAGGTTCAAACTGCAGTAAGTTATGTACAACTATACTAAAGGAAACTATGTACGAAAACCCAGCCCAATTATTTAATCTTGAGGCTGATTCCAGTGACTGTAAAAATGCAGGGATCTAGTCTCCCTAAACGCATTTTTTTAAACAATTGATTGTAAAAATAGTATGACGAAAAATTTTACGTCAAAAGCGTAAGGGTTTCGGAGTTGATATGTTTATCAAACAATTCATGCATAAAAAATATTTTTTGGAATAATTTTTGAGTGTTTTCCAGACTTATCAAAACAAAGAAAAAAGATCTCTTGGAAGTTTTTTGCAGCACTTTTTAGAAAAATGTGTGTAACTCAATCTAAACATTTTTTAATTTTTTTCTTTGTTTTCTACAATGAGTTTTAGTCAATTTCGCACAACTTTCTAGAACAAAGCTAAATGTTTTACCCACATGCTGACGAGATACAGGCTTGGGATCAAGTGTCCCCGGGGATCAAGTCTCCCCACTCTCCCCTACAGTCCATTGTAATCATTAGTTTAAAAAAATCGGAGTTTTAAAGAAAATATTATTTTTGCGGAGAAAATTACAAAGTTTTATCCTATTTAAAAAAAACCTATATAATATGAAAATTGCTAAAATGTAGAGAAATACTCTAAAATCAATATGGTGATTTTTGGTTAATTACGTGCTGCGATATGTAATTAAGAAACCGAGCTCCTGTGGTCTATTGGTTACAGGTTTCGTTTGATAAACGGAAGTCGTGGTTGGAACGATGTTTTTGATTGCAAAAATTTCAGATTTGATCAAGTTCATTCAGTTCAGCAAAGTTCTAGAATCATCTAGACATCCTAACAAATCACTGGAAAGAAGAATCATCTTGATTACTTGAATTGAAGTTACCGTTCCAACTTTTTTGTTAATGTGAAGATTGTTTTAAAGCAAACAAAAAAAAAACAAAAATATTATTTGCAAACATTTTTCTAGCACTAAAAAAATCTCCTTTTTAGTTCTTTCAAAAATCCAGTTCTTAATAATTTTACAAATATCTGAAGATATTTTTGTTGCTTTTTTATTTTTTTTTTATTTACAAAAAACCTTGACGTGTAAAACCCCCCCTGGTTTTAGTTTTTTGTAAATAAAGCGACATCTATATCTCACTACAGGCAGCTCGACCGCAGCCACCAGCTGTCAATTATGGCACCAGAACAAAAGGGAACTGTCATTTACGGCACCAAAACAAAACCAGAACAAAAGAACAGCTGTTCATTACGGAACCAAAACGTATCAACTGCGCACTGTAAAAAAGTACAAAAACTTCTGGCATAAAATGGAAAGAAATTGATTATTTTTTCATGTAAAATTATACCACAATTCAAGTTTAAAAGGTATTGTATGCTTTTTAGGTGATTTTTCCTCAATTTATGTGCAAAATAAACTACTAAAGTTGGGATCCTTAAGAACACATCTTGCCGATGACTTCATTTAAAGTTGTACTTTTATCACATGAAACATTTAACTGAAGTACTGTGTATTTTGACTTTAACTACAGCAAATCAGAATTTATGTTATGTTGAAAAATGAAGTATAAATAAAAAAATATTTTTTGGTTTTACTGTGCTGTATTAGGGTAGGGTAGTCATCAATGAGACACTTTTGGTTTTCAACTTTCAACGATTTTTCTAATTTTTTCATTAGAATGTTTTAATGAGTTTTAAGGTGCATTATCTTTCTTTTAACGTGTTCTAACATTGACCAAAATATGAGATCTATCCGACATCTACAGCCAGAGTTATTCAACTGTCTCATTGTAGACGCACTTGGCAGGAACAATGAGACAGCTGGGGAACAATGAGACACTTTACGAAAATCAACATTTTTCTAGCAAAACATCATGTTTTTGTATTGTTCCATTGCAGGTGACTTGCCTTGAACATTTTAGAGCAATTTTGCCAACATGATATTTTTAATAACAAAAGTTACACTAAAAAGTATTGAAATTTTGTAAAATCCATGTATTAATACCAAATAACTTAGTATTTTTGGTTGAATGAAGTTTAATCCCTATAAATATGCCAAAATTCACTTCCAATTCATGTTTTGAAAGATTTACATCGATTTTGAAAATTTTCTTGAAGAAAAATCAAAGTGTCTCATTGTTACCCATGGGCTGAAATGAGTGGGGAACAATGAGACAGCCCTGGATTCTGGGTATATTCTAAATTTTTGCCAAACCTAATGAAAGGACATTGTAGCCCAACTTAATCCCTATGGAACGTCGAAAGAAATTTGAAGAAATATTAGTTTTTGTGTAAATGGCAGCCTACGAGCGAAAAAGTATTTTTTGTCCATAATTTACTTTTACACCCCATAATCAAACATTTATGAATTACTTTTCAAGGGAGCGTCCATAACCAAAGCCACTAATATGGCAGATGTGTATCCAGTAGACACACCTTTCCCCCAAATATGAGCCTGATTGGTTGAAACTACGACTTGTGAGAGCCATTTTATCATTGTTACCCGTGTCTCATTGATGACTACTCTACCCTAATCTCAACTCTCAAGATGGCTGCCTTTAGCATCCCCCTGTGTAAAACAAACAATGCCTTCAAATATCAACCAACCCTTTTCGGTTCTGTCAAGCTCCCCCATTTTCACCAAAGCTACCCATTTTCAACCCCTAAACCGAAGCTTGTTTTGCTTCTTGCACCCCTCTTCGCTGCCGGTGTGATCTTGCTCTTTGCGTGAGCTTTACGAGGGGCGGAGCCATCGTCAGCCAATCACTGTGCCGTTGCCATGGCAACCCCACTCCACCAGTGAAACCTGCGCGCGCCGCTGTCATAATCGTTGATCGTTCGGTTGTGCGCGCCCGTTGACGATCGTCATTTTCAATTTTCAACTTTGAACGAGCGCCCGCTTGGAGTTGGCGCAATGAATTGCACGCGTGAGGTTTGCAAAATAAATTTCGCGAATATCTTTAGCTAAAAAAATAAAAGATTTTAAAATAAAATTTTAAAATGTTTTAAATTAACTTAATGGTCAACTGAAAATTAAGCTATATGAAAACCACTGCTACCATAATATCCTTGAAACTAAATTACAGTGTTATAAAATCGTTGTTATGTTCTGTATGTTTTAATATAGATGTTACGATGGTTCTTAAAATATTTAGATAAAATATTGGAATTAATTTGCAAATAAAAAAAGGGGTACGGGCTGTCGAAACTCGTAATTATTTCTTGGATTCAAAGTGATTGAGAAAAGAGTCATAAAATAAATTTAATAAGTTTAAAAATCTAAGCAAAGCGATTTTTTTTTCTTTGCCTGGGTCCATTACGGTTTTCCATTATGTTTTCAAAATATTTTAAAATGAAAAATAACAATGCAGGATGATTGGTTGATTGCCCTGCTAATTTCAATAAAAACTAAGTATTTTCAAGACACCGTTTTGCCCCCTACGTTTGGAACATTTTTGAAGCGGGTGGGAAATATATTGAAATTATTTATAGTTCTAATTTTCTGTCGATATGAAAATTATTTTTATAAATATAAATACATAGATTTTACTGTTGATTAGTTTATCTAAAGATAAAAGTTGATCAATGTATTACAAAATATACTACAGCACTTGTATGTGAAGTTAATTTTAACAGTCAAATAAATCGAATTTCAACAATCAAAAATGATGTTTTCTATGTTTGTTTTATTTGTAGAAGGAGAGGGGAAGAGATTACCCCCATGGCACCCACGGAATTGGCCGAGGCGCCACCGGCTGCCACCATGGCCAAAACTCGCGCGATCTTTTCCATGGGGTCCAAATACGCGCGAGGGGGTGAGGAGAGAAATTGAGAATCGCGAGATGCACAACACCATCACCACACCACCAAACCAGCCTCGTTTGCATGTGAACCATCAACAATTTTCCATCGCAATCAAGTTATGATTCCATGATTATCGTCTTTGATGAGGATAATAACAATCATCAAATTCATTATTTGTGTTTATTTATCATCCAAGAGTCTCGTCGAACCCAAGGCAAGTGTTTTGGGAGGTTTGAGGGGGGAGTTTGTGGGTAAATTTGGTGGTGTTTGCTTGAATGATCATCGTCTTCCTTCCTGGTCTGGGTCTGGTGGTAGTGGCTCCAGGAGGGGAGGGGGTGAATTGTGGCCAACAGGTTGTTTAGTCGGAGGTAATGAGGTACACTTTACACTGACAAAACCCGGGCTGGAAAAAGGGTGGAAAAGGTGTGAAATAAGTTGTAACAGGCGCTAAATTTACTGTAAATAAATGTACCTGCCGATTGCTGCACGATCGTTTATGCGGTTTTAAGCGGTGCATTAAGTTGTTGATGTGATGGACATACATTAGTAGTGAGTGGAAAAAGGTGATTATTGGCCAGTTTCGCTTGGCGTTTTATGCGCTCTGGGCGGTCAGTAGCAGGTCAGGTCAGGTTAAGAAACAGATGAGAAGTTGGATTAGACATCACGCATAAGTAAATAATTTTGATAAGATTTCTTGAATTTTTAAAATACTAGAACATATTTGTTCTAATAGTTCAGTTCAGTGCATTTTTTGGATTAATTACACAGAAAAAAAATGATGGTAATATTCATCAGGAAATGGTGACAGATTTTGTGTCAAAAAAATGATTAATTTTACCCCAGAAAATGATGAATTTTCATCAGTTTTTGATGAATATTCATCAGGTTCACATTTTTACACATTTTTTATTTGTACTCAAAAAAGAGGTAATATTCAACCTACCAAATTTTCAACATTCCAATATTCAACTTTTTATTCTGTGTTGTTATTAATCTTGTTTTTTTTTCTTTTATGAAATTAAGCCTACACAGAAAAAAATAGTTGAATTTTGGAATGTTGAAAATTTTTTTAGTAATAGAACATAAAAAATTTGTAAAAATGTGAACCTGATGTATATTCAACATTTTCAGAGGTAAAATTATTAATTTTTTTGACACAAATTTGTCACCATTTCCTGATGAATAATACCATATTTTTTTTTCTGTGTTTTATACAACCCTCAGTAACTTATTTTGTCTTGTTTAGCGTTTTTATTTAATTTTTTGATTTTACTTTACTTGAAATTATATTTTTGTGTACATTCCAGACTCGATTATCTGAAGCCTCAATAAATTGAAGTATCGATTGTTCGAAGTTCGATTATACGAAGGTTTGTATGGGACTTCGGATAATCAAATCACGAACAAATTTGAATTCGATTTTCCGAAGTTAAATTATCTGTAGGTTTGTATGGGATTTCAGATAATCGAATCAAAAAAATAGTCGTTTCATATTTCTTTATTTTCTTGCTTTTAACATCAAATTTGAATTTTGCGACTCCATTTTAGTCAAATTTTCATATTTGATTGCCTTTTAAATTGAAAAATGCATTTTCCACATTTGAGCACTGCCATTTTGGCCGCCATATTGGATTAAAAAATTCTAAATCATTTTAGAGTAGTTTATGGGTCATACTTAAGCTCGACAATAAAAAATTGACAGAGAAAAAAAAAATCGTGATTCGATTATCCGAAGTTACATTTTTCCGAGGTCTTCAGATAATCGAGTCTTGACTGTGAACTGAATAATGCATTTTTTAAATACTACATCACCGCCATTTTGGATTTAAACATTCTAAATCAGTTTAGAGTAGTTTAGGGGTCATACTAAAGCTCAACAACTAAAATTAAGACAACGGCTTTTTTCGAGTTTCGATTATCCGAAGTTTTGATTATTTGAAGTGAAATTTTTCCAAGGCCCTCGGATAATCGAGTCTGAACTGTATTACAAAATGTATTTGTAACAATGCTTTATGAAGGAATCGATGGAAATATTGATCTTTAATGGTATTTATTTAAGCTCATGCAGTGAAATTTAATTCGATAAAAAAAATTTAAAAACAAAACACAACCTAAACAACAGATTCACCAGATGAGTAAAATAATTGAAATAATATTGTGTTGGTAGCGAAAGGTTAATCGGAGTATTTCAAAAAAGTTTGCAAAGTCATTTATTTTCTACTTTTTTTACATTTGTTCTTGATAATTTCACATAATTACAAAACATTGAAAAATGCTTGAAAAAACCCTTTGAAATAAACAAACAAACAAACAAACTCATTTTACCACAAATGAATGAGGAACTTCATTTATAATAATATTTTATTTTTAAATTTGCTCGCGTAGTATGTAATTTGTTAATCTTCATTTAAAAAAACTAAAATAAAATAGCTTAAACTGCTTTCCGTTTTCTTTTATGCAATTTTGAACAACATTTTTAAGTAAGGAAAACATGTTTAAGTGTTGTAAAATGTTTATGTACAAACAAAGCTACTTTCACTGGAAATTAACAGTCAATTATCTGCCCGCCCGTGTGGATTAATCGTACCGCGCACTGGACTCACAATCCAGAGGCCGTCGGTTCGAATCCCGTGGCGGGAGCTCTAAAGTTCTTTGTGTAAATATGGGTATTAGGCGCCGTCGCTCCGTGCCATACTTTCATACACTTAGGAGCCCAGGGCGGCAAAGTCCTTGTAGATAAAAGGAAGACACTAGTGGTTGGTACTAGCAAGTGTCGCCGACAGCTATAAAGTCAACTTCGTTTCGTTATCTGCATTTCGTTAAACAATGTAACGAATAATATCTTCAAAAATAAGTTCTAAAATTTTGTACAGCTGCTTCCAAAATGTCAGATAAAAATATTGTGGAGTATTTAAATTTGAAAAAAAACCATGTTAAGCAATTTGAACAAGATAAATGCATATAAACTACATTAAAATATGAACATAAACCTTAAAATAAGTGAAGTAAAGTTTTTAAAGAATCAAAAGTTGCTAAAAAGGGGGAAAATGGTCAGCAAAAACTTAAAACTTATGTTTGTTGCGTTAAACCAAAAAATTTCCTGTATTGTTTCAAATTCTATTTTTAGCTTGATCATTATAAGCATTGAAAATAAGCATGACTGGGGAGATTTGGAAAGGTTCCATACGAAAAATTTAGTACTCAACCAATAATCCAATTTAAGTACAGTTGACAAAGCTTGCCAATGAGTAATTTTAGTTTAATTTACTTTCTCGGTTCTGGGTGTGGACTCGAACATTTAAAATTGGAATTTGTGGTGCAGGAAGCAGCATTTCCGGTTAGTTGTAAACTTTTTTTATCCAGGATTTCATGGATATATGGTTAGTTGGTGATAACATGTCGGACGACTTAATTGGAATAAAAATGAAAAATGAATCATTCTCTTTGATTAAGACGAAGAAAAGGAACAGGCAATAAAAAAATAAAACATATCAGCATTAAAAATTAAAAAGCTTAGCTATCTTCATTACAAAAAATCTTTACTGGAGTTGATTTTTATTGAAAAACATTATGCATTCATGTTTTTGAGTGCATAATTGGCAAAGGGAGCGCGTGGTCGTACAAAATATTCGGAGTGAAAAGTGATTTCTTTTGTGATTTTTAAAGCCCTTCCTATATCATCGTTGATCGAAAGGCACGGCGTCGGGTGGATTTTGTTTAAATTTTTCGAAAAAGGTATTATTTTTTGCGGTGAAAAAGCCATTTCTATATAATGAACGAAAGACGCACTGACAATTTGGATCGTTGAGTAAATAGTGGAGCAAAATAACTGTGTGTGAGTGATTTTGTGTGTTAACCAGAAAGACCTTCCCATAGCATCGTTGCTCGGAAGGCTCACCGACGGGTCTGTTATGAAAGTCCTCCCCATAGCGTCGTAGCTCGGGAGGCATCGAAAAGCCAATACCTTATCCTACTAACCAAAAAAAATTAATCACGTGATGCTTGAAGGAGATGCTGTGGATTCAACGGTCTCAAGCGGTATCAACAAGTATATAGCGTAAAACTATGTGCTTGATGAGTCTGCAACTTCAACTATCGGACTAACATTCCTCCCTTTCGTTGAACTGCAGGCTTCTTGAAAGGGCGCCGGTATTGACTAATAAAGTAGAGATCTTCAGAGGTTAAACAGTGAACGGATGGTTGGCTCCCACTGATCATTTTTGATTCATTGTTTAACTTCAGCTGATCTGTCAATAACGGAGTAGCAGCTCATTGGCAGTCAACCATGCTCATGCTCATGCTCAAAAAATTATGCATTCATGTTTTTCACTACGATCTATTTTTTTTTTAAATAACGCACTTCGTTGAGTTTTCACGAGAATTGGCTATCTCAGAACCGTACGCGGAAGCAGCGGCATTCTACAAAGATCGTTTTAATTAATAGCCCATCTCTTGATAGCCGCACAATTTTTCGATATCGGTTTCGATTTGCCGGTGGCGGTAAAAATCTTTTATTTCACAAGCCATATTTATTTTGGTTCGTGTTGGATGCAGAATTCTGCTATATTTTAATTATCATTGACTTTCTCGAGCATTTTTTTCGTTCCGTTTGAAGTTTGGCCCGATACAAGTTTTGCGTTAAAATTGATAGTCGCACTAAATGTGAAGCCTCTTTTCTGCCTTGGTGATCGGAATCGGCCGCGTAGTGCCGCTGGGTATGCCGTTTGTTCGCCACAATGGAACTGAAGGCGGCACATAGAGAATGCACTTTTCCGTTTGTTCCGAGGCTACGCATTACGCAGATCGACCGGCGTTGATACGACCTGCGAATATACGCAAAACTGCGAACTCAACGGTGAGTGAGTGAGCATCAAGAGCATCGGAAGCATGCGTGTCGAACAAAAGAGGGAAAATTGCATCATAAAGCTGCTTATCGCGGCAAGAAGTGCTAAAATACAATAAACACTGGTTATGACCTACACCATGGCTGCGTGTTGAAAATGATCGATTTTCCTCCCGTGGAGCCCCTGGACCAGACCCTCTCTCGAAAGTTGCCCTCGTATCGGTGCGCACTCTCATTGGCCAACTCTACGGCCCGAGGGTTTCAGGTTTTTCAGTAAAACTTTATCAAATATGTAAATCATATAGTGGAAAAATGAATACGAAAATTAGCATATCTTTCCAATGGATATTATTGCCTCTCTTTTATGCTATATCGCGAGTAATAAAAGAGCAAGTTTTTCATTATGGAAACCATACTAATAACATATCGAAAGGTTTTTCCTTTCCTTTGGCGTGCCTTTTTCGCATTGGAACCAATCCTGTTATGGAGGGACGCGGTGAGTGTGGCTCCAAATGCGCCCTTCCAGCTCGGGGGGCATCATCCATCCCATCACGTTTCTTGTGCAGGACCTCGTGGCTAGATTCTGGGTCGTCAGTGCATCTGTGTCGTGTATCGGGTGTCGATCTTTTTGGGCATTCGTCGAAGAAAAAGTTAAAACTTTTGTTGACAGAATAAGCATTTTAAAAATTTTAGGAATAGGACTGTAATTTGTTTTCGTGAAGAATATTATTCCTTAGATGCTGAAAGTTAAATTTTGTGATCAGAGAAACAAAAATGCACATTTGAAACATTTAATCATTCTTTCAATCTTTGAGAAGTTTCAAAGCCACAACACAAAATACCAGACTTTTTTTTAGTCATGGGCACACTTGATGTAATTTTTTTTTTAAATATTCCATTAAAATTTGGAGGAAAACCTTGCCATAAATTTTTGAAGGCATTATGAAAACCAAACCAGCAAGATCCAAATCAAGAGTGTGATCCAAAAATTGCGTCTTTTCACATTTTTTTGTAAAAAACACAATTTAGAAAAAAAAACATATATTCGAAACGGATGCACCAATTTTAGCTCGTCACCTTGCAAAAGGAAGGTGATCAATGTGGCCTGTGGCAATATTAAGACATTTTGAAAAAATAGCTGAATACACTTACAGAATAATGAACATGTTATTTGCTGATTTAAAGGTCTCGGGACCAAAGAACCTACACCTGAAAATATTCTTCTATGACTTTTCAGGATGTTTTACGTAACTTAAAAATGAAGAATATCCATTTTCAGGATTCTGAGATTAGTTTTTTTTTTGAAAAATAGTTATCGGATTTCAGTATATGTATTAACCGAATTCAAAGTACCGTGCTTCTCCATTGAAATTAGTTCTCAGTACATTTTGCTGGAGACGCATGGTGCTGTTTTTGTTTTTTTTACACTCCAATGACAAATTTGGGCCAAAAAGGAGGACGTTTGATCTTGACGTGAAATCGCTGAGGTTACGTGTTACAAAAAAGGGTCAATTCACTTGACAGGCAAATGTTGAAAAATATAAGTATTCGTCGTAAGAGCCATCGCGACCTCCGACACTCTTTTTTTTCATTGTGTTTAGTTAAAAGCATAGATGACGTGCAGATGAACAATTTAAAGCATTTCTGAATTTGAAAACTCGTAAGTTGATCGAGAACCGATCTACAAAGGTAAACTTGGAGATTTGACGTTATCGGCTGAATCACACAAATAGGCAAGCGTAAAGTTATGTTTTTACGTATGACTTGTGCAAATTTGCTGCAAATTTCATTCAAATTCAAATGTTAAAAGACGTGAAAAAGTGATACACTTGGTGTAACATTCGTAATTTAGGATTTCGTGAAAAGTGGGATTTTGGTCGAGTTTTTTAGAACAAGGTGTAATCTTTTACAGTGATTTTTTTTCTGAAAGTTCGCATGCTCTAGACTTAAAAATTAAGAAAGTGCATACGGGTCATTGATGCGAACATGGGTAAAATAGATCCAGTAGTTAGGACGGTTTTGTTTTTCTGGACATTGCGAGAATCTTGAAACCTTCATTGATTTGGCATAGATATATTTATAGATATAATAATGTTGATCCCACTGTTTTTTTATATGATCGTATATTTTGTCAAACAAGATTAGTCTAATTTTTTATAAATATTTCTCATAATCTGATTTAACACCCCACTTTAAAAATATTGATTAGAGAGAACTTATGGGAAAAATTCGTTTCTGGTTGTTGTTCTTAAAAATAATTTTCTTTGTTTTTTTTTTTTTAAATGCTTTCAATAATTGATGAAATATCTGTGCTGAAAGTTGAGAAATGAACAAAAAATTATGTTTTTCAACCAGACAGGAACATTAAGTTCGTGTTACTGCTTATTCTGTACTCCTTAAAAGTGAAGAAATTTTTGATAAATTTAGTCAAAAACGCTAATTTCCTCCCCTAAAACCCCACAGATCCTGCGTAAACCAGCCCTGGCCGGTTGGTACGAGCTGCAGTTCAATGAATTTCCAAGTTTTTCAATTCGCTTCGTTGTCCGCGTTGATCGCCACGATCAGATAGGCTCCGATGCCAAGGTGCGTACAAAGCCACTACGGTGAACAACTTTGTTCCGTCGCCGTTTGTACTCCAGGCCATCTGGAAGGGGTGAACCTGGCCTGGGTACTAAAACGGCGCAATGAAGGGTGTGTACAGAAATAATAAATATGTTTGGTCCGCGTGCGATGAATGGCTGATTGGGAGACCGCTGCTATTCTGCATTGCAAAAAATAATAATTCTTAGCTTGGCCAAACCGGTTTCCTCCAAGTTGTTCTTTGTGTTGTTGGTTTTCCCGCTTCTTTGCGGATAGCCATTACTCGGTGCCATTACTACGCGTTCGTTCGGAACGTTCCTTGATACAATTTCGCCCGTTTAAAGTAGATTTTAAATCGAAAATTAAGCATGTTATGCTCGCTTGACATGCAAGCAAGGATGCCCAGCGAGTTGATGAGGTGTGAGTTGTTGGAAGCAATGTTGTCGATGCCACAATCAGCATAAGTTCAAAGTTTTAAAGGTTTCAACACCGACGGCACAAGGGTGCAGAGATGGGAGAAGAACACGTGTTTGAAGCCAGCCGCAGCGCGCCAAACCGAGAGGCGGCCATTCGAGTTGAGGCTGCTTTGCCGACTTGTTTGCGCACTCTCCGCTAGGAAACGGTAGATGGCAGCCCTCGTTTAGTTGTTCTCGTTTATGCTTTGCAGCTGAGCGCGCGTGTGTGTGTGTTAGTGTTGATACGACTTGTTCTTCGTATGCAGGGTCGAAGGTTGGAGTGCGAGCTTTGGCACTGAGCTTTAGGAAATGCACAGAGAGAGATGAATTATCTTGTTGGAAAAAGTTAAATCTAAAGGAAACGGTTTGCTGATTTGTCATTTTATGGTTCAATTTAATAAATTATAAATTGTGAAATATTACTTACTTAGTGGAATTTTGCAAATGTTTCTGGAATTCTTATTCAGATTGCATAATTAACTGTCAAATGATAGAACTGATTTTTGTTTTTTTTTTCGACAATTGTCTTTATTTTTCTAATCTGATGTTCGTGGCAGACAATAATCTATCTTAAGGAAAAAATAACCACGAAGTTATATTTATTCTTGAACGGCATTACCATTAATTGATTCAATGTTTGTTTGATTTGCTTAATTATTAGACCAAAACAAATTATATAGCCTTGAAAATCTTTTGTATCCCTCTTGTACAAAAAATCCCATAAAATAAAATAAAAAAAAAACGCGAACAAAAAGAAAATTTAATTGAAAAGAAAAGTGATACTTTTTGAATCATATGTTAAGATTGAAATTCAGTTTTTTTGTATTTCTCCTCTACTAGGAGGATCAAAATTTGCGGTGGATTTATTTTTAAACTTCATAGATAAAAAAACTTGCAGAAATTTCTGAATATGACTGAATTTCACAGTCAAATTGTTTGAATATTGACAATTTGTATTAGTTTAAATCTTTCTGGTATTTTGAAGAATTTGGAAAAAATGGTTTTAAATTATAAAGGAATATGAAAAGTTTTCAAACTTCAAACTACCTCAAAAAGTGACTAAAAGTTAAGTTTTATTACAAAACTGTCATGATTTTATCTATAAAATATATAAAACAAATATTCTGAATGTTTGGATTCATTGGACAGTTTTCTACTAAAGCCATAATCAGCTTCTAGCTTAAAAATTTAAGTGTTTATCAACAGATTATTCAAAAATTCTTCAAAATTGTAGGCATTTTCAGCAGAACATATATTATTAAATGTAAAAACTATTGGTTGTTGTTTTGAAATCAAATCTAAAGATTCTAAACATTGATAGATATATATCTTTCATGGGAAAACCTGTTTATGAAATTTCAGACAAAGTTGATAATTTATAAACACTAGAGCGTCCCGGGGAAACGGGAAATTTTCAGCCAATGTCTCGGGAAGACCCGGGAATTCCCGGGAATTTTCAAAATTGTTAAAAATTGTTTTGATCTTGGTTTAAATTAATATTATGCAACAGAATTGAATAGGACATCAACATCAATGGTTTAAAAAAGTGTGAAGATCAATTAACAGCTTGACTGCATGTAAAAAATCATTCAACTACAAGAAAATGTATTTTGGTATTTTTTGGTGAGAAATTTTAAACTTGCCGCTGTGACCAGTTTATTGAATTGAGAAAAAAATATGCAGAAATTATGGTTTTCATGACAAAAACTGGTTTCAGCTCTTGAACAAATGGTAAAGCTTTTTAGTGTTGGTTTTACTTTAAACAACCCAATGTTTTCAAATATTTGAAGCAAGCTTTGAAGATATTTTTGCATTTTTTGAGAACAAACAATAGAAAATATTTTTCAATGATATTTTTTGTATTGTTATGCAATATGATTTAAATTATACGATAAATTAACATTATTCCACAAAAAGTCTTCATTTTTTTCACATTTAACCCTCTAACACCTGTAGTTTCACCAGTGCTCCATAATTCTTTTACTTCAAATTGTAATTTCTTTAGTACTAGGTACTCAACCAATTGAATTAATTCTTTTTTCACAAATTCGATTATCATCTCATTTGATCATGGTGAACACAAACGTAAAAAAATCTCAATTTTAATTTAAAGGTACACGGAAAAAAAAGTTCCCAAAATCGTGAACAAGCGTTCATGGAAATGGGAACCACGAACAAATTGTTCAAATGCCATGGTACGTTTTTCAAAATATTGTTAGTTATTATTGTTTTGATGAAATAACATCAATCTGTGAAGCTTACCTAATTGTAATAATTTAATACTCATTAAGCAAGATCTTTTCCCAGTTGTTTCAAAAATTAATATTATTAGAAATAATTCTGATATCATAATTTCTGATAATCTGATTAATTATATATAAGTTTGTTAATTTTTTTTCAGAGCATTTTCAAAAAAACAGTTTCACAAATTTAAGAAAATGTATACTTCTACTTGAATTTCGGGAATTCCGGGAAATATTTTTTTTCGGGAAATTGGACGCTCTAATAAACACTTATCCTGAAATTGAAACATTTTGCTTCAACGTTCATACACGAAATAGTAAAAAAATATAATTTCATTTCTCAAAACAAACATTATGAGCTTCCAAAGTATTGCTTCATTATACGTGAATAAAGAAATTTTCACATTTTAATGTCTGGAATTAGCAATATCTGTAACGTTCATAAGCGATTCTCTTATTTTATGTGAAGAGAATGCAAAGAAATCTGAGTATCGGGAAACATAGTCAAAAAAGACTATTTTTATCGGCATTGAGCTGCACTTTGACGTTCAATTGCAGCTTCTAATTCGCGTTTTTACCAGAAATAATGTTAAAACAGCCTAGTGAAAAGTGCGCAACGAGTTTCGCCCATTTTTTTTTTTTTGCCAAAAATGTTTAAAATGTGGAAATTGGTGAAATGGATAGATCTGGACCGGATTCTTAAACTGCAAAAATCAAATTTCATTTAGTTGCTGAAATAATTAGCCATGTGAGAATTAAACAAAATGTTTCAATATTCGCCCAGCGACGAACCCTCAATGTAGAAATATCGACCGAAAGAAAGATCGAGAGCAGACCGAGACTTCCCGCTGCTAGTTCAAAATGTGTTATTCTAGGCAGCAGGTTTCGTCAAAACAAAAGTGACTTTTAAATTTGCTTCAGCGTTCAAGCCTGTTTGCATTGCGATGGCCTATCTTCACGTGACGCCTTCGCAAGTGCGCTTAGCTCCAAGGCACTGAGCCCCGTACCAGAGGGGATTAGATGAGTGAACTTTTGGTGCAGGTTAATATTCATCATGAGGCCTTAAAAGTCATCATTACCGTGAATGTTTTCGAGGGCTCTTTTTTTCTGCTGGTCTGTGCCCTGGGAGCTGAAGCTTAGGGTGCTGCAAGAATAACAAATGTCAAGACTTTAGGGGATTTGCTATTTTTTGACTACCTTTTGCATTGTTTCGAGTTGGCATTTCAAGTGGATTGGCTATTGTTGGACTGTTTTTCCAAGCTGTGAGCTCCGGACCAAATTTGTGGAACTAAAGGTGGGTTCACGCAAAAAACAGCATGGGCTAATTCTGTAGAGAACAACGCATCATGGATGCTGCAAAACCCTAGGCAAATTTACCTGTTGCAAAATTATCACCACGCACCGACTGATGGACTGCACCCAGGGTTGATTGACATCGGGATTCGAGAAATAAATTAGGGTACGATCAATTACGGGGCCAACTTTGAAACGCACCGACACCGAGTTTCTTGACATTGACATAATCTAGTTTTGGGTACAAACCGGTGCCGACGTCGATGCCGCCACCGTCGTCGTCGTCCTGTCAAATTTTGTGTTATTTTTGAGCTCAAAATGCCGACGCAGTTTGATTGATACCTGTTGTAGGGATGGATGGGTGAAGGGTGCAAGGATCGTTCTATGGTCTGCCTTCTTTCACCCCAGAATAGAATGAATAGAATGATGTCCACTTGAAGACGGTCCATGCGGATAGGAAACGGACGGAGCTCGTGGGTCTTGTACCTGGCTGTGGCTGGCGCCATATAAATGCAGTACTCTAATTTGTGAAAAAGCCACTTGAGACGGTTTTGGGTTCGAGAGGAAATAGCAATCACGATGGTGTCAGAAAGAAAATAGTTATCATTTATTGGGATTCTATTAAATAAGAAGCTTAAGGTTAAGGTTTAATGATGCAAGAAGGTTTTCAATAATAATCTTGTCAATAAAAGAAAAGTCCAGATTAGGAATGTTACTAAAAGCCCCCTCCCCAAATCAAGACACAAATACCCTCGCCACCCAAAAATCATCCTCATTTTCGGCGTGTTCGCAAAGGAAGTGCATAGTTTTTTTCCGAGTTCACTTAAAATTGCTGTGCATCTTGGAGGCGATGGAAACTATGGTCAAAAATCGATGATTGCACCGTAATTTCGAACTGGGCAAATATGTGTGCGAGAGAAAATCTCATCCCCAGCGTTGAAAGCGCCAACTATTTTTGGTGGGGCCTATACCGGCAAGTACAGTTAGCAGAAGGGCCAAACCGGAGAAAAAAGCAGGGGGAGGGGGTATATCTTTGGCAGGCTAGCTGGAAAGAGGGGAAAGTGGTGAGCTTTTCACCCACCAAAGAGGGATATATTGGGTCGTTGATCGGACGGCCGAGCGATGGGGCCTTCCTACACATTTTAATGATTGGCTACTTCCTACACCGATTTAATCAAACTGCAGAACGTTAAATTATCGATTTCTAACTATCACGCAATAATTTCTTCCGGAAAAGGCAACGCTGTTGCTGTTAGTTTTGGCGCGGAGATTTACCGGAACGCGGGAAATGCGCTTTGAGCTGTTTTTGCTTAAGTTTGTTCAACTTCAGGAATGATCTTTATCTTTGAAAATGGATAAGGAAATCAACTCTACGGTTTAGTTAGTATTCTATTTTTATTTACGTCTCAAAATTTTCAAGCATGAAATCAAACGAGTATGAAAATACAGCAACTTCCCACGAAAACGCATTTGTTTGGCCATTAGGGTGGTCCAAAAAATGGCAATTTTCGTAGATTTTCGCAAAAACCACTTTTTTTCAAAAAATCATATCTCCACGCCATTTTATCCGATTTTAGCTGTCCTGGACGCAAAAGAAAGGTGATTAGTTTGGCTATTTGGGAAAAATAGTAAGAAGTTTAAAAAATCTAGCTTAATATTTGAAAAGGTCGTAAGAAAACTTTAAATGCTGTTTTGAAGGTCTCAGGACCTAAGAACCTATGTCTGAAAATGGGGGTTTCGACGCGCCATGCGCAAAAATGGGAAAATGATGAAAACGAGAAAAAACGACTTTTTCACTAAAACTGAGATAACTTGAAAATTTCAGCGATGACCTATACATGTTAGGGTACTAAAAGTTGCGTATTTCAATTACAAAAACCTCACCTCACCTTTTGATCTTCACAGATAGCTAAAATTCTAATTCAATCTTGAGACATTCAATTAAAACCGAAAAAAACTCTGTGGGGATGCCTGGTCAGAACGCGTTTGACAGATCTAAATGCCCGATTACCGTAAACATTTGTAAATATAACTTGGGACTTCAAATTCAACTTCGGGGCAATGCACAGAATGGCCAACAAAACAAATCATGTTTGTTATTGTTTGCATTGCGTGCTCTGGTTTTTGTATATTCAAGGTCAAACATTAAAACCATTTTTCTCGGAACGTCAAAAAGCGACGTGCGATAAGATAGCACAACGTCGTCAATATTTAAATTTTTTAAATGCAAAACATTTAATTTTTTTGAAAAAAAAATCCCAAAATTCTAAATTGCTGTTGTACTTTTTTTTGCACCACTCCTAACCAACGATGCCAGATTATTTTGTGGGAAATCTGTATTTTCTTAAAAATAAATCTGTATTTTATCTGTATCTTGTCGAATTCGAAGCCATAGAGAACATTTTTAAATTTTCAACAGTAGATTTAAGCTTTTTAATCATATTAAAGCATTTTTGAATAACTAAATTGTTGAAATTTTTGAATATAATCATTTAAAAAAATCTGTACATACAGATTTTTATGATGATCTCTAAAATACAGATTTATCTGTATATCTGGCATGGCTGCTCCTAACTCTAGCGCAGAAAATGCCTTTTTTGTTGCCTTAAATATCAATATTTTCCAAAATAAAAAAAAACATTTTTTTTTTGGGAATTCAACTTTAAGATTCAAATTTAAAAAAAATCGGGATTTGTTGTTTACGTGTAGGGTATTTTAACCATTAGTGGACCCCCTAGTAGAGCCGAAGCACATTTTTCAATGTTTTAAGCACTTTTTCATAACCTTTTGTACAAAATAATTAAATCTGAAGTCTTTTGAACAATTCTGACTATTTGTTTCATCAGTTATTTGTTTTTGAGCCGAAAAATAGTCATCTGAAAAAAAAAAAAATTTTCTGAAAGTGCACATTACAACCTACAATTTTTCCAAAGATACAAAATCAATCAGAAAATCTCATCTCAATATTAACATTCAATTCACATGACCATTTTGTATGACTCGTCTGCAAAATTTCATGGATTAATGACCCAAAATGGTTTCTTTTCACACTTGGACATGGACGAATCAGGAGGAGTGTTCAAATAGATTTGTAAATTTAGTAACAATTGAGTTTACTATTTTTAATACGTTTCTGTGTGTTTTTATCTAGATGGAATTCTTTTAAGTTTCCAAAACACGTGCATTCTTAATTGATTAAATTTGCCTCAGAGAAACTCGCAAAGCTCTCAATCAAGCCCATTTCCAAGCTCGATTAGGCTCCCATAAATGCTCAATCCCGACTCCAGAATCACGTCCAGTATAGACAACTCGGTTCATAACAACGTACAAACAAGTCATAAAACGATCACATTTATTGCACATTATTGCCTCATAAAACTACCATAAAGCCGTAAAAACGGCACCGACACCGAAAACAGCGACCACAAAAAGGTCCGCAAAGTGTTTACAATCGTAAATTCACTTTAATTACACACCTCCTAGAGTGGCAGGGCAGCGCAGCGCACAGGTATCGACAGCCACACGATTGCAGCATCAACCTCAAGACCATGGTCCAAGCAGTGAGGGTGGCATCCCGTGAGTCCGGTTCCGTAACTAATTGCTACGCCTTCGCCTAGTGTATTTTTTCTGTGATCGGCTTTTTTGTCCTAATCGTAAAACACACCCCGGAAAGAAAGGCGAGGAGGTTGGTTGGAATCCCCTTGAAATCTGGAATTATGACCCGTAACCACCCAGCTAGTCGTAAACTATTATGAAAATGTAATATTTTTTGTTCTGGTTTTGAAAGAAAGCGACAGCAGTAAAACAATATAATCGAAGAAAGTTTTGAAGTCAAAGGATCGCACGCAAGAATAAAGGAATAAAGCGAAGTTGTCCTCCAACTTCTATCTGTTTTCAACGTGTCAGATAGGTCATAAAACCACCTTCGAAACTGCACCACAGTATATGAGAAACAATATTTTACGCATATTATCTGTTTTTTAGCCGAGCGCATGGGAACAAATGGGATAATCAAGACTGCCTTGTACCTGAGCACCAAGTAGAGATAAATCATAAAAAAGGATCCTGCCAACTCAGCACAAGGATGACATCGGCCGAGAGGACAAAACCTCCGACGACGAGCACACGTTGATACTGATCGTACAAAAGTTTAAGAACTCCTTCATGCGCATCAACTTGTCCGAAAAATAGATTAGCACAAAAACGAGTTGCTCCCCGTGGTCAAGAATAACACTTTAATAGGATTAACCATTGTTCTTCTGTGAGATTCCATTCTACACCATACCCGGGCCTACCCAAGTCGGAATGCAAAACTGATGCAGATTTCTGACCAGGTTATGAAAATATTGTGATACTGAGAATCGGGGACCTTCTTCTCATGGAGTGTTGTTTCCCAAATAAACAATAAATCAATAAAATCTACCTGGGTTACTCGGAACATAAAACAAGTGCGATGCAATTCAATGTACTTCTCAACAACCGGTTGTACCTGTGTGTACCGGACCAAATTCCTTCAAGTACAGAGCAATGACAGCGAACAAACGAGTTCTCACCGCGCTAGTTGTAAGGTAGACTATTTGATAATGAAGCGATTCAGCATGTAATGATTATTGTTTACCGCACATTTGATTGCCTTCAATTCGACCCAATCGGGCAAACATATCTTTTAGGAAACGCAAATCTCATTAATTCAAAGTGATGATATTTCATTATCATCGCCTGCGAACGTGTCAATGTCTGTTTGCTTAATCCAATTGCTCGATTTGTTCGTGGTGGGAAAGATATTGACTGATTGCGGTGTTTGATCAAATCGCATAACAAAATTCAAAATTTTTCGAATTTTAAGGCTAAGTTTTACTCTTATTTGTATTAGCCTTATTTTTAAAGAAAAATCTATTTATTTTTTATCATTTCACTGCTAGCTTCAAACTGAAAGATGGTACTGTGAGATGCCAAACCCAAGGGGGCTCAGACCTGGCAGCACAGGCTCCACTCACGGCGGCGATTCCGCAGATCTTGCCCTCGGGGGTACCGCTGGCTGGCCGTTGCCGTTTGCCATTGCCGCCGTAACAGCTTGGCGCCACTGGGCGTGACTGGTGCGGTCGGACCGACTGCTGCGGAGCCTTTATACATATTTATAATAGCAACCAGCAAACCATTTGGTCGTCGTCGTCGTCGTCGCCGGTCGATCCGACAGATATCGCGGCCGAGGTCGAGTTGGGGTTTTTTACCTACTTAGAGAGCTTCAACGGGATGTTCAGCGGCATCACCGGCAGTAGTTCTCTGAACTGGATTTCTGCCCTGTAGTGCTAATTTGATTTACCTTTTTGGGGAAATTTGGGGCTTATTTTTTATGTCAGGTTTTCAGAAGTCTTGAATACATTGTAGAATTGCTAATTTAGATCACGATTTTTGAGAAAATTCTTCATTTCTTTGGCATGTCAGGTCGAAACGTCTTCACTTACTGAGTACATTGAGATCTCATTAAAATTCATTACCATACTTAAGTCGCCGATCGCATAAATATTGTCCAACAATCGCTCAAAAATCATCACCACTCGATCGGCTGTTCCAAGCCCCACGATAAAAATTTCTTCCCATCATCATAAATTTCCATATATTGTAATTTATATGATACTACACTAATCACAGTAATTTTCCAGATTTAATTGTATCTGCCGAGTGCTACTGGTTTTGCTGCTCTTTATGAGCCACACCAACAACGGCACACATGAGCTGGACCAGGCTATGTCGTATGAAGCTTCGAGTCTATGGATGGCTGGGAGGCATTGGCTCTGCCAGCCAATCCGCGCAAAAGTGGCCAAGTCATGATCATGAGTCTTCTAAAGTGAAATTATTGCCCTAGACCTGGAATGGGTTTGTGCAGTTAGCAACTTGTAAGCTGTGGGAAAGATACCCTAGCAATATGACAATCTCGAAGTAAATTTCTGATCGTGCAAATCCAAAACCCTTAACCAGGGGGATGCTAACGGCAGCCATCTTGGGTGATTGAGATTGATAACGCGCGAAAACTGCGCACAGTGAAAACAAAAATATTTCTTTTTTTAATAATTCAATTTTTGTTATAAGAATTACTTTAGTAAAAGTCAAATTACACAGTAGTTAAGTTAAACATTTCATGTGATAAAAGTACAACTTTAAATGAGGTCATCGGCCCGATGTGTGCTTAATAATACCAACTTTAGTAGTTTATTTTGCAAAAAAAATGATAAAAATCACCTCACAAACATACACTAACTCTTAAACGTACATTGCGGTAAAATTTTACATAGAAACAATAATTAATTTATTTCCATTTTATGCCTGCAGTTTTTGTACTTTTTTTTTTACAGTGCGCAGTTGCTTTGTTTTGGTTCCGTAACGAACAACTGTTCTTTTGTGCTGGAGCCGAAGTTGACATTTCCCTTTTGTTCTGGTGCCGAAGTTGACAACTTGTGTTGGCTGCGGGCGAGCTGCCTGTAGTGAGATATAGATGTCGCCCCCCTGCCCTTAACTGATCAAGTGTCCTCGTGGACCTTCTTTTGTACTTTGAAACAATCAACCGGTAAAGAGTCCATTTAATGGCATTACAGTGGATTATCGGGCATATTCGGGGCACTTACCCAAAAAAGGAAGAGATCGATCTTCCTCCACCGCTACGCATCCCACAGATCAGCTCGGCGATCCCTGTAATGGATCAGAACATCAAACCAAGCCGAACGGCACCAACTTTTTTAAAGGCTATAAACTGTCTTCGTAAGGGAATAGATGAGTACCGTCGTCGGCGGCGCCTCTAGGTCCAAAAGAAAACAAAAATGTTGCGGTAGAATTTTCTGCTGGATGTGTTGATGAAAAATCATCGTCTTTTCGCCCAGCCGAGATCGGGGTGTGATAAATGACCGTATATTTGTACTAGCCACTAAACATTGTTTCCGGCCCTCGGTATGAATGGTGCTGTTTCGTTTTTTTTCAACTAGGCCGATCCGTAAAGTTCTGACCTCAACAATCCGCCGTAATTGAGTAATCAGCGTGGTAAGAGAATGGAAAAAATCGCCGCTGGATCGGAGTGACCATTAAGATGAGCGTGTTGCGGCTTGGTTAAAGCTCGTAGTAAAGTAAAGAGTGATATGTGAATGAAGCTGATATATTATAATGAATGATCCCTTCATCATCGTCATTAGGTGCGGTTGTTGACTAGTTGGAAAATTTCAAGTCAACGAAAAAGCTTGAATTATGAGAAACCTAAAAAATCATAAATCAGATTAATGATTTTAACTAATTCAATAAAATGAAAAAAGAAACCTCTGTGTGGAAAAGAGGCAAAAAAGGTAAATAAAATACTCCTGAAGTTGAAATCATTTTGCGTAGTTTAGATTTTTATTTAAAAAATAAAAAATAATAATTAAAAATTGATTGTAATGCATACCAGTCAAATAAATTTAATGTCCTTTGTTCAAAGAAATATGTCTTATTGAACGATCTTACTTATGAAAATCATAAAATATTTTCAACATTTAGATTTATAAATCCGCATCATAAAGATTTTCTTTTCCGTTTGCTCAGGACCAGTCCAATAAAAAAGTAAAGTAAATCTTTCCCAGTTCCTGAGGGGAACACCCTTGAAGAGTATCGGGGCCGGCATTTACAAAGCGGATTCAGTGGCAGTTTCATTCTCAACTTAATGTTAACATGTTAGGGTTAATGATAACATTCCATAGGTCGCCTCCCTAAGGTGTCGTGATAAGGTCCAGTTTGTGACGATACACTACCTTCCCTTTACTAAGCAATCGATTCCAGAAGGGAAAAGATCACCAGTTGTGTTGGTCCGAGCCGGGATTTGAACCCCGATCTACCGCTTACGAGGCGGAAGCGTTACCACTGGGCTACGTGGCTCGGTCACCAGTCCAATGCTGTACTGAAATATCATGTGACATTCTTTTTAGTTATTGCATCTCATTCTTAACATTTGTATTCAGTTATTCAATAATTCCGCTGTTTTTGACTCTTAAGCGTTCATGTGATTTTCTAATCTTCAAACGATAAGTACACAGTGAAAAAATGTGTACATTTGGATGGTTGTTAACTCTTTTATGATGTAATCTTGCCTAAATTTAGACTGAAAAAGTGGTAAAATTACACATTTCCAGAGAGGACATTATTTTTTTTTGTGACACCAAAAATTTACCCATTTCGAGATTTAATATTAATATGATTTTTTATTGTATGTTTCCATCGAAGGATAAGTATTTTTGCTTACATTAAAAAAAAACTTCAATAAATGTCCAAATGTTTTGTCTGACCAACTGACCAAATATTATAACCAAAACCTAGAAACACTTCAAACAGTAGTTTTTGAAAATAAGTTAATTATGAAATTGTTGCTTGACGAGATCATTATACATCCCTCAAAGTGAAAACTGTAACAAACAGCATTGTGCAAAATATGGGCTTTCTTTGAATAAAATCTCGCTACCTACACAAATTGAATATTGTTCCCTACACAGCAAAACATTGTGTGAATTTGAAATGTAATATAACTTCAATTTTGACTGAAAAAGTGGTAAAACTACTCATTTTTAGAGGTAAAATTACACATTTACCATGCGTTTTTTTACTGGGTAGGCTACTTAAACCTCTGAGACAAATGGTGGCAGGATTGGTCAAAATTTACGAACGGCGTGGTCGAACTTCTGCCGCTGAAGCAACATTTTAGAAAGTTGTATTTTACCGGTCTATATAAGATCGGTGGAATTGCGTTTCTTTAAATAAAATATTTGTTTTTTTTTACGAATTTTCAACTGACTTGGCCTTGTATGTGGATCGGTCTTACAAAATATTTGTTGTAATAGATTTGTAGAGAATGTCTTTACCTTCAAAACATTTTTTGTTCGTTTTATTATTGATTGTCGAGATCAAGTATGTCTCCTAAACTACGCTAAAGTGATTTAGAATTTTTAAATCAAAGATGGCGGCCAAAACGGTGGCTATGAAATATTTTCAAATTAGACTAAAATTGGGTCGCAGAACTCGATTTTTATGTTTAAAATAAGAAAATAAAAAAGTGTGCATGATTTGAGTATTCGGAGTCCGGTACAAACCTTCGGGTAATCGAGCCTCGGATAATTTTAACTTCGGATAATTGAGGTTTCGGATTATCGCTGTTACATAAAACTGTTCTAAGACATCCATACAATTTTCTGGCAAAGCATTTCACCCCAAAAAGTAAGCGTTCCTTTTCCTTCCTCCCAGAAACTTATGCCGCCTTCATTACACCACCCCGGGGTGGGTTTTAAATAAATTTAGATTTATGCCCCGACCGGCTCTCCTCTCTGCATGTTTCTTCTGCTCTCCGCGGCTGAATAAAGGCTCCGACTATAATTTATTAATTAAGATTTTTGTTTCGATTTACGATTTTTGCCTACCGCCACCCCTCGCGGATCCCCCCTTCACCACACGTGGAAGTGGTTTCATTGAGAAATTTTGAGGTAATGCAGCGTTACTCACGGACTGCGGCGGCGGCCTCACACGGATTGCCGCCAAAGCCGTGCGCGCTCATTGCGGCTATCAAGAGCGAAGATTCCTTTAAGGTTCGGACCGGACATCAGACGCGGTTTGCCGACCACGGCGGCGAAGATTTGAAAAGCGAAAAAGAAAGAGGCGCCCGAAAGTTGACCGGTGCGGTGTGGTTCCGCCTTCTCCTCAGCTGTGTGGCCGTGATATATTGACGGAGGCGCCACGCTGGACCGCGGAAAATTTCCGGAATCGTTTGGGTGATAAAATTTTGAGTTGTGGATTTGCTTTATTGATATTGATTTAGTTTGGAATAAGGCTGTAGATTGCAGGGAACATTTTTCCTGAAGCACGTAAAGTTATTGGATAAGCGACAAATTTAAAAAGGTTTTATTGGAAATTTAAAAAAAAATCAAATTGCGCACCCGCTTTCCCAAAAACCGCAATTATTTATGTTGAAATCATTGATTTGTTTAAGAGCGAGTTTTTCACCAATGTGTAACAGGTCGTATCGAGGAGCTCCGATTTGGATGAAACTTTCAGCGTTTGTTTGTCTATACATGAGATGAACTCATGCCAAATATGAGCCCTCTACGACATAGGAAAGTGGGGTAAAACGGGCTTCGAAGTTTGAGGTACAAAAAACCAAAAATATCTTAAAATTGCTCGCATTTCCGTAAAACTTCATCAATTCCAACTCTCTTAGTTGCATTCGAAAGGTCTTTTGAAGACATCCATAATTGGTTTGACTTTTTCTCATGGCTTTTGCAAATTACTGTTAAAGTTGATTTTTTTAAAACCTAAATATCTTTTTGCAACAGCCTCCAACACCCAAACTCCCATAGGCCAAAAGATTGGTAATTTTATGGACTATGAGCCTACGGTAAGTTAGGCCAATCGCAGTTTTTCTCATAGTTTTTCGATTTTTCTATAACAAACATTTTACAACGTTAGTTATTGCCCTCCAAGCCAAAATGACGGCACTTTCAGGGCTCAATTTTTACATATTCGGAATCCTCGGGAAATTTTACGTTAGTTAGAAGTATTGGAGTTGTTTATTAAATAAAACATTTTTGTAAAAAGAAATTGATCATATTTACCCTGTGATCAATACGTCAAACGCTGTATCAAGTAGGCGAAAACCTGTTTCACCCCTAATCCAACAAAATGTTAAAAAAATATTTTAATTCAATCTAAATGGCATTTTTTCCAATCAAATTTACCACTCCAATGCTTCTAACGTGAAATTTTCCGAGGATTCCGAATATGACAAAATTGAGACCAAAAAGTGCTGCAATTTCAGCAATATTTACAAAAACTGCCTGTTATTTCTCTTTTGAGAAGTGTTTCTGGGTTCATTGAGTATATAAATCACTACAGAAAAGTGTATTTGCCATTTTGTGCAACTTACAAAACCTCACCTTTCACGGGATTGAAACTCGTCTGAAAAACCTGTATCATTTTCTCATTCGAAACAGTGGCGCCACGTGGTGGTAGCTGTCCTGTTTATTACACTGTAAAATTATCCATGGCCAATCCAAGGAACCAGAAGGTGACAACAGAAATGTCCGTCCAAAATGGGTGCTGCAAAAAAAACTTATTATTTTTAACAAGCTTTCGAACAAATCAGCAACGAATTACGATTTTTTTTTGCAAACCCGCATATTTTTAACGAAAGTGTCAAAAATATTCGTAATCACCTTTTGCCTCTTGGTGGCGCTTTGTGTTAGTATGTGTGTGGTCTATGTTTGCAGACGTGCACGCAGAACACAGAACAGTTAGAACTAGTGAAAATGCTTCACTTTCTTCTGATACAAAAGTCGCCATATTGAAATTGCTTGAAGATTCATAACCGTGCCTTTACAGATCATCAAAATCCGATTTCAATCCTGAGATATTCAATAAAATACGAAAAAACTCCGTGCATTGTTGTCTTTCTGCATAAGGAAAAATTTTCAGTCTTGTGCGACAATAGGCCAAAGAGATTTTCGGTCAGAACGCGTTTGACAGTTCGACTACCGTAGAAAACTCGGGACTACAGAAAAAAAATCAATCAAACTTTAGGACATTGCACAGAATGGTCAACCAAACAAAACGTGTTTGTTATTGTTTACATTGCGTGCTTGCGTTTTTTGTTTATTTAAGGTCAAACATTGAAACGCGTTTTTCTCGGAACGTCAAAAAGTGACGTACGACAAGTTAGCACGACGGCGTCGAAGTACGACAACTGGCCAACGAGATTTTAGCCAGAACGCGTTTGACACACGTACATGTCCGATTACCGTCATTAGGAGTGCAATTGGGTCTGGGAGGTAAGATTGGGTCATACAAAAATGCAGAAATTTGTTCGGCCAATCTCACCCCCCAGTCCCTATTCAACCCTGATGACGGTACTGTCAACATTTTAAGTTATAACTCGGGACCCCGGAAAAAAATTCAATCAAATATATATTTGTTACCCACACGCTAACAAGATACAGGCTACGAATCACGTTACTCCTAGGATCAAGTCATCCCACTCTCCCCTACAAAAAAAATGACATTTGAGAGGGGCGTAAGTGTTTTAAATAATTTTGTGTTTCGTAATTTAAATATTGCTGTATCTCGAAGCTGTTGCATCGTATCTAAAAGTGGTCAAAGACAAATTTGTAGTAAATTTGACGGGCTTCCCGAAAAAAATACACTGAAAGAAAAAAACAATCCACTTTTATGAGATTTTTTTATTTTTAAGTTTAAAACTCCACGATTTATTTTTCGTTCAAAATTTTTGTGAAAATAGCTCAAGATGTTACAAAAAGACTCACGAAAAATGCAGGATGGAACAACTCACCTAAAAAAAATACAAAAATCATTTACTGAGACTGTTTTATCAAAAGTGCTCTAAACACCAAAATCATCGATTCTCCAGACAATTTTACATAAAGTCTCCATATTGACCATTGTTCTGAGTCCAATCCTTGTGAAGTTACAGCGGTTTAAAAATAAAAACTAACTTAATCCACCTATGTGGTTGTTGCCTTCCTCACTTTTTACCAACATTTGGTGATATGATGGGTTTGAACACAAATTCTATCTATCTTCTATATATATACAAAATTTCGACGGTTTTGTTTGAACGCGAATCAATTCAACACGGAACGTCCGATCGAGGTGCTCTTTATTGCGTTGGGTTCGTATGGTAAGTTCGTGAGTCCAAGGAAGGTTCTTACGACTTTGGCCACTCTGGAACCGATTCCGGAAAATTTGCAGATTGTAAGGGAAAGGTTAAAATCAAGTTTTGATCATAGGAGGCTGAATAAGCAAAAAAGTCAAAAACGTCAACAAACGAAAAAAGGCAGAACGTAAATTGTCAGGTAAGGCACAAATGTCACTTAAGCGGTCATAACTTGAGACTGAGCGTTGTCAGATCTTCAATGTTTTGGACTCATTAGAAAGGTCTTTTGATTACCTAACCAACGATCGGTCGGAAGATAGATCCGGACATAGTTTACATGCATTTAAGTGAGATCCGGCATCCAAAAAGTATATAAATATAACTTAAGTGGTCATAACTTGAGACAGGGTTGCTAGATCTTCAATGTATTGGACTCATTGGAAAGGTCTTTCGACTACCTATCTAACGATGGGTTATATGATGGATCCGGACATAGTTTACATACATTTAAGTGAGATCCGGCTTCAAAAAAGTATATAAATATCATTTTCATTCATGTTTATTTGCAGCATTAGTTCGTTTACAATTGTTATTATTATTTACAGCGTGTAGAGTTATGGAATACCGTTCAACTACGATTTAATTCAATTATCAGAAGATACATTTAGACAAGGATTTGGGTTAAACAAAGAGCAGAAAAAGTTCACAAAAAACTGCTATTATAAATATCATTTAAGTGGTCATAACTTGAGACAGGGATGTCCGATCTTTAATGAATTGGACTCATTGGAAAGGTATTTTGATTACCTATCCAACGATGGGTTAGATGATGGATCCGGACATAGTTTACATACATTTAAGTGAGATCCGGCTTCAAAAAAGTACATAAATATCACTTAAGTGGTCATAACTCGAGACAGGGTTACCAGATCTTCAATGTTGTGGACTCATTGGAAAGGTCTATTGATTACCTATCCAATGATGGGTTGGATAATAGATCCGGACATAGTTTACATACATTTAAGTGAGATCCGGCGTCAAAAAAGTACATAAATATCACTTAAGTGGTCATAACGTGAGACAGGGTTGTCAGATCTTCAATGTATTGAACTCATTGGAAAGGTCTTTCGACTACCTATCTAACGATGGGTTAAATGATGGATCCGGGCATAGTTAACATACATTTAAGTGAGATCCGGCTTCAAAAAAGTACATAAATATCACTTAAGTGGCCATAACTCGAGACAGGGTTGCCAGATCTTCAAAGTTTTGGACTCATTGGAAAGGTCTTTTGATTACCTATCCAACGATGGGTTGGATAATGGATCCGGACATAGTTTACATACATTTAAGTGAGATCCGGCATCATAAAAGTACATAAATATCACTTAAGTGGTCATAACTTGAGACAGGATTGCCAGAACTTCAATGTGTTGGACTTGTTGGAAAGGTCTTTTGATAACCTAACCAACGATGGGTCGGGTGACATAGTTTACATGCATTTATGTGAGATCGATTTGCAACTCTGCCACTTTTTTATACGTAACTTTTGAACTACTTATCGGATCTTCAAACAATTCAATAGTGCAGTATTGGGCACCAAACCGGATCGAATGCAACTTATTTGACTCAAACCGGATCAGCCAGTGCCGAGAAAACTTGGCAAGAATTTTGAGCACCAAGGGGAATACGCACACACATACACACACACACAGACATTTGTTCAGTTTTCGATTCTGAGTCGATAGGTATACATGAATATAGGTCTACGAGCTGTTTTTCAAAAGTTCATTTTTCGAGCAGGATTATAGCCTTACAGTGAGGAAGGCAAAATGTAGAAAAATAGATTTTTTGATGGTTTTTGGTAATTTCTATAAGACAGACTTGATTATTCTGTCTCGAAAATATTTTTACCGGAAAGCTCGTCCAATTTCCCATTTGTTTGTCTTTGACCACATTTCAAAATAACTTGTTTTTTTTTTATGATTTAAGCTAATTTACTTGTTGTTTCTTTGGTATGAATTAACTGTAAACATGAACATTTCAAAAAGTTAAGGGTTTCCTCACCGTTTCTTCAACAATCATAAATCAATTTAAAAGCACCGTCTGAGCTGTTTGACCTTCCAAACAAGAGTCGTGTGCCTCGTATCAGTAAGGGGTCGTCGGATCCTTAACGGCGCTAAAAGCCAAGTCTCGCACCAGTGTGTACCTGTAGCATCTCAATGACAAATGAAGATCGGATGACAATGTGAAAAATCTTAATTATGCTACCGGCTACCGGCCTTTGCTGCTGAGAAGTGCCAAATCACGTGGCGCTAACGCAGTAAAAGGGGCAGCAAAGCCCAAAAACCCAATAAATTTTGCCTGTAAACGATTGATCTCTCTACACCTTTCGACAGGAGGCCCAGCTGGAATGAAATTTAAAAAAGTCCAACGAGTTATAAATCAATCAATTTCAATTTTATTTTGACAAATGGAGATTAAGCTTCTGCTGGAGTTTTGATTACCGCTGAGGCGTTTCGTTTAGTCAGGGGTCTAAACGATGCCACCTCAAAGCCGCTGAGATCCCGCCAGACCGCCGAGGTTCAAAATTGATTTGCGGGAAATAAATTAAGCGATGATGATGTTCCGAGAGCATTTTTATGGTCCTGATTTTAATAGACGCCCGGTTTCGAGCAGAAGGGTGTAGCTTTTTTCACGACAGTAATTGATCGCATATTAATGACCGGATGATAGTTTTTCGGGAAAAAGTTAATTTGCCAAATTTAGATCGTCGCGCCAGAAATTTACAGCTCTCCGGAAAATGGGTGTGCCGTTTGATGAGCCGAAGCTGTAGGAAATCGAATTAGTCTAATGAATGAATAAAATTCATCAGTGGCTGGCTGTGGGTATCATGGCCAGCATCATGGCACAGAACCAATTGATAAACGATTTTTAATGGCTCTGCATCTTAGGCTTGCCTTTTTTTATTTGGCGAACGTCACATCTTGATTGCGGACCCCAAAGAAATCAACTAAACTTTACCTAACCCCGACTGTCATAACATGTTGAGGTTTTTTTTTCAAAGAATTTCACTTTGATCGACTACCCGTTTCGGACAACAACTTGTGGAGTCCGTTTTGACAGACACTGTCCGATGGATGGAAGTTTGATAGTTGTTGTATATCCAGACGAGCTATTTCTATTGTTTGGTTCAAGAAATATCTCACAATATATGGAATTGTGAAACCCTCGGGGATGGGACTTGGGAGCTTTAACATTTCTCTACGTGTTGTTTGTTGGATGTGGGTGAAGAATTGATCCATAAAATAGTAATAATATTTATTTATTTTTGTTCGATGGCCGTTGTACTACCTTTATGAAATAAATAATAAAATAAAATAATTGTTAAGGTAAATTATGTAAATTAAATTGTATAACATAATGTTGATTTTTTTTCAAAGATATACCAAACCAAATTTGCCACATCATTAACACTCACTGATTTTTTTCAAGAAAGGTTTTCTAAATGTAACTTAAATGCTCTTAACCCCAGACAAGATTTCCAAATATCTTGGTTTTTCCTCTCAAGTCTTTTGAATAATTTTTTTGATATATTTTTCAGGGATTTCAACATGTTTTTGAGGACATTTGAAGCATAGTAATGAGACTAGCGGTGCCAGTGTTTCAAGAAAGGTCTACTTAGAAAAAGTCTCTATTTCGTCGTTATCGTGCTATCTTGTCGCGTGTTAAGAACGCTATTCTATGCAGCTATCAATCAATGCCTCACATTTTGACCTTCTCCAAATCTCCAAAATTCGTTTTCAATTTTTCATTTTGATTTCAACCATTAAAAACCCAGTGCAATGTTGTCACTCTTCATAAGAAAAATGATAAAATATCTTGGTTTGTGAAAAAATAAGCAATTTCAGTAAGTATGTGTTACAGAAATATGAGATGATTGTGCTTTTCCTTATTTTTGGTGGTCAAACTTAAGCATAATTCATAAACTACACTAATATAATATAGAATTTTTAATCCAAGATGGCGGCAAAATTGGCGATGAAAACAGGTTGAAAAATGATTTTTTCAATTTAAAAGGCAATCAAATATTCAAATTTGGCTAAATTGGGGTCCCAGAACTCGGATTTGATGTTAAAAGTAAGAAAATTAAAAAATATAAAAAAAATGTTGGTCATGATTCGATTATCCGAAGTCCCATTCAAACCTTCGGATAATAGAAACTTTGGAAAATCGATTCGGGACTGTAGTTAGAGCATCGGGTAAGTCGGGTGTTTTTGTAGAACTTTATTTGGGGTCGGGTCGTTGTTGAGCAATTCAAGCTCAAATCAGACATTTTCTGGTACTTTTGTACCCGACCCTCTCCGATTTCAATGAAACTTTTTTGACATGTTATTCAAGGCTGTTATAAGCTATTGTTGTGTATATGGAGCCAATTGTACTCAAAAATAACATTTGAGAAGGGCGTAAGTTATTTAAATATTAAATATATATTCTGAAGAAAACAAATACACTGAAAGAAAAATACACGCCACTTCTATGAGAATTTTCAATTTTTAAGGTTTGAATTGAATTGAATTGAAAAAAAAAAAAAAATACAAATATCATTTACTTAAACTGTTTCTACACGGAGAGACCGTGCCCAGAAATTTTAACAATTAAAATTGTTGATTTTACTTTCGTTAATTTTAACAAAAACGTACTTGTTACTGCCAATATTCCGTTAGAATAACCAAAATTTAGTATTAATTTAATAACCTGTTTGTTGAAAATGCTAGAGGCAAAAAGCTAACAGATTTCCCGAACTCGAATGAACGTGCTCGACTGTTAGCTTTGGTTTTAGGAAAATCAAAAATTGTGTTGGTTGAATATAATTTACATTTGGTTGAATATTTAAAAGATGAACTTGGGTTTGTTTACGTCTGTCATTTGAAGTCAGGATTCGAACGAGAGCGGTCGATTTGTTGAGTTTGTGTTGTTAATTATGAAGTGAGAGGATGTGAAAGGTGAAACTTACACTATTTAGCTAATGTTGAAGTGGCACATCAAAGTGTTGCAACTGGGGAGGTGGAATTGGTGAGTAGGTTTGTTGATGATTTCTTTGCAGGTGATAAACTATGAAGAGCAAGAGGACGATTTGCCATGAGGACCTCAATGCGAGTGAGTTGAACATGTTAGAAGAATGTTTGATGGAACGAGAGGGCAATAGAAGGGAAATGCGGGCCGACTCTTCACGGATAGAGCAGCTCGGGCAAATTTAACAAAATGTTGGTTAATCCAAGTAAGTATGGGTTTATTTTTGCACAATAATTTATCTAATGTGATTCTTATTAGAAAACTGAATCATTAAAAAGCTTCGTGCTTACGACGGATAAAATCTTAATGAACCATTATTTTTTTGCCAAATGCCATGTGTAAGCAACATAAACAACATAAAAATAGAGATGAAGTAAAATATAAAAAAAAAATATATAAAATATATAAAAGAAGATAATTATTATCTTGAAAGTTTTGTTGCAAATACGACTGCTCAATAAACTGGTAAGTAAAACTCAAAATATTTTTTTCAGGAATCAAAGTACGTTGAATAAATTGAATCAAATGCAATGAAAGTTTGTTGCCAAAAGTAATTGTTAAATTAATGCAACTTTGGTATGTAGCATTATTCATATTTCTTCTTTCCTCAATATAATTTCATTTATTTACGTTCCTTTTTTCAGTTTATAGCCGAAATTAAGAATTTTGTATTAAATTAATGTCAAATCCATTGTTAGAATATCCAATTACATCAAAATGAATTATAGTTCAAATCACAGATGAAAGGAACTCCAAAACTCTATTAGGTTATAAGAAACACGAAATTGTAAATTGATTATTTACTAATAAACACTAATTGAATTGAATTGTATTAAATTACTAATACATTTCACATGTCTATTTGCAGCAAAAGGTTCACTTTAGTGAAAATTCTGTTTCCAACCACAAGAAAAATAACTAAACCTGAGACCATTGTAGATGATGATGACTTATCGGATGATTTCACAGTGATGGTAAGTGGATACAACACTTAATTTTATACAACATAATAAAAATATAAGCTTTCAGTTCAGTTCAGTTTTACTTGGTGAAAATTTTGCTCGATTTCTATTTTGGGTAATTCTCTACCAACTCACACGAAATCGGGAAAAGTTGCCCCGACCCCTCTTCGATTTGCGTGAAACTTTGTCCTAAGGGGTAACTTTTGTCCCTGATCACGAATCCGAGGTCCGTTTTTTGATATCTCGTGACGGAGAGGCGGTACGACCCCTTCCATTTTTGAACATGCGAAAAAAGAGGTGTTTTTCAATCATTTGCAGCCTGAAACGGTGATGAGATAGAAATTTGGTGTCAAAGGGACATTTATGTAAAATTAGACGCACGATTTGATGGCGTACTCAGAATTCCGAAAAAACGTATTTTTCATCGAAAAAAACACTAAAAAAGTTTTAAAAATTCTCCCATTTTCAGTAACTCAACTGTAAAAATTTTTGGAACATGTCATTTTATGGGAAATTTAATGTACTATTCGAATCAACATTGGCTCAGAAGGGTCATTTATTCATTTAGAACAAAATTTTTCATTTTAAAATTTCGTGTTTTTTTCTAACTTTGCAGGGTTATTTTTTAGAGTGTAACAATGTTCTACAAAGTTGTAGAGCAGACAATTACAAAAATTTTGATATATAGACATAAGGGGTTTGATTCTAAACATCACGAGTTATCGTGATTTTACGAAAAAAAGTTTTGAAAAAGTTACTTTTTGCGTTTCTCTTTGTTTTGTTGTCCGTGTCTGTCGTGGGTGACCATGAACGGCCATGATCGATGACGACCAACTTTTTCAAAACTTTTTTTCGTAAAATCTCCATAACTCGTGATGTTTATGATCAAACCCCTTATGTATGTATATCAAAATTTTTGTAATTGTCTGCTCTACAACTTTGTAGAACATTGTTACACTCTAAAAAATAACCCTGCAAAGTTGAAAAAAACACGAAATTTTAAAATGAAAATTTTTGTTCTAAATGAAAAAATGACCCTTCTGGGTCAATGTAGATTTGAAAAGTACATTAAATTTCCCATAAAATGAGATGTTCCAAAAATTTTTAAAGTCGAGTAACGGAAAACGGGAGAATTTTTAAAACTTTTTTAGTGTTTTTTTCGATGAAAAATACGTTTTTTCGGAATTCTGAGTACACCATCAAATCGGGCGTCTAATTTTACATAAAAGTCCCTTTGACACCAAATTTCTATCTCATCACCGTTTCAGGCTGCAAATGATTGAAAAACACCTCTTTTTTCGCATATTCAAAAATGGAAGGGGTCTTACCGCCCGACCGTCACGAGATATCAAAAAACGGACCTCGGATTCGTGATCAGGGACAAAAGTTACCCCTTAGGACAAAGTTTTACGCAAATCGAAGAGGGGTCGGGGCAACTGCTGTGTGAGTTGGCGGAGAATTACCCTTTTTCAGGAATTCATGTTAAATTAAACATCTTTTTTAAATATGTTTAACAAAATTTGTAATATGCTTTTCATTATTTTTAGTTTAATGCAACGTAATTTTTTAAAACATTAATCAAACTTTACATGTTTTATAACAACAGTTAAAAAAAAGTTTTGTTTTGATGCTTTTAACAGTAACTTAACAACTTCATGCAAAAAAAAAAAAAAAAAACAGGCATTATTACAAAATTTACTGCAAATTCAATAAAAATATCGCTAACAACTGCTAGTTATTGACTACATGTACGAATATTTTTCTGAATTCTAGTAAGACAATAGTTAAAATATAGCTAGAAATTCGGCCCAGCCTATATCGTTAGATAATTAAAGAAAATATATATCAACACTTACATAAATTATGTCTAATTAATAAATGATTTGTTATAAAAATACTAATAATTTGCTGCATGCAAAAATATTTCGGTTGATACAACGAAAAAAAATCGTTGAAAAAAAGTTGAAAAACATTTCCCAGCCAGTCTTCAACAGAATATTCCACAATATTTCAGCTGAAAACAAGAAATTTTTAGTTAATTTTCTGAAAAAAATATTCTAGCAGTCGACTGCTAGAATCTTTTTTCGGCCATTCAACCAACAAAAATGGCAATTCCAAGTATTTTTTTAGTTAATTTTAATTATCGGTGGTCAGCAATTTCGGGTTAACAAAATCAACAATCGATTGTTGAAAAAAAGCTGTGTAAAAAATTAACCCATACTTTTAGTTAAATTAACCAAGATTTCCTTAGATTTGCCCCGGCCGGTCTCTCCGTGTATCATTTACTAAAACCATTCAATCCGCAATAGCTGAAGTCGAAATCAAAGTCGTGAAAAAAAAATACCCGACAAGTCAAGAAAGTGTATCTCCGAAATTTCTGTTTGGAGCTCAAAAACCCTTACCATTTAAGCTCACAGTATTCCCTCTGGACACCGCAATAGACGGCCAGCGCTCGTGACGGCTCCATTCCAGTTCTGCGGCCATAATGACACAAAGCTACGACGTTCGAACCTGCGGATCGTGAGGGGTGGCGCGGGACATATGAGGGAAGTGTTGTTTACTACCAAGTATGATGGATGCCACCGTAAAACCAATCATATTCAGGAGGGAATACCTGGGAGAAGTGATTAAGATATTATTCAGAGTCTACTTACATCTCTTTAACGCCCGCGTCAGTGGTGGTTGGCTACCGTCATGAACGTCGAGTGCTTTTGGGGCTAAACCGATGTCTCTCGACCATCGACGAGTCGGTCGGTGTGAAGAGCTGCTGGTCGAGGAAGACCCTCGAGGGGTGATCGTTTCTACGACTGTCAGAGAGTAGCAGCAATGATATGCACAAAAGTGCTTTGTTTCTCTGGCAGCCTTCGCTTGGGGAATCGACAAGAGGAGGTTTTGAGAGGTCATGTACGAAGGGGAGGAAGGGTAAAAAAGAACCTCATAAGTGAGATCAGTCAAAATTGTTAAGTGTAAAGTCGAGACACGAAGAGATGCCGGACGGTTCTGTTGGTACTTTAGCTTCGAATCACATAATTATTTCTACAAATCATGACTGCTGCCAATAGGAGAAACACATACTGGCGTCGCAAGAATCGGGCAATAATGGGCAGGAATAACAATAACATATACACATTTTTCCAACTTGAGGAACTGCTACTGCTGCTGACTTGGGTTGCCTTGGACCACGAGGCACGAGGTTATTGGTTAAGGCCTCCAGGTTTACAATAGAGGCAACGAAACGTATAGACGGTAGCTGCAGAAGCTTCAAGTTTCTGGCTGGCTGTATCTGCCTGATTCAGGCAATGCAAATGCAGATGAAGCTTGCATGTCTATAATTGAACCTTAACCTAATTGTGGCTGAACGATTCTCGTTTGTCGGATGAATTGTTCGCCGGTATCATCTTTTTACACAAAACTGAGGTATACAAAAATTAAATAACAAAAATATTGAGATTCACAAAGTTGTTATTAAAAAAGTAATTGATTTATGCAATTTCTTTTAAATTTATCATAAAAAATTGGGTATAATCCCAATTTTTTATGATAAATTTAGGAAATACTATTAAGGTAAGGCGATCCACGCTCCATATGAACAAGTTGTTTTTGATATGGACAATTGTCCACGAGGGGGGAGGGTTGAGCTTTCCAAAAAAGTGTCCACGTGGTTTGTGGATGGTCCCTTAGCCATACATTATTTTCCAAAAAGGATTTTTTCAATAATGTTGCTAAAAATATGGAGACGCATTTTGTTTTTTATTTATATTTTTTGCACTAAAAAGAATTTCTAAAAATACGTTATAGAATAAAAAAGTTATAGTACCCTTAAAAGAAAGCACATGAAAAATTTAAATGCAATGAGTTTTACTATGTTTTCCAAAACATTCATTCCCAATTCGTCATAATAATTGCTATATAGCATTGCATAAATTATAGCATCATTACCAAATCCATACCAACGGCATCAAAAGATGTTTGCATCAAGCACAGCCGCTCCCAAATCGAGATTTTAAGCAATTATGTTCCTTTCAACGAGAATTAAGCGCAACTTCTTTCTCCAGCGGAAGGTACTCAACTCAGAATTGCGTACGCGAGTGAAACGAGAGGGGGGAGGGAGGGGGTAAAGATTTAATGGCTTTGGGTACCATTCAATGGCCGCGGGAATTTCATTCATAAATTTGGCCAAACTATACCCAAGGTAAAATCTACCCTTGAATGGGGATAGTGAGGAGCAGCGTGGAAACTACAACTTTCTATCTAGGGGCTTAAGTATGGCTAGACCCAACGGATAGCCCAAGTAGGATGAGGATCGACTTGAATGAATTACGGCGGTGGAGGTCGTGGTGACGGATTGCGCGAGACAAGCAAGATAATTAATCGCACGTCGTTCAGCTGATGATATATGGTCGGGCGAGTTTAAACGTAACGGCTAGGAGCAAGCATGGAGGGTGGGGGCTTAACCACCATGGACATTGGGATCTAGGTATTAATGATCGTGGTGAGGTTATCGTAGATCAGCGCACGTTGATTGACTGACTGGAAATAAGTCATTCATCATTTTTTTGGTGGACTTGAGAAATGTGGTTTTGTTTTACTCGTTGTACATTGGGCGATTCGTCTCAAAATGATTGTGCCCAGAAATAAAACTTTTGAACTAAATTTTCTGAGCCCAAAAAAAGAGAGAGAAGTATTTGCTTAATGGATTTACTCAGGCGGAATAAGATGCGGTGAAGTTGAAGATGATGATTATGATGCTGTTGCTTCTGGATAGAGACACTCTCGTCTCTTTTGCTCGTACCCCAGAAAATTCGTCCGACTGGATACGGATTTCTCCAGCATCCATTATATAATGGCGGAAGGAAATGGGATGTACTTTGGTATTTTAACTTTTTTTCCCCTTTACACACCACACCATTCGAGATCTTCCCCCTTTTGCCCAAACTTGAGAGTCAGTTTCTTACCCGTTTTCTTCCACCGTTAGAATCAGGTAAGGCATTTTGGACGATCCCAGAAAAAATCGCTGAGAGCTAAGCTAAGAGTCAATAAAAATCTGATAAAAAAGTTTTGTGATGGTGTTCCTCTATCCACCTGGGCTGATGGAGTTGCAAGAAGGAGGCATGATGTTTTCTTTTTGACCATCGGTTGAGTACAATGTGAAAATTTGATGTGTAATGGAACAAGAAATCATGGACTCACTGGTTTTACATTCTACATGAGTCTGCAAAAGTTACATTTTTTTTGAAGAAGTTTGAATATTAAGGACTGACAGAGTTTAACTGTTTTTCAAAGATTTCAAACACTATTGAGTACCACCTTTGCCATAGTAGATAAGATGTTGTGTAACATGTTATTAATAATTTGTTATAAACTATTACAGTTTAAAATTGCTTTACACGGACGTTGAGACGGTGTTGAAAAGAGGATTTGTTTTGACTTTAATATTTTATATGTTTTTTTTACGACATTAACACTGGCAATTTAAGTTATTTTTCCAAAAAAATTGAGCACAATTCACATTTATAATAACTTTAAAAAATAATTACACGTAGTGTTTCAGGAACCTCCTCCCAACATAAATATTTCACGTAACATGTAAATTCCGCAATACCTTTTCAAAAGGGCGTAAACTTGCTTGATTTTTTTTTCTAAGGTTACGATTTATGGAAAAGTTATTGAGGAATTGTCCCCGATGGACATTGGACAACCAAAGGTTTCAAATTTTAACTTTTTGCACATAAATGCAGCTTAATTTGGCTCAGAACTTAGAAACAAGAACTTTTCACTTGCTGAGTCGAATTGCTCTCCAGGTTATCTCTCACAATACATTGAGAACAATGACTTGAACCTGCACCGAGATGGAAAACGGTTAGATCTCGATAAAAAAAGTCAAAATCAGCGGCAAAAAATCAAATGCTTTTAAAACCATTTGCACGAGATAATTGAATCTTAGACGCTGGCTGGCTGCTGGAGAACCCAACTGACCGGCAAATGCGGCTTCTGGGCCTGCGCCCGCGCCGGTTCTTCTCACAGGCCTGTACATCAACGCCAAGTTGGATGGACATCGACGCCAGACGCCGAGCATCTCGGATAGGACCAGCACAAGGAGCAAGGGGCAGGAAATCGAAAACAGCAGAATCACTCTCTACAATGTACAGCCACAGGGCCTCGGATGGCTAAAAGCTCCCGGGACTCGTCGAGTGGACCTCGTGGAGAGCCTAGATGGACGGCAGGCAATCTCGTTTTGACCGCGTGGTGGCGCGACAAACGTCATCGTCATCATTGTCGTCGTCGCCATGGCCGCTGTAAATGGACACTGCGCCAACCGCCAACCTCTGGTCGTCGTCGTCGGAGGAATCCATTAAGAAAGAATACCTGAAGCCGTTGTCGCGGCCTGATCGAGCGAGAGATACACATTCATTGAGTTGGAGGAGAGCATCACGGTCCTCCACTCTCATTCACGGTTCCATTCATGGAACTGGATGTGGCTCCAACACGTCAACCAGCACCCAGTGATGCTTTTTACCGTGGAAAACCCGTACGAAGTGGACACCCTGATAATGATGACGATAACGAATTAACCTTGAAATAAGGATGTACCCAGGCTCCGGTTGGACCACGTTGTATCCCGCCGTAAGTTTCTATGCATATTCTCGAAAGGATTGAGAGGTGGGACGCTTAGAGGTGCACACGCTAATTGACAGAAGCTGGATAATTTTCGAGTTTCTTTCGACGCGGCGTACCGGGACCGTCCGTGGGGTGACTCGACAGGTTTGGAACTTGTCTAACAAAGCACTCGGAGGCTGGGGACTGCTTAGATTCGGGCAAAAGCAGGTTAAGGCGCTTGGTCATCCTAATGGAGTCTCTTTGATTCGATGATGGGAAGATTGTCGAATCATACTCTGATGGTGAATCTCACATTAATGACAGATGGATGCTACTGAAGTTGACTACTTTTAAGGTTGGATTAAACTTTGTTTGTGGGAATTGGTTCAGATGATTCAACCATAGTAATTTCTTCGGAAGGCACAACTTTGCCATATTCCGTTACTAAACTATAAATTTTTTTGAACGTGTCATTTCAAGGGAAATTTAATGTGCTTTCCAAATCTGCAACAACCCAGAAGGGTTATTTTCATTAAGAGTAAAATTTTTCATTTTGCAATTTCATCCCAAGTAATATTTTTTTCCAGGAGTTCTACAAGAGCTCTTCAAGATAGCTACAGCATAGCAGTTTGGACCGCGGTAGGATAAAATTCTCTTCAAAACTTCTTCAGGAGTTTGGAAGAGTACTTGAAGAGAGTTTTATCCTACCGCGGTCCAAACTGCTATGCTGTAGCTATCTTGAAGAGCTCTTGTAGAACTCCTGGAAAAAAATGTTACTTGGGATGTTTCCAGGGTTATTTTTTAGACTGTAACAATGTTGCAATTACAAAAATTATGATATATAAACATTAGAAGTTGGCTTGTAACCATCACGAGTTATCGCGATTTTACGAAAGTAAGTTTTGAAAAAGTTACTTTTGACATTTCTCTTTGTTTCGCCGTCCATGTCTGTCGCGTCTCGCGAGTGACCATGAACGGCCATGATCAACGACTAACTCGTCTTTTTTTAAGCAAACCCTTTAAGTTTTTTAATTGTCTTCTCTATAACTTTGAAGAACATTGTTACACTCTAAAACATAACCCTACCATGTTAGAAAAATTTCCCTTAAAATTACATGTTCCATATTTTTTTACAGTTGAATTACGGAAAAGGACAGAGTATTTTATTAAACTTTTCTAGTGTTTTTTTGAAGAAAAATAAGTTTTTTTTTCTGAATTCTGAAGACGCTATAAAATTTGGCCGTCCAATTTAAAATAAAATGTTCCTATCGCACCAAATTTCTATCTCATCACCGTTTCAGGCTACAAATTATTTAAAAACACCTCTTTTTTTACATGCTCAAAAATGGAAGGGGTCGTACCACCCTTCCGTCACGAGATTTAAAAAAACGGACCTTGGAT